>NW_028270143.1:58821185-59129875 GCF_037043375.1 Chiloscyllium plagiosum
CTCCCTAGTTACCCTTTTGTCCTTAATGTATTTGTAAAAACTCTTTGGATTCTCCTTAATTCTATTTGCCAAAGCTATCTCATATCACCTTTTTGCCCTCCTGATTTCGCTCTTAAGTATACTCCTACTTCCTTTCTACTCTTCTAAGGATTAATTTGATCTATCCTGTCTATATCTGACATATGCTTCCTTCTTTTTCTTAACCAAACCCTCAATTTCTTTAGTCATCCAGCATTCCCTATATCTACCAGCCTTTCCTTTCACCCTAACAGGAATATACTTTCTTTGGATTCTCGTTATCTCATTTCTGAAAGCTTCCCATTTTCCAGCCATCCCTTTACCTGCGAACATCTGCCCCCAATCAGCTTTCGAAAGTTCTTGCCTCATACTGTCAAAATTGGCCTTTCTCCAATTTAGAACTTCAACTTTTACATCTGCTCTATCCTTTTCCATCATTATTTTAAATCTAATAGAATTATAGTCGCTGGCCCCAAAGTGCTCTCCCACTGACACCTCAGTCACCTGCCCTGCCTTATTTCCCAAGAGCAAGTCAAGTTTTGCACCTTCTCTCATAGGTATATCCACATACTCAATCAGAAAATTGTCTTGCACACACTTAACAAATTCCTCTCCATCTAAGCCCTTAACACTATGGCAGTCCCTTTCCATGTTTGGAAAATTAAAATCCCCTACCATAACCACCTATCATTCTTATAGATAACTGAGATCTCCTTACAAATCTGTTTCTCAATTTCTCTGACTGTTAGGGAGTCGACTGTACAATACTATTAAGGTGATCATCTCCTTCTTGTTTCTCAGTTCAACCCAAATAACCTCCCTGAATGTATTTCTGGGATTATCCTCCCTAAGTACAGCTGTAATGCTATCCCTTATCAAAAATACCACTCCCCCTCCTCTCTTGCTTCCTTTTCTATCCTTCCTGGAGCATTTGTATCCTGGAACATTAAGCTGCCAGTCCTGCCCATCTCTGAGCCATATTTCTGTAATTGCTGTGATATCCCAGTCCCATGTTCCTAACCATGCCCTGAGTTCATCTGCCTTCCCTGTTAGGCCCCTTGCATTGAAATAAATGCAGTTTAATTTATCAATCCTACCTTGTGCTTGCCTGCCCTGACTGTTTGACTCACCTCTGTTCTCAACAGTACCAGTCTCAGATTGATCTCTTTCCTCACTATCTTCCTGGGTCCCACCCTCCCACCTCACTAGTTTAAATCCTCCCGAGCAGCTCTAGCAAATCTCCCTGCCGGTATATTAGTCCCCTTCCAATTTAGGTGCAATCCGTCCTTTTTGTACAGGTCACTTCAACCCCAAAAGAGATTCCAATAATCCAAAAATGTGAATCCTTCTTCCATACACCAGCTCCTCAGCCATGCATTCATCTGCTCTATGCTCCAATTCCTGCCCTCACTAGCTCGTAGCAACGGGAGTAATCCAGATATTACTACTCTTGAGGACCTCCTTTTTAAATTTCTACCTAACTCTCTGTAATCTCCCTTCAGAATCTCAACCTTTGCCCTTCCAATGTCGTTGGTTCCAATGTGGACAATGACCTCTTGCTGGCCCCTCTCCCCGTGAGAACATTCTGCACTCTCTCTGAGACATCCTTGATCCTGGCACCAGGGAAGCAACACACCATTCTGCTTTTTCTCTGCTGGCCACAGAAACATCTGTCTGTACCTCGAACTAGAGAATCCCTTAACACAATTGATCTCTTGGAACCCGATGTACCCTTCGTTGCATTAGAGCCAGTCTCAATACCAGAAACTTCCCCTGAGAATCCATCACCCCCTACATTTTCCAAAACAGCATACCTGTTTGAAATGGGTAGGTCCACAAAAGACTCCAGCAGTAGCTGCCTACCTCTCTTACCTTTCCTGGAGTTAACCCATCAATGTGACTGTATCTGAGACTTTCCCCCCTTCCTATAACTGCCATCCATCACATACTGTTGCTATTGCAAAGTCCTCATTGCCTCTAACTGTCTCTCCAACCGATCCATTCGATCTGAGAAGATTCGCAGCCAGCAGCATTTATGACAGATATAATCCGCAGTAACCCTTAAACTCTCTTTAAACTACCACATCTAACAAGAAGTACACATCACTGCAAAGGCCATTTTTGCTACTTCACAATCTCCAGACCCAGATAATAACACCGTCTTATTCCTCTACAAACACTGCCCCAGGTTAAATTAATAGTTATGACTTATATTTTAAGTTTAATCAAGAGACATATCTCCAAAAACATAATCAAGAAAGAACTTACTCTACTCACTACTACAAATTTTCTGTAGGCCACATTTAAGATCTCTCTCTCTCTCTCTCTCGTTGCATATGAAACAGTAATTGCTGCTCTTGGAATTCGAGGAAATCACCTCCAACACCTAAAATACGTCAAAAGAGGAGCAGCTGTTACAGTCAGAAATGTTTCCTGTCCTCCATCTTGCATTACCCAGAATGTTCAGCATGAGGTTGTAAAGCAGTAATTAGAACTTTGATCAGAGCTGGATCAGTAAAAGGCAGGTGTTATTTACTGTTGAAGCTTGAGATGAAAGTAACTATGGTAATGTTCCAGCAGATACAGATTAGGAGTTGCATTAAGTGTGGAGCAAAGGAATAATCTATTGAACCTAACAAGTCCATGGTAGTATTAATACGTCCAGGCTCCTCTGTACTTTATCACACCTTACTGCTACATCCTTTTATTCCATTCTCCTTTGTGCTTAAACTATTCTTAAAATATATCAATGTATTAGAATAGAATCCCTACAGTATGGAAACAGGGTATTCCACCCAACAAGTCCATACTGATTCTCCAAATAGCATCCTACCCAGACTCATTCCCTTATCCCTAATACTCTGCATTTCCCATGGCTAATCCAGCTCTCCAGTACATCCCTGGACACTGTCCACCTAACCTGCAGATCTTTGGATTTTGGGACGTAACTCACACAGACATGGAGAGAATGTGCAAACTCCACAGAGACTGTCATCTGAAGCTGGAATTGTACTCAGGATGCTGGCACTGTGAGGCAACAGTGCTAACCACTGAGTCACCATTCTACCATTTTCTTTTAACTACTCCCTGTAGCAATGAATTTTACATTATTGTAAAACACTTGTGTTTGATAAAGATATGTCTTCAGAATTTCTTGTTGCATTCATGACTTAGTTTATCATGTCTAGTTTTAGACTCCACACACCATCTTTTTATGTACCCTATTAATCCTTTAAGAAAGGCGGAGTTTTTTTGACTGAATAAATGTTTCCCTACTTCATTTTTTTTTAAGTGGAATGTGAAATTGCATTTAAATTCCAACACTTCAGCTTCCAGTGCCTGTTTAAGAGGCGAATTATTTGTAGATTATAGATACTATCCGATTTGCTGAGCATTTCAACCTTTGATCACCTTCGAGGTTATTAAGAATTAACCAAATCTGATTGTTGTGAGTTATGAGATCAGAAAGTACAATTCTTATGACAACTGTTCAGTTGAGAAATTTTTGGATACACAGTCTACCTTTGCCAATCCCTGAAACCTTGCCAAATGCTTGCAGGGAGTAAAGGCACACAGCCACCAGTGAACCAGTGTTTATATGATATATGTAATAATTGTTTCAAGATATGGCAAGATTACATGATCAAGGCATCCGTAATCAAGTCTTCGGGAATATGTCCAATCACAGTTGGATACTTTATCCATGCCTTTGGTAATTTTCATGAAAATTTGTTCCTTGAGAGGGGATAGTGACATTTGGAATGCACTATTCTTATCTTTGGAATAGCCAGAAATGTAAGTTGTATATAATTAGTCACATATGCATCCCCTGCCCTGACTATGGAAACCTGTCCTGTCGTCCTGAGAATAGCAACAGTGGTAGACCATTCAACCTGTCAAGCCTCATCTGCCATTTAATATGATCATGCCTGATCAAACTCTTCAATGCCTTTTTACGCACACTATCCCCAGAACCCTTTGCACCATTGACAATCAAAAATTTGTGGACTTCTACCTTAAATATACTTAAAGACAGAGCTACCACAGCCCTCCCAGCTACAGAATTTAAAATACTCACTACCATCTGAGTTTTTAAAAAATCTCCTTATCTCAGTCCTAAACTGCATTCTGCTTATGTTTAAATTGTGTACCCTGGTTCAAGAAAACTCAGCCAGATGAAATATCTTACTTCCATCTACCCTATCTATATATTTAAGTATTTTGTAAGTTTCATCTCTCACTTTAGAGATTGGAGGCAGGTTTATCCAATCTCTCTTCATAGGACAGTCCCACCATCCTAGAAAGCATCAGTTGAACCTTGGTTGGACTTCTTCTGTGGCAATGATAGCTTCTCTGAAAAAACAAGAATAAAACTGCACAGAGCACTTGAGATGCAGTCTAACCAAGTTTCTATTCAATTGAAGCAGGACTTCACTACTCCTGCACTAAAACCTTCTTGCAGTAAAGGCTAACATCCCATTAGCTTCCTAATGGTTTGCTGTGCATATCTGCACTTTCCAAACTCTCACCATTTAAGAAATACTTTGTATATCTGTCCTTCCTATCAACGTGGATGACCTTGCATTTTTCCACATTATATTTCATCTGCCATGTTCCTACCCAATCACTAAGACTGTCTAGACCCACCGGAAAAATTTAACAACTGCTCTGTGGAGGATTGCATTTTCAGAAGAGCTGACAATACTTAGGAATTTGAATAAATGGTCATTCTTTACATGACCATTCCACTTATGGAGTCAGCTATTACGAGGGGGCATAGCTTTAAATTAAGGGGTGGTAGGTATAGGACAGATGTTAGGGGTAGATTCTTTACTCAGCGAATCGTGAGTTCATGGAATGCCCTGCCAGTAGCACTGGTGGACTCTCCCTCTTTATGGGCATTTAAACGGGCATTGGATAGGCATATGGAGGATAGTGGGCTAGTGTAGGTTATGTGGGCTTGGATTAGCGCAACATCGAGGGCCAAAGGGCCTGTAGTGCGCTGTATTTTTTCTGTGTTTCTATGTTTCTATGAACTGTTCCCTGATCCTGACTGCTGTCTCATTTCTGTGTTCTCTGATTACAGTTCCTCAACTCTTTGAACTCATGTTTCAAAACTCCCTGACTTACACTGCCCTCCAGAGCATCCTTTAGATTTTCTAGCAATTCTGTTTTATTCCTTCCTTGCTGAAAACAAAATGACATTAATGTTGAATGATTTTTAAGTGTGTGAGCATTTGAGATAGTCAAGTTATGTGTATTGCTTATGGTAGTCCTGTGTATGGCCAAAAGTAGATTGTCTTGTACTGCATCCTCATGCAGGTGACTTGTTTCAGGTACTGGAACTCTCAATGCAGCTGACCTGTCTTACGTGCTCTTGAAAATTCATTGGGATAGTGCAGGCCATAGCATCCTGAATGCCACTGTCACCTTCAATGGATTTTTTTCTTCATCTCCTATTTGGATCTACACTGAACCTGGAAACTATTTGATAAGTAAGTTCTTGAGATGTATGTGACTCACTGTTGTTAATGTTTAAACAAATAAAATACAGTTGATCAGAATTCTTAATAATTCTGATGTTCATGGAGTATTGGTTCAGTTTCAATTCCAAGAATGTTTTTAAGTATTCTGAATTATCTATGGAGAAATTTACTTCATAAATTTTCATTTCATCTAGAAATTTGTTTTCATGTTCCAGTTATTTAAGATTGTATTTTTTAAAAATGTGCAGAATTGGATAATGTTGATTAAGACATCCCTTATAGAACATAGAACATAGAACAATACAGCACAGAACAGGCCCTTCAGCCCATGATGTTGTGCCGAACATTTGTCCTAGCTTAAGCACCCATCCATGTACTTATCCAATTGCCACTTAAAGTTCGCCAATGATTCTGACTCTGCCACTCCCACAGGCAGCACATTCCATGCCCCCACCACTCTCTGGGTAAAGAACCTACCCCTGACATCTCCCCTATACCTTCCACCCTTCACCTTAAATTTATGTCCCCTTGTAACAATCTGTTGTACCCAGGGAAAAAGTTTCTGATTGTCTACTCTATCTATTCCCCTGATCATCTTATCCACCTCTCACAAGTCACCCCTCATCCTTCTCCGTTCCAATGAGAAAAGGCCTAGCACTCTCAACCTATCCTCGTACGACCTATTCTCCATTCCAGGCAACATCCTGGTAAATCTTCTCTGCACCCTCTCCAAAGCTTCCACATCTTTCCTAAAGTGAGGCGACCAGAACTGCACAGTACTCCAAATGTGGCCTTACCAAGGTCCTGTACAGCTGCAACATCATCTCACGACTCTTGAATTCAATCCCTCTGCTAATTGCCATTAGAAAGTGGTTTTAGAACTTTCACCTTTACCCAGGCACCTTTAACCTGTTAACAACTTTTGGAATTCAAATTGTGGCTTCAGTGTTATGGCTGAAACCACCAACGGAGTATTGAGCTTCATATTGATGTGAAATAAACTTCGGTACAATATTTTGAGCTAAGTTGGATACTGATGGAGAATCAATTAATGTATATCTAAACTGGATTCAGATGTCTTTTATCTGTAAACAGTTTGAATTGTCTCACCTTTTATCTTCAAATAATTTTATGAGAATTTATTTTAAATAAATCTTCCCATCATTAATTGATCAATTAGAATTGGTACTCCTTAATGAACCATTTGATGAGTTGAAGAAGAAAATGTGAATATTTTGTGAATAGGCATAATTTCTGTTGAGTCAAGTGTAGTTAACTCTGAAAGAGCAGCTTAAACTTCATGTTAATCACATTTTGTGTAATGTTGCAACCAAATACTACATCTCCATGGCATGAATTTTATCAAAGCAGTTTATAAAATTTGATGCAAATATCTGACTGTGCATGTTATTATGTAAATTGTTGTTGTGCAAGTCAGGTTAAGAAAATATTAAGAATTGCAATCCCATTTTAGAGAGAGATGTTTCCTGTATTTTTGTTCTAAAACAAAACCGCAGTTGCCACAACAGTGTCATAGTAATTTCCTCGAAGTATTTTTGCATGAAGGGATCACAAGAAAATTTTTATATCAGATAATATTTTCTGGGGCCCACAAGGGAATAAAAATTTCTTGATACTTCAAAAAATTTATAACTAGACTCCACATCCAGAAATGAAATACTGTCTGAAATACCAGCCCTGAGTCTTCAAGTTCTATTTGGAAGTGTTGAATTTGCGCGATGTAGCAGATTGAAAAATCATTGCTCACTCATAATTGGGAGTTTCTGTTTTTAATTCCTCAGCTGTACATGCAGAAAATCCAATCTCGAGGGAGAAGAAGAACATCAGTGTTGTGGTTATGGACCCTGTTCCTATTGCTCTTGAACTGAAGCTTGTACAAATGACTGAGCAGATCCCATCCTGTATTCCATTTGATGTCGATGAAGCGAGTCCCCTTGAGAAAG
Source organism: Chiloscyllium plagiosum (assembly GCF_037043375.1). Lineage (NCBI taxonomy): Eukaryota > Metazoa > Chordata > Chondrichthyes > Orectolobiformes > Hemiscylliidae > Chiloscyllium > Chiloscyllium plagiosum. Next base: position 58,828,654 of record NW_028270143.1, read on the forward strand.
TTTTCCTTGGAATTGACTATAACTTTGAGGCCTTTGTTGCAATGGGAATTGAATTGAAATTCCTTTGGCACTTCAGTGATGACAACAGCACATATGCCTCACACAGTTTACAGAACTGCACAGAATATCAGCAATTGGGGTGTCTTTTGGATACAGTGGTAAGCCATCCTCAGAGTAAAAATTAGCCAGTCAACCCAGAGGTCATGAGTTAAAATTACGCAGAACTTGGAGCATGAATAGGCCTCTCAATCCTTTGAGCCTGCTTTGCCACTAACGATAATCATGGCTGATCATCCACCTCCATACCCTGTTCCCACTGCTCTCAATTTCCTTTGATCCCTTTAGCCGTAAGAACCGTACCTAACTCCTTCTTGAAAACATTAACTGCTTTGGCCATAACTGTTTTCTGTGGCAGAGAATTCACAGGTTCACCACTCTCTTGGTGAAGAAAATTCTCTTTACGTCAGTCCTAAATGGCTTATATTGTAACTTTGGAACTGTGAACCTCTGATTCAGGACTCCCAAGGAATATCCTTTCTATATTTACTCTGTCTGGTCCTGTTTGAATTACACAGGTTTGTATGAGATCACTCCTCGTTCTTCTAATTCAAAAAAAAACATTTAATAAGAAGGACAACTTCTAAAGAAGCTTTGTTTGGACAATAACTGGCCTTTGCAGCCCTGTGTTTGTGAATAGTTACTAGGTTTTCCTTACAACAGATTGAAGTGTGTAGCTTTTTAATTCAGATCAAGTCAGCCTGCAATTTTATGATGGTTACTAAATTAAATAATTAAATGAATGAATATTTATTTTTACCTCCTTGTGCATTTACTGAATTAGAAAGTGAAAATTCCTTCAGATCTAGCAGAAAAAGACCAATGCTTATAAAACCTGAGGAGCAACATTTTTCAACATTACTATTTTTCATGCAATATAGGCTATTGTTTATTGGCCTTCCCTAATTGCCCTGGAGAAAGTGGTAGTAAGATGCCTTCTTGAATTGCTGCAATGTGCCTGAGGTGACCCAAGATGCTGTTGGGAAGGGAATTCCAGGATTTTGACCCAATGACACTGAAGGAACAGTGGTGTAGATCTGGCTCAGGATGGTGAGAGCCTTGAAGAGGAACTTGCAGGTGGTGGTATCCTCATGTATCTGCTGCCCTGGCCCTTCTAGGTAATAGAGATCATGGGTTTGGAAACTACTGTTAAGGGAACCTTGGTGAATTACTGCATTAGATCTGGTAGATGGTACACGCTGCTGCTACTGAGCATTGGTGGTGATGGGTGTGAATTCTGAAGGTGATGGATGGGGAGATTTGTTCTGGATGGGGCCTAGCTCCTTGGGTGTTGTTGAGGCTGCACCCATCCAGGAAAGTAGGGTGTATTATATCACAGTCCTGACTTCTGCTTTGTTGATGATGGACAGGATTTGTAGAGACAAGAATTATACATGATTCCTCATCTTTGACCTGCTCTTTTAGCCACAGTATTTATAGGGCTATTTCAGTTTGACTTTTGGTCAGTTGTACACCTCAGGATGTTTATAGTGGGGAATTTAGCAATACAATTGAATGTCAAGAGGAGATGACTCGATTCTCTCTTGTTGGAGAGATCTATTGATTGGTACTTGTGTACAATCATAGAAATTTACAGTGCAGAAGGCGGCCACTTGATCCTGTACTCGCTCCCAAAAGAGTTACCCAGGTAGTACCACTCTCTAGCCCTATCTCTGCAGCCCTTTTAACTTAACCACTTTCAAATATATACCCAGAAGCATCCTATAAAATCTACCTTCACCACTCTCTCAGGTAAAAATTAGTATACATAGAACATAGAACATTACAGCGCAGTACAAACCCTTCGGCCCTCAATGTTGCGCCGCCCTGTCATAGTAATCTGAAGCCCATCCCACCTACACTATTCCATGTACGTCCATATGCCTGTCCAATGACAACTTAAATGCACTTAAACTTGGCAAATCTACTACCGTTGCAGGCAAAGCATTCCATACCCTTACTACTAATACTTGCCACTTAACAACCCAAGCCTGGATGTTGTTCAGGTTTTGTTGCATTTGAACATGCATCGCTTCAGTATCTGCGGAGTGGGGAATGGTGCTGAACATTGTGCAATTGTTGGTGAGCATCCCCCATCTCATGCAGTGATGCCATAGGACTGAGATAATTGACTTTCAATAACCACATCCATCTTCCTTTGCACTAGGTATGATCAACCAGTGGAGAGCTTTCCCTGATTCCCACTAACTACAGTTCTGCTAGTCCTTTTTGATGCTACACTAAGTAAAATTCTGCCTTGATGTCAAAGGCAGTCACTCTTACCTCATCTCTGGAGTTCAGCTGTTTTGGCCATTGTCAGACTAAGATTATAATGAGGTCAGTAGTTGATTGACCTAATCAATCTCAAACTGAGCATAAGTGACCAGGTTATTCCTTTATAAGAGTTGCTTGGTTTACAATCCCTCCCTACAAAGCAAAGCAGTGTTGACACGAGGGATAGTCTGAAACCATTTTAGGTCGGGTATGGAATACAGTGTGTAATTTTGATTATTATTTCATAATATGAGGTATCAGCACATGAGAGTTGAGAGAGGGGAGCAACTAGATTAGAATGCAGTTCATTGCTGATGATTCAAAATATTTTCCTGGACTGAAAAGAAACTATCCAATAATTTTAATGAAGTAACATATAAATTACATCAAATTGAAAATTAGTGTGTTTCTTTGAGTATCAAAACTGTCCAGATTCCATCTTCACATTCTATTTGGGTGAATGCTTAATATCCCATAGAACTAATTGAATAAAAGTTTCTCCTGGAATTCTGCCCAATAATCTTCCCTCTATCAATGCAACCATAAAAAATATGCACACTGATCATTGACCATTGCTTGTCACACTGGAACAGAATTCTTGCTATATTCGCACCAAAGTATTATATTGCAATTATCGCATTATAGAGGTTTTATTTTATAAAGAGGCCTTTTAAAGGCATTTTCATAAAATTAAGTATTACAAAATTTAATTAATTGCTTGGCTCATTTTTATGCATAGATTTTGTTTTTGTTGAATGTTTTGTACTAAAATCAAATGAGAGGAAAATAATTGCACACTACTTAGTGCTCACTGCTTACTCATAATCTGCAACATACCCCTTTCTGTCACTGCCAATCTGATATCTATACCACCAATGGTCCATCCTCAACTATTTACCGATTCAGTTCTACCCATTCAGTCTCTCTTAGATAACATGGTCCTGGGCCCCAAGCACTTCGTTCATTTGAAACATCAATTCACATGTTCTTCCTGTAAATTTAGAATCCAGAGTCACATGGGGTGGCATACTGACTCAGTGGTTAGCACTGCTGCCTCACAGCGCCAGGGACCTGGGTTCTATTCCTGCCTCGGCTAATTGGCTCTGTGGAATTTGCACATTCTCTCAGTGTCTGCGTGGGTTTCTTCTGGGTGCTCCGGTTTCCCCCCCACAATGCAAAGATGTGCACATCAGGTGAATTGGGTATGATAAATTGCCCATAGTGTTAGTCAGGGGTAAATATAGGATAGGGGAATGGGTCTGGGTGGGTTACTCTTCGGAGGGTCAGTGTGGACTTGTTGGGCTGAATGGCCTATTTCCAGACTTTAGGGAATCTAATCTAATTCTAACCACAATAGTACAGAAGGTAGCTGTTTGTTTCATTAAGTCCATTATATTTTCTTGTTAAGCACAATCTTCTTTAAATAGGAAAACCAAATGCTAATTAGATTATTGTTCAATTAATACCTTCATTTTGCTTCATTCTGATTGATGTATGGCTTCAGTTAGAGTTGGGGTGTGCTGCCATGATGGTGAGGGAAGATCAGATACCTCCTGGGAAGTGGGGTAGATCGGAAGCCTCATGTTAGGGAATGGGGGTAGTGCAAAGCCTGTTATACTAATGGGGCGATCATAACCTCATGATTGGAGATGGTGAAAACAGGGTTTGGCGTGGAGGCATTCTGATAGTAATTAAGGCTCTTGGAAGTGGATTGTGAGGAAGGATGCCTATTTGTAGAGACTTCATAGGTAACCACTGGATCTAGGAGTTATGTGTGGAAACCCTTACCTCCTGGATCTACTTAGATCTCACCTCTTTGGAGCCTCAGTAAGAAGAAATCCATCAGAATGTCATTAAGATATTCAACTTTAAGAGTGGCTGGGTAACCTCGTTATCATGTATAAAATTAAATCATGTCACCTTGGATCAGATTGGTCAACTGCCCAGCTTCAGGCCTAACTTAAAGCTGGATATGGTTGAATTGAAAGCAGGTTTTATGTCAGCAATTACATTTTTCAGATATTTAACAGTTTCTATCTGACCCAAATCTACCCTTGTTTTAGGATAAATATTCAACCTATTAATTGTCTCCCTCACCACTAACTCTGTGTGAATTGCAAAGTGCTTTCCAGCATTTTCTCTCATTGTTTCAAGATTTACAGCATTGGGAGATTCTTCCTTTTTTTTGAAGTAAATTACAGTACTTCCTTTGAAATGTGCCGTTCACCAAAACAAATGAATACAAACTCTATGACTATTATTTAAAAATAAACTGTGTAATCCTGCAAAATGCATCAAAAATAATTATTTTACTCCCTTCTGTTACCAAAGTATAAGATCGAGTTCCTGTGCTTCAGTTGGTTGATTTACTAGGCAACAGTGGCCAACTGAACTTCATCACTTGGATGAACTTTGCATTTTACCAGTGCCAACATTTCATTATCAGCCACATAAGGTTACATTATGGGGAATATCAGCAAATAAATTCTGATGAGACATAGTCATGTTTTTCATTCTTACTGGCTTACTCCAAGACATTAGGAAAGACTGCTCCTTTCTCCCATTAGTTCTCATTTGTACTAAACAGCCACACTTTGCATCATGTAAGACTGCCACATGCTGTTCAAAGCAGATCTCATGCTCTGTATGTTAGGGACGATGTTAGATTTGTGGTAAGTATTGCCTTTGGCTTTCTCATGGTTTTAGGTTTCCCATCAGTGGAAATCCAAAAATCCCTGTGGAAACTTCAGAATTGAGAAAAAGAAACTGACAGAACTACTGGAAATCAGAAACAAAAACAGAAGTTATTGGAAAAACTCAGCAAATCTGGCAGTATCTGTGGAGAGCATTCAGAGTTAACGTTTGATGTCCAGTGACACTTCAGGGTGTCTGCTTTCTCCCCACAGATGATACCAGACCTGCAGATTTTTTTCACTAATTTCAGTTTTGTTTCAGAGTAGCGATCCTGTTTTGTTAGAGCAAGAATTAATGACAATAGTAATCCTTTTTAATAGATGAATTTTATCAGTGGTTTTATCTGGAAATTAATGAATGGAAACAATTTCACATTGTAAACTAGTGATTTCCTATTTCATTTTTGTGTAGACAAAATAACAATTTTCCATGACATATAAATACCTCTTTTTTAGATTAGATTCCCTACAGTATGGAAACAGGCCATTTGGCCCAACAAGTCCACACCGACCCTCTGAAGAGTAACCCACGCAGACCCATTCCCCTATATTTACCCCCGACTAATGCACCTAACACTATCGGCAATTTAGCATGGTCAGTTCATCTTACCTGCACACCTTTGGACTGTTGAGGAAACCAATGCAGGGGGAAAATGTGCAACCTCCACACAGACAGTCTACCGAGGCTGGAGTCGAGCCCAGGTCCCTGGCACTGTGAGGCAGCAGTGCTAACCACTGAGCCACCATGCTGCCCCCAAATTAACTTGCTAAAATACTTCAATGCAGGCGGATGCTATTTGGTCCATGATGCCTCTTTAAAACAGCTGTCAAATTTATTACACACTTATGCTTTTTGCACATAAATTTAGAGTTTTCTTGTGTATGTTACAATTTAATTTGCTTCATGCACCCTTTAAAATATGTATTCCACATCTTATGAGTATGCCTTTTTCTAATCTTGATTGAATGCAAGGTTAGAAAGAGGTCCAACACTGATTCCAAGTTTTGTCAACATCCCACAACTCAACAAGCCATCATGGAATATTGAGGCACTTCTGTTGAGGGCCTCAAGTAAAAATAAATTGGCCTGCAAGTTACCTCTGAATCATATGAACTGCAAAGCTGCTTAAGGGCAAATCTTTACACATTGTGCATGTTTAACAGCATTGCCATTATTGGAGATGAAATAGATGTCAAAAAAAACAGGTTACGGTTGTGAAATGTTCCTGAAACTAAGCCAGTTAGAAATTTTTAAAATATGTTGAGAACAAGTTCTTTGCAAAGGCTGAAAAAGTTGACATGGTAAACCGCACAAGAGGTATTGCAGTAATGTGCCTTTCATACATTTGAGAGGCTTGATATTTGAAAATTCCGCTATTCTGATGTATTTATTCTATGCACACATGTTTCTCCCTCATTGCACTAGGACAGAATGTTCAGTTTTATGACAGATCAGTTGACGCTATCGATGCTAAGGTCTGTTAATCTTAATGCTTAGCTAATAAAAACCTGACAAGTTAATATTCACATTTCGCTAGAAAATCAAATCGAAACAACTGTCAGATGGTTAATTTTCTAAGAATCAAACTGGGGGTCCCAAATATATCTGTAGAGCAATGGTAATGATTAGTAATATTTAGTGGTTGGTAATAAATGCATTCATATGTATTCATTTTGGACACAGAATCATACTTTTCACCATGAAGGTGTCTACCAAGTGACAGTCAATGTATCAAATGTCTACGACTGGATACAGAAAACAATCAGTGTGGTAAGCATTTCTAAAAATCATACCTTTTGTTTTAACCCAATCCTGAGCAGCGAGTTTGTACCACTGGGCAGAGATACCAGGAAGCCAACAAGCTCCGACAGAGTCAGGTAAAATCTGCTAGGCCTTCGAAGCTAATACACAGGGTTGCATTTGCAGTCGGTATCCCACAGTTAAAATTGCGACTTTATGTGTCTTTAGAAAAGAAATCAAAGCATGAAGACAGTCCAGAAATTATTCTCTGAAGTGTTATTACAAATGAGGTAAAGAGAAACTTGATGGAATTGAGGCTCTTGCTACTCGATCAGTGGTTCTCAAATGTTTTTGTGAGTGGACTCTGAGGCAGGACAGAAAATCCCTGCACCACTGACTAGTCCTACCAGACCTGCTTTCACTTATTAACATGAAATCATGATTAGAATTAATGGGAAGGCTGGCACTGCTTTTGATGAGACACCAGTGAGGTTTTATCTGGTTCAAAACATGGAGGAAAAGGATAAAAACTTTCCAGAAATAAAGGACAATGTAAATGAAGAACTGCAAGATATTAATATTATTTCCAAAAAAATATACTGGAGAATCAATGGGAAATGAAAGTAAATAAATTCCTTAAACCTGATGAACGAGATCCCAAGAGTTTGAAACAGGTAGAGATAATGCATGCTTTGATGATTATCTTTCAAAATTGTATTGACTCTGGAATATAGAACATGTAATCCTATTACTCAACTAATGAGGGAGCGAGAAAACTAGGAACTAACATCAGTCAGAGAAAAATGCTTGAATCTTTAAGGATGCAATAATAAGACATTATTTACAATCCTAGTGAAGATATTTTAGGATGCTGTTGGCAGACTCAGTAAGGGGAACCAGGGGCTGTGGCTTCTTCAAATTTTCGAAAACCTTTTCATAAGGTGTCAGGGAAGAGGCCAGTGCACAAAGTTAAAGCACAGAATTATATAACTATATGGTACAGAAGAGGGTCTTAGGCCCATTGGGTTTGCACTGACAACAACTACTCGACTACAACTCGTCCACTTTCCAACATTTGGCCTATAACCTTAAATGTTATGACATTTCAAGTGCTCAGCCAAGTACTTTTTAAAGCATGTGAGACTTCCTGTCTCAACTACCCTCTCAGGCATTACATTCCAGATTCACATCATCCTCTGGGTCAAAAAACCTTTCCTCAAATCTCCTGTAAATCTGCTGCCTTTCATCTTGAAATTATGTCCCCTGGTTATTGATGCTTCGACCAGAGGAAAAGCTGTCTGCTTTGCGCCCTGTTCATTCCCTTTAAAATCTTATTTACCTCGGTCAGGCTGTCATTCAGCATTTTCTACTCTAAAGAAAACAACCTGAGCTTATCTAGCCTCTCTTCAGAGCTAAACTGCACCATCCCAGGCACGATTCTAGTAAATCTACTCTGCAGCCTCTTCAATGCAATCACATCCTTCTTTTATTGAGGTGACCAGAACTGCAAACAGTTGTGGTCTAACTATATTTCCTACAACTCCAATATAACCTCACTGCTTTTATAATCTATGCAATGACTGGTATAGGCAAATGTCTTATGTAACTACTTAGCCATCCTATTAATTTATTCTGTTGCTTTCAGGTACAAATGAACAAGCACCCCAAGATCCTTCTGTTCCCCTGAGCTCCCTAGGCTCCTGCTATTCATTGATTACACCCTTGACTTGTTACCCCTTCCCAATTGCATTAACTCACACTTACATGATTAAATTCCATCCTTCTCTGTTCTGCATAAGTGACCAATTCATCTATCTTCCTCTAACCTCAGACTTTCTTCCTTCTGTGCTGTGTGAAGCTGTTATGTAGGGCCTTGGTGAGATCATTCCTGGAATATTGTTTGTAGCTTTGGTCTCCTCATCTATGGCAAGATGTACTCGTTATAGAATTGCCACATTATTCCTGGGATAAAGGGTCTGTCCTATAAGGCAAGTTTAAATAGACTGGGCCTATATTTTTTGGAGTTTGGAAGAAACAGAGTACTGTAATTCAAACAGAAATTCTTAAATGAAAGATGGAGGAAGGAACCGGGAACACAGTCTGTGAATAACAGCAGGCTATTTAAGATAGCGATGAGGAAGAATTTACTTTCTGAGGTTGGTGAATATTTTCAAATTCTCTATCACTGAGGGCTGTGGAGGCCCAATCATTGATTATGTTCAAGACTGAGATTGATTGATTGTCTACATATTAAAACACCAGGGCACCTGGGAATATTGCAGTTAAGTGCTGCTGAAGTGAAAGATCAGCCATAAGTGGGCTCAAAGCTCTAAATGACCTGCTCCTATTGCTAATTTTAATGGTATTCTGACACATTTCCTTTAAAATTTTGGATCAAAAGTAGTTACATGGACATTTTCAGATGACTTCAGCTGGTGTATTAACATACAGGTACAATTTTTTTTTTCTCTAGGCTGTGGTAAGGAAATCACTCTCCAGCTTGACATTTCAGTCAAAAAGTGGTTATAATGTTGCCGTTGGTGAGAATGTAACACTGGAAATGGAATTATTCACCACAATACGCCAATTATTAGCCTTTGAGATCACATTTGAACCTGGAATGACCCATCGTCACTCACTGGGTGATCATTCACCAGCATTTGAGAGCCAATCACACCTTGAACTTATGGAAGACTATGGCTTACAGAATTGTACTTTGCGAATTCAAATTTTCCACACATACAGCTTTGTTGGTGGTTTTAACGTTTCAATTGGCTTGTATTATGGACTGGATGTGCTCAATGCAACACTGACAGAGCTCATACAGATCTATGATCCCATTAACAAAATTTATTTGCTCTTTTGGGATAAAATAGTTTCTTCAAGAGTAAACCTGACATTCAGGGTTGCAAGTGAAGTTAATAAAACTGGGTCACAATGTATTTGGACTATTCAAAATGGCAACAGCACTTTAAGTTCAAGAAGGACTGCCAACTGGAATTTCCAATATTTATTTGAAAGAGCTGGAATCTATGAGTTACAAGTGACAGCATTTAATCCGATCAGCAGTGCCTCATTTAGGACCACCATTGAAGTCCAGGATGCAATCCAAGGCCTCTCTCTGTTCAGCTCCAGCCCTAGATATCTACCAACTGATTCCACAGTCATTCTTTATGCTGATGTACTCAGTGGAACTAACATCACATATATATGGACATTTTCTTCTAATTCAACAGAAGTGGAAGCAGATACATCTCGAATGGTGCATACGTACACACAGCCAGGAGTCTACTTAGCTAGTGTAACAGCAAGAAACAATTTACATGAAATAACAGCAAATGCAATCAGGTTTACAGTACAAGATCTCGTGGGAGATATTATAACAAGCATTCCCAACATAATCACAGTTAATCAAACAGTAATCATCTCGACTTCTGTAACGTCTGGCACAGACCTGACGGTTGAAGTGCTGGTGAATGATTCCACACTGTTCAATACCAGTAGTTACGTGGCAGACAGTCCACTGGATCTGCCTTTTGTCTTCAGTCACATAGGGGAATTGCAGCTGCTACTTCGAGTTGCAAACTTGATCTCTTCTCACAATGTTTCAGCAACAGCATTGGTGGTTAAAGAAATTCATGTTGTCGTCATAGAAATACAACAACAGCCTATTGTTGGCGAAGATGTCATCCTTATAGCAAAAGTTAATGGTAAGTCTTAACAAAATATTAATAATGAAAATTTAGGGATGTGGAGGAATTTCTTCAGCCAGAAAGTGGTGAATCTTTAGAACCCATTACCACAGCAGGCTGTGGAGGCCAAGTCATTGAGAGTATTTAAGACAGAGATAGGTTCTTGATTAGGAAGGGGATCAGAGCTTACAGACAGAAGAATGGGGTTATGAGACATCAGCCATGATCAAATGGCAGCACAGACTTGATGGGCCGAATGACCTAATTCTGCTTCTCTATCTTATGGTTCACTTGTTCAATACTGAATCAAGATTAAAACATAATTATTAATGTAACAATTTTTTAAATTTTCCTTATCCTATAACTCCTGAGGTTTATTGTCATGCATAAACAAGAAATAGAAATTTGTTATTAGAAATTTCACTGTACTGTAAACATGAGCTTAATAATTATAATTTTCTTAACATAAATAAACACCAACTAATATTGTTGCAAAAAGCCTCATATGTGGAGATGTTCTTCATTCAGTTTTTAGGCCTGTTTTTAAAACTTTTTAAGCTCGGATGCCCACACCAATATGAAAAAAAAACTTGAATTATGTTTTCCCTCCAATTTACTTTTATTAGCTGAATATTATTTGAGTGAAATGCATAGAATATGATTTTGAAACATTAGTTTGCACGCATTGTAATTTGTGTTCTCTGAAATTGAATTTAATTAAATGGGTTTCCTGCTGAAAATTTAGCCTAGGATCATCATCTTATAGTGTTCTTCATTTAGAATTTACGCGAATAGATTGAAAATAACAAAAATGTTGGTGAGATAAGTTTTCTATTTCAAATCTGAATACCTTATGACAATTCATTTTCTGTGTTCATTTTTAGAATATCTATGGAAAAATAGAGCATACATATACAAATGGACTCTGTTTCATAACCAGACAGTGACAACTGGTAGTCCTGTTCTATTGTACAGCTGCGGAAAAGCTGGACTTCATCGGGTTTCTTTGTCGGTTTCTAATCTGGCATCTGAGACTTCAAGTGAACTTTTTTTTAATGTTTCCAAACTGGGTAGTGGGCCAAGACTCTCACATTTGCCCAACGTGGCAGCTGGAAAACCAGTAACCTTTACATTTAAGGTAACATTTTTCAGGATTTTAGAAATACTTTATTTTTAATTGAAAATGCAATATGATCCTAAGGTGCCTTGGTTTTCCTCCGCTTGCACCATTGCTGGGGAGGGAAGTAGTTTTTTCAGGAGACCAACCCATTGGAGTGAAGATAACGAATCTTTTCAAGTTTACTGAGAAGCTAAGATTTTATGTGGTCTGTGAATGTTTGATGCATTCCAGGAGGTTTCATAATGACTAGGAAAAGCTGAGAGTCACATGCCCGTTTAGCAGTTCAAATCATACAGTGCAGAATTTTATTGTCCAACATATCCGTCCTTGCCCTTCACTACCTTCTGATTGCCAGCAAATAAAAGCTGTTTTCTCAAACAAAGACAAAAACAAAAGCAGTAGTTCTAGAGAAGGACCACTGGACCCCAAATGTTAACTCTTCTTTCTCTCCACAGATGCTGCCATACCTGCTGGGTTTCTGCAGCAGTTTCTGTATACGTTTCAGATTTCCATCATCTGCAGTTTTTTTGTTTTAGTAAATCCATTTACTTCCCCGTCTCAAACATTGTGGTAACTACTATATACAAGTGTTCAAGAACTATATAAAGTATTTAAAAAATTAAAAACTACAATATGAAAACAATATTTTATGTTTTAATTATTGTACTCATGGGCTATTTACAGTTGCATATGGCAAGTTAAACTATGGGCAGAATTTCTAGGTTTTTTTCCTTCACTGTCTGGGCCAGCATTTATTGCCCATCCCTATTTACCCAGAGGCCAGTTAAGAGTCAGCCACATTGTAGATCAGTGGATGGCTGATTTCCATCCCTAAATGACATTAGTGAGTCAGATGGGTTTTTACAACAATCAGTAGTGGTTACACAATCGCTATGAGGTTAGTTTTTTAGTTGTACCCTTTTTTGTCAGTATTGATTTTGAATTTCACCAGGTCCCTACAGCTTTCATCTGGGTTCTGGATTTTGGGTCCAGTGACATTACCGCCGTGTCATCATCTCCCCAAGATGGTGGGATGTCCTGCTGTCACAGTCCCAGGGCCAATCAACACTGAGGAGAATTAGTTAGCTGGAGGCAAAGTTTCCAACCTTCTTTCGAGCAGAAATCCAGCCTTGGAGTTGTCGGACAATTTGACGAGCAGCTTAATAATCCCAACTGTGTGAGTGGCAGCAGTGGCCAGGATTGCGGCTACAAGCTGCCCCTGTTTCTTGAAGTCCAATACCAGGGAAGTGCGGGGTGTCTCAAACTGGGGAGGGGAGTTGAGTCTAGAATGTAGTATTCAGAACTGTGCAGCACAGCGACATGTAAAATTGCAAGTACGTTGGAGACAGCTGGAAGGACAATGGGAATGGCATCCACCAAACTTTATGGGCTTCCTTCTATAACCTGCAAACTCACTGGAGCCACTAGGAAAGTCCCAGAGTTTATCAACCAAATGTGACGATGAAATAGGTTGTGGAAAATTTCTGATTTTCACTTCCTAATTTCATTTTCTGTTCTTGGTGTGCTGCTTATTCATTCACAGAATGTCAGCTGCTCCAGTTGGGTTAGCACACTGTCCATTCCTTATTGGTGTTTTGGTAGCAAATATATGCTAATGTGTTGATATCTTGCTTTCATTTTAAGGTGTGATAGTATTAGAAACTAGCTAGACCTTAAAGGTATCTGGCATGGAAGCAGAAGTAGGTCATCAAGTCTTCACCGCCAATCGATGAGATCATGGCTGATTTGATAGTCTTCAACCACTTTTCTGCCTTTGCTACATCAGATTTCCTTACTGATTAAAAATGTCCTTTTCAGCCTTCAATATACTTAATGACCCAACCTCAACAGCTCTTTGCAGTAAAGAATTTCACAGATTCACTGCCCTCTGTTGTACATTGGTAACTCCTTACTTTGAGATTGCACCCTCTGTACTTAGACTTTTCCACTGGAGAAACGCATCTACTCTGGTGAGTCCTCTAAGAACCTTACTGTGAAGTTGTGCATGGTGCATAAAGACCAGTTCTTGGATAAATCAAGCTTTAAATCAAGATAACAAGGGAATAATTATTGTAGGTTAAGCATGCACAATCCAACGCCCCTATTTTAAATTCATTCATCTCGTCTTATTTTTCATTATCTTCTTGATAAAACCCTACTTGGTGTACTGCAAGCTGTCTTCTGCTCCACACCTTAGGAACGATGGACACCTTAGGCCTTGGAAGGAGTACAACCTAGATTTACAAGAATGATGCATGGGCTTCAGGAGCTAAGTTATAAGGAGAAATTAAAGAATTTATGCTAGATTTCTTTCAAATTAAGTGAGTTAAGGGGTGATCTGATAAATTATTTGCACTGGTTGGATAGTCTAAAACTAAGGGCATAGACTAAAAATTAAGTCCAGACTATTCAGGAAAGATATAAGGAAGCACTTCTCTCAATAAAAGGTGCTAGATGTTTGGAACTTTTCCACAAACGGCAGTGGATGCTGCATCAGTTGTTGATTTTAAATTTGAGACAGATAATGTTTTGTTAAGTAAAGGTATTTAGGGATATGGGCCGAAGGCAGGTACGTGAAGTTAGGCCAGAGATTAGCCATGATCTCATTGAATGGCGGAGCAGGCTCGATGAACTGAATGGTACTTTTGTTCTTATAAATGTGAGGACATTCTTTCTCATTCTTAATCAGATTGTTAACTTATTATTTTTGCCTCCATGTAGCTCTGTCTGATTGAAAAGTGCCGTACACTCACACTCCTTGTTAAGTATCATAAAGAGTGAATTTGTGCGTTTTCAAATGATATTGCATTTGTCAAGATGTTGTAAATACCATGTAGTGGCTCACTCCCTTTTCTCCTCTGTTTCCAATAATTGATGCATGGTTCAATATTTTTGTTGCATCCATTTTATTGTTGCCTTTTTAAAAATCATTTTGTCATTCTCTTTCTGCTATCATCAATTTTTGATCTCTGTCTTCCTATTTCATTTTGTGTTCATAATATTGTCAAATTTCTTTAATCATCTTACTTTTCAATTTTTGCAGAACATTTCTCCAGACATGGGTGATGTTGTGATGCACTTTGGTGATGGAAATATGACAAACATTTCAGCTTCGAGTTCCAATAGGTAAAAAGTGAATTCTTTTCACATTTTCTAAGAAACTGAGCCAAACCTGTTGAGCAAGAGAATTCTGACAAGGAAAGAATATGTATATGGATAGAATAACCAAAGAATGACCGTATGTGTTAAAGGTGCAATAGAGTCATCGAGATGTATAGCATGGAAACAGATCCTTTGGCCCAAAGTATCCATGCCGACTCAATATCCTAAACCAATCTCGTCCCATTAGCTAGCATTTGGCCCATATCCCTCTAAATCCTTCCGATTCATATAGCCATTCAGATGCCTTTTAAATATTGTAATTGTAGCAGCTTCCACCACTTCCTCTGGCAGCTCATTCCATACACCACTACCCTCTGCATTAAAACATTTGCCCCTTAGATACCTTTTAAATCTTTCCCCCCTCACCTCATACTGATGCAGTCTAGTTTTGGACTCCTCCACCTGGGAAAAATACCTTGCCTATATACCCTATCCATGCCTCTTATGATTTTATAAACCTCTCTACGCTCACCCCTCAGCCTCCTATGCTCCAGGGAAAATAGTTCATATCTATTCAGCCTCTCCCTGTAGCTCAAATCTTTGCAACATCCTTATAAATCTTTTCTGAACCCTTTCAGGTTTCACAACATACTTTCTATAGCAGGGAAACCAGAATTGCATGCAGTATTTCAATAGTGGCCTAACCAATGTCCTGTACAGCCGCAACATGACCTCCCAACTCCTGTACTCAATGCTCTGACCAATAAAGGCAAGTTTACCAAGCACCTTATTCACTATCCTGTCTATGTGCAACGCCACTTTTAAGGAACTATGGACCTGCACTCCAAGATCTCGTTGTTCAGCAACACTCACCACTATTAAGTGTAGAAGTCGTGCCCTGATTTGCCTTTCCAAAGCACCTCACATTTATCTAAATTAAACTCCACCTGCCACTCCTTGGCCCATCTGATCAAGATCCCGTTGTTCTCTGATGTAACCTTCACTGCCCACTACACCTCCAATGTTTGTGTCATCTGCAAATTTACCAACTATTCATCTTAGGTTCACATCCAAATCGTTTATATAAATAACGAAAAGCAGTGGATCCAGCAATGACCCTTGGGGCATGCTGCTGGTCACAGGCCTGAAAAGCAATCCTCCATCATTACCTTCTGTTTTCTGCCTTTGAGCCATTTCTGTGTCCAAATGACTAGTTCTCCCTTTATTCTGTGTGATCTAATCTTGCGAACCAGCTCACCATGAGAAACCTTGTTGAAAGCCTTAGTGAAGTCCAAAAAGATCCCATTCACCGCTCTGTCCTCATCAATCCTCTTTGTTACTTAGAGTCATTGAGATGTACAGACGGAAACAGGCCCTTCAGTCCAACTTGTCCAGGCCGATCAGATATCCCAACCCAATCTAGTCCCACCGACAGCATCCGGCCCATATCTCACCAAACCCTTCCTATTCATATACTCATCCAGATACCTTTTAAATGTTGCAGTTGTACCAGCCTCCACTGCTTCCTCTGGCAGCTCATTCCATACACGTACTACCTTCTGAGTGAAAAGGTTGCCCCTTATGTCTCTTTTGTATCTTTCCCATCTCACCCTAAACCTATGCTCTTTAGATCTGGACCCCCCGACCCCCACCCCAGGGAAGAGAATTGGTCTATTTATCCTATCCATGCACCCTCATGATTTTATAAACCTCTATAAGGTCATCACTCTGCCTCTGATAGTCCAGGGAAAACAGTCCCAGCCTATTCAGCCTCTCCCTATGGCTCAAATCCTCCAACCCTGGCAACATCCTTGGAAATCGTTTTTGAACCCTTTCAAGTTTCACAACATCTTTCCGATAGGAAGGAGACCAGAATTGCACGCAATATTCCAACAGTGGCCTAACCAATGTCCTGTACAGCCGCAACATGACCTCCCAACTCCTGTACTCAATACTCTGACCAATAAAGGAAATACTACCAAATGCCTTCTTCACTATCCTATCTACCTGCAACTCCACTTTCAAGGAGCTATGAACCTGCACTCCAAGGTCTCTTTGTTCAGGAATACTTCCTAGGACCTTACCATAAGCTAAGATTTGTTTTCCCAAAATGCAGCACCTCACATTTATCTAAATTAAACTCCATCTGCCACTTCTCAGCCTTTTACTCATCTAATCAAGATCCTGTTGTAATCTGAGGTAACTTTCTTCACTGTCCACTACACCTCCAATTTTGGTTTCATCTGCAAACTTACTAACTATACCGCTTATGCTCAAAAACCTCAATCAAGTTAGTGCGACATGATGCACAAAGCCTAAACAGTCCTTGCCTTTCCAAATACATGTAAATCATACCCCTCAGGATTCCCTCCAGCAATTTGCCCATCACTGATGTCAGGCTAATTAGTTTATAATTCCCTGGATTTTTCTAACCACCTTTCTCAAATGCTGGCACCATGTTAGCCAACCTCCGGTCTTCCGGCACTAACCTGTGGCTAACGATGATGCAATTATCCCAGCAAGGGGCCCGTCAATCACTTCCCTAGCTTCCCACAGAGATCTAAGGTATACCTGATCAAGTCCTGGGGATCTATCCACCTTTATGTGTTTTAAGGCATTTGGAAATTTTTCCATATGTCTCTATTTATTTCTCCACATTTTCCTCTTCTATATCCTCCTCCACAGTAAACACTGATGCAAAATACTATTTCAGTATCTCCTCCAACTCCTGCAGTTCTATACATAGGTGAACTTGCTGACCTTTAAGGGGTCCTATTCTCTTCCTAGTTACCTGTATCTGTAGAATCCCTTTGGATACTCCTTACCCCTATTTGCCAAAGCTATCTTATGTCCCCTTTTTGCCCTCATGATTTCCCTCTTAAGTATACTCCTATTGACTTTATACTCTTCTAGGGATTCACTTGATCTCTGCTGTCTACACCTGACATATGCTTCCTTCTTATTAATCAAAACACCAATTTCTCTTGTCATTCAGCATTCCCTATACCTACCAACTTTTCATTTCACCCTAACAGGAATATACTGTCTTTGGATTCTCGTTGTCTCATTCTTGAAGGCTTCCCATTTTTTCCAGCCATCCCTTTACCTGCGAACATCTGCCCCCCATCAGCTTTTGAAAGTTCTTGCCTAATACCATCAAAATTAGCCTTCCTCCAATTTAGAACTTCAACTTTTAGATTCGGCCTATCCTTTTCCATCACTATTTTAACTAATAGAATTATGGTCACTGGCGCCAAAAAGTTCCCCGACTGACACCTCAGTTACCTGCCCTGCCTTACTTCCCAAGAGGAGATCAAGTTTTACACCTTCTCTCATAGATACATCCACATACTGAATTAGAAAGTGTTCTTGTGCATACTTAACAAATCTCTCTCCATCCAAGCCCTTGGCAATCCCTGTCCATGTTTGGAAAGTTAAACTCCCCTCGCAGAACCACTCAATAATTCTTACAGAAAACTGAGATCTCCTTACATTCCTTTCTTACTTCCCAGTTCCACCCAAATAACTTCCCTAGATATATTCCCCGGAATATCCTCCCTATTTACAGCCATAATGTTACTCCTAATCAAAAACACCACTACCACTTCTCTCTTGCCCTCCATTCTATCCTTCCAGTAGAATTCTATACCCTGGAACATTAAGCTGCCAGTCCTGTCCATCCCTGAGTGACATCTCTGTAATTGTTATGATATGCCAGTCCCATATTTTCAACTATGCCCTGAGTTCATCTGTTAGGCCTGTTAAGCTTCTTGCATTGAAATGAATACAGTTTAGTTTATCAATCCTACCTCATTCTCAGCTTTGAATCATGTCAACTTTGATGAAATTTCTTGTGTAGAGGAGTAGGGTTTTTTCTTTATTCTTTTGTGGGAGGCAGACCCTACTGGATGGTAGCCATTCTTAGTTGACTTTCAAGTGTGAGGCTTTCTCGGTCATATCAGAGGGCATTTCGAAGTTAATCACTTAAGTGTGGAACCATGAGTAGGCCAGACCAGATAAGCTGAGCGGCTTTCCTTTCCTGAAGAAATGAGTAAGCCAGGTGGCACTTATGATGTTAAGCTTTATAATTCCAGATTTTATTTAATGCATTTCAATTCCACCAGCTGCTGTGTTGTGATGGGAACCCATGTCCCCAGAGTGTGAGCCTGAGCTCCTTGTTTCCTAGTCCAGTAACTTTACCCCGCTATCCCCATTTCTCCATCATTCTGCCCCAAAGATCAGCATCAGGCTGAATTGTCAAACATCTGAACGCTTAATATCTAGGTCCAGGTATTAAAAGGCCAATGTCATCTCTGAGTAGCCTGTCCCTACAGAACAATGAACGCTGAAAAGAAAGTTAGGCAAGTGTTACATATTCCTTGGATGAACTTTAAGGAAACAAGTTCAACTCGGTTCCAAGTACAAATGTTGAACTGCAAAGTGTTTCCTGTTTCTGCTTACCAGTTTTTTGCATAGGATTGTATATTTAGCATTCTATTTGGAGAGTTATCATGTATCATATGTGGTCATTGTAAGTATCTTATAGAATATTACATGAAATTGAAGATAATTTGCTGCTTAACACTCTCTAATTATTGTTTCCTGATTTGTGTTTTCTGTCGCTGACAAAATTCTTTTATAGTTTCACCATCAACCACACTTATGCAGTTGCTGGAATCTATAACATTGATGCTTTCGTCAGTAAGCAGATTTTTCTGCTGTCTTCAACCATTGTAATTCAGGACCGGATTCAAAATCTGTTCCTCATGGGTCCAACCAACTTAAGCATTGCTACAAGGTAAAATCCTGAGATCTACACCTAACTGTCATTTAGACCTCTGTGAATAAACGGTCTTTTCAATTATTTTGGGGATATATGTGAAATAACAGCCATCATGCTAACCATCAAACTGGGAGATGAACTCTGGTTCAATGAAGAGTGCAGGAGGACAGGCCAGGAACAGTATTAGATCTACCTAAATATTAGGTGTCAACCTGGTGAAGCAAGAATACAGGTCTGTGTCATGCCTTACTGGGATTACATGCTGGAAATCAAGACCCACCATTGTTGGAGTTGTCACAAAATTTAATGAGTTTATTAAAATATGCAAAATTCTCTAATTTCTCTGTCTGATAGACTCAGCTTAACAGAAACAGAAGCTGAAGGGGAAGCCATGCCTGAAAAAAATTATTCCAGTTCTTTGAGGAGGTAACTAGTAAGCACTATGTGTAAAATACTCAAATTTTCAAACACAATTGATAAGCTGCCACACATAAGGCTACTTAGAACCAAGAAGAGGTCATGCCACTCTCGACTGGGTGTTGTGTAATGAGAAAGGAATAATTGGCAGTATGGTTGTGTGAGGATCCTTTGGGATGAGCAAGCATAATATAATAGAATTTCCCATCAAGATAGAGAGTGCTGATTCTGAGCCTCGGGTCCTGAGTCTAAATAGAGGAAAGCATGATGACATGAAGTGTGAATTGGTTTTTATAGATTGGGGAATGTTATTTCAATGGATAATGGTGGAAGGTCAATGACAAACATTTGAAGAGTGCATAGGTGAACTGCAACAATTGTTCATTCATTTATGGTGCAAAATTTAAAGAGGAAATGTCTCTAAACCATAGCTTACAAGGGAAATTCAAGAAGTAGTAGACCCAAGGAAGCAGCACACAAATTGGCCAGAACAAAACAACATCTGAGTGGGAGCAATTTAGAATTCAGTAAAGGAGAATAAAGGGATTGATTACAAAAGGGAAAATGGAGCACAACAATAAGCTTGCGGAGAACATAAAAAGTGATTGCAAACGATTCTGCAGGTATGTGAAGAGTAGAAGATTGGTGAAGACATATGTAGGTCTCTTACAGTCAGAAGCAGGGGAATTAATAATGGGGAAGAAATAAATTAGTGACCAGCTAAACACATGCTTTTGTTCTGTGTTCACAAAAGAGGACACAAACACACCAGAAATGTTGATGAATACAGGGTTTAGTGAGAGGGAAGAACTGAAGGAAATCAGTTTAAGTAGAGAAATGGTATTAGGGCAATTGATGGGATTGAAGGCTGATAAATCCAAAGGCCTGATAACTTACAACCCAGAATATATAAGGAAGTGGCCCCAGAGTTGTTAGTCATCTTGCAAGATTCTACACTCTGAAACATTTCCGACAGATTTGAGTGCAGCTAATGTAATACCTCTAAGAAGGGAAGCAGAAAGGAAATGGGAATTACAGACTAGTTAGCCTGATGTCAGTAGTGGGGAAAGTGCTAGAGTTGATTAAGGAAGAATTAACAGTTAGACACTTAGAAAACCGTGTCAGTATCAGACAGAGTCAGGATGAATTTAGGAAGGGAAATCTGCTTGATAAATCTACTGGAATTCAGTAAGGATGCAACTCGCAGAGATGCTGAAGGAGCGCCAGTGGCAGTGCTTTATTTGGACTTACAGAATGAAATCCCACATGATAAACTAATGGGCAAAATTACAGCCCATAAGATTAGGTTATTTTATTGAAATAGATAGAAAACTAGTTGGCAGACAGGAAAAAAGGAGGATGAATAAACAGGTCTTTTTCTTAATGGCAGGCAGTGATTAGTGAGGATACCAGAGGTATCAGTGCTAGGAGCTCAGCTATTCACAATATATGTTAATAATGTGGATTTGGCAATTAAATGTAATATGTCAGCATTTTCAGATAGCACAAAGCTGGGTGAGAGAGTGAACTGTGAGGAGATTGCAGAGATACTTCAGTGTGATTGGATAAGCTGAGTGAGCGGGCGAATACTTGGCAGATGCAATATAATGTAGATAAATTTGAAGTTATCCACTTTGGGAGCAAAAGCAGGAAGATTATAAATGGCTATAAATTGAGAGTGGAGAATGTGCAACAGAACCTGGCAGTTCTTGTATAATAGTCATTGATGGTAAGCATGCAGCTGCAAGAGGCAGTAAAGAAGGCAAATGGTACATTGGCCTTCCTCACGAGAGGATTCAACTACAGGAGCAGGGATGTCTTGTTGCACTTAAAGAGGGCCTTGGTGATACAACAGCTGGAATGTTGTGTGCAGCTTTCTTTTATCTGAGAAAGGGTGCACTTGCTATAGCGGGAGTGCAGTGAAGGTTTACCAGTCTGATTCCAGAGATGACAGGACTGATGTACGAGTCAATCATAGAGTCGTAGAGATGTACAGCACCCTCCAGTCTAACTTTCCATGCCGACCAGATATCCCAACCCAATCTAGTCCCACCTGCCAGCACCCGGCCCATATCCCTCCAAACCCATCCTATTCATACACCCATCCAAATGCCTTTTAAATGTTGCAATTGTACCAGCCTCCACCACTTCCTCTGGCAGCTCATTCCATACACGTACCACCCTCTGCGTGAAAACGTCGCCCTGTAGGTCTCTTTTATATCTTTCCCCTCTCACCCTAAACCTATGACCTCTAGTCCTGGATTCCCCCACCCCAGGGAAAAGACTTTGTCTATTTATCCAATCCATACCCCACATGATTTCATAAACCTCCATAAGGTCACCCCTCAGCCTCCGATGCTCCAGGGAAAACAGCCCCAGCCTATTCAACCTCTCCCTGTAGCTGAAATCCTCAAACCCTGGCAACATCCTTGTAAATCTTTTCTGAACCTTTTCACGTTTCATAACATCTTTCCGATAGAAACGAGACCAGAATTGCCCGCAATACTCCAACAGTGGCCTAACCAATGTCCTGTACAGCCGCAACATGACCTCCCAAACTCCTGTACTCAATACTCTGACCAATAAAGGAAAGCATACCAAATGTATTTTTTCCTATCCTATCTACCTGCGATTCCACTTTCAGGTTAAATCAGTTGGGATTATATTGACTGGAGTTCAGAAGAATGAAGTGGCCGGGTGTGGGGGGCAACAGAGAGAATCTCATAGAAACCTATAAACCTTCAAGAGGGATAAACAGGGTGGAAGCCAGAAGGATGTTCCCGATGACAGGCAAATCCTGAGGAAAAGGGGTGAACTATTTAGGAATGAGATGAACAAAAATTTCTCTACCCAGTGAGTGCTTAGCCTGTGGAATTTGCTCCCATAGAAAGCAGTCAAGGCCACAACATTGCTTGATTTCAAGAAAGAATTAGATACTTCAAGAAGAATTGGGGCTGTAGGGATCAAAGGATATTGGGCGAAAAGCAGGAGTTAGTTACTGAGTTTGACAATAAGGTATGATCATAGTGACTGGCAGAGCAGGCTCAAAGACCGAATGGCCTGCTCCTACTATGTTCTAATTTTCTTATTAATGTATGAGCCCATGGTGTTGGGAGTAGTATAATAGCCCGTGGAAAGAATTAATAAAGAAATAATAGAGGACAGTTGGGATAAAAGAGACATTTTCAGAATAGCAAGCAATAACTAGTGGAATACCACAGTGCTGGGCCTCAATTATAGAACATAGAACATAGAAACGTACAGCACAGAACAGGCCCTTTGGCCCACGATGTTGTGCTGAGATTTAATCCTAATGTAAAATATAGTAACTTCACCTACGCACCCCTCAACTCACTGCTATCCATGTGCATGTCCATGTGCATGTCCAGCAGTCGCTTAAATGTCCCCAATGACTCTGCTTCCACCACCACAGCTGGCAACGCATTCCATGCATTCACAACTAGTGGGCGGCACGGTGGCACAGTGGTTAGCACTGCTGCCTCACAGCGCCGGGTTCATTTCCCGCCTCAGGCGACTGACTGTGTGGAGTTTGCACATTCTCCCCGTGTCTGCGTGGGTTTCCTCCGGGTGCTCCGGTTTCCTCCCACAGTCCAAAGATGTGTAGGTCAGGTGAATTGGCCATGCTAAATTGCCCGTAGTGTTAGGTAAGGGGTAAATGTAGGGGTATGGGTGGGTTGCGCTTCGGCGGGTCGGTGTGGACTTGTTGGGCCGAAGGGCCTGTTTCCACACTGTAATCTAATCTAATCTAATCTAAACTCTCTGCATAAAGAACCTACCTCTGACGTCTCCTTTATTCATTCCTCCTAATATCTTCAAACTATGACTTCTCGTACCAGTCAATCCTGCCCTGGGGAAAAGTCTCTGGCTATTGACTCTATCTATTCCTCTCATTATTTTGTATACCTCGATCAGGTCTCCTCTCTTCCTTCTTCTCTCCAGAGAGAAAAGTCCGAGCTTATTCAACCTTTCCTCATAAGGCAAGCTCTCCAGTCCAGGCAGCATCCGGGTAGACCTTCTTTGCACCCTCTCCAAAGCCTCTGTATCTTTCCTATAGTAGGGCAACCAGAACTGGACACAATATTCCAAGTGTGGACTTACCAGGGACTTGTAGAGTTGCAGCAAAACCTCGCGGCTCTTAAACTCAGCCCCCTGTTAATGAAAGCCAAAACACCATATGCTTTCTTAACAACCCTATCCACTTGGGTGGCAACTTTGAGGGATCTATGTACTTGCACACCAAGATTCCTCTGTTCCTGACACTGTCAAGAATCCTGTCCTTAATCCTATATTCAACATTCGAGTTCGATCTTCCAAAATGCATCATTTTGCATTTATCCAGGTTGAACTCCATCTGTCATTTCTCAGCCCAGCTCTGCATCCTGTCTATGTCACGCTGCAGCTTGCAGTAGCCCTCTATACTATCGACAACACCTCCAACCTTTGTGTCATCTGCAAATTTACTAACCCACCCCTCAACCTCCTCATCCAAGTCATTTATAAAAACTACACAGAGCAGAGGCCCAAGAACAGAGCCCTGCAGGACCCCACTCAACACTGTTCTCCAGGCAGAATACTTTCCATCTACAACCACTCTCTGCCTTCTGTCAGCCAGCCAATTCTGAATCCAGATAGCCAAATCTCCCTGTATCCCGTACTTCCTGACGTTATGAATGAGCCGACCATTATCAAGTGCCTTGCTAAAATCCATAACGCCACATCCACTGTTCGACCGTCGTCGACCTGTCTTGACACCTCCTCAAAGAACTCAATAAGATTTGTGAGGCATGACCTGCCCCTCACAAAGCCATGCTGACTGCCTTTAATCACACTATGCTTTGCCAAATAGTCATAAATCCTATCCCTCAGAATTCTTTCCAAAACATTGCTGACCACAGATGTAAGACTGACTGGTCTGTAATTGCCAGCGATTTCCCTATTACCCTACTTGAAAAGAGGAACAACATTCGCTTCCTTCCGATCCTCAGGTATGAGTCCTGTGGAGAGTGAGGAGGCAAATATCCTCGTCAGTGGCTTAGCAACCTCCTTTCTCGCTTTCCTAGGAGCAGCCTAGGATAAATCTGGCCTGGCCCAGGGGACTGATCAATCTTAATGTTTTCCAAAATTTCTAACACATCAACTTCATCAATCTTGAGCTGGTCAAGACTGATCCCAGTTCCTCTAAGTTTTCATTTACAACAAATTCCTTTTCCTTAGTGAAAACTGAAGCAAAAAACTCATTTAAGGCTTCGCCTATCTGCTCAAACTCCATGCACAAGTTCCCTCCGCTATCCCTGATCGGCCCTACCTTCTCCCTGATCATTCTCTTATTCCTCACGTATGAGTAAAATGCCTTTGGGTTCTCCCTAATCCTTCTTGCCAAGCCTTTTTCGTGCCCCATCCTGGCTGTCCTCAGTCCATTTCTGAGCTCCTTTCTAGTAAGCCCGTAATTCTCTAAAGCTGTGCTAGATCCTTGCTTCCTCCACCTTACGTAAGCTGCCTTCTTCCTTTTGACGAGAAGTTCCTCTGTTCTTGTCATCCAAGGTTCCTCAATCTTACCCCCTTACCTGTCTCAGAGGAACAAATTTGTGCATCACTCGCAACAACTGCTCCTTAAATAGTCTCCACATGTGCCCTTTCTGTGGAACAATTGCTCACAGTCTGTACTTCCCAATTCCTGTCTGACTGCGTCATAATTTCCTTTTCCCCAATTAAATACCTTCCCTCGGTAACTGCTCTTTTCACTCTCCAAGGCTATGCTAAATGTGAGGCAGTTGTGATCACTTTCACCAAAATGCTCTCCCACCGCGAGATCTGACACCTGTCCTGGCTCGTTGCTGAGCACCAAATCCAAAATGGTCTCTCCCTTCATTGGCCTGTCTACATACTGAGTAAGGAAACCCTCCTGAACACACCTGACAAAAACGGCTCCATCCAAACCATCTGCACTTGCGAGGTTCCAGTCGATATTGGGAAAGTTGAAATCACCCATAACAACAACCCTGCTACTTTTGCATTTTTCCAGAATCTGCCCGCCTATGAGATCTTCAATCCCTCTCCTGCTATTAGGTGGTCTGTAGAAAACCCACAATGTGGTGGCTGTTCCCTTGCTGTTCCCACCCATACTGACTCAGTAGACAAACCTTCCTCAACAACCTTCGTTTCTGTAGCTGTGATGCACTCTCTGATTAGCAATGCTACACCCCCTCCTCTTTTTCCATCCTCCCTGTTGTTTTTAAACGTTTTAAACCCTGGAACATCAAGCAACCATCCCTTCCCCTGTGAAACCTACGTCTCCGTTATGGCCTCAACATCGTAGCCCCAAGTACTGATCCATGCTCTAAGTTCATCACTCTTATTTCGGACACACCTTGCAATTATGTACAACATTATATATTAATGATTTGAATGATGCAATAAATGTACTATTGCCAAGTTTGCAGATAACACAAAAATAGGTGACAAGGCAAGAATCTAGAATGATTCAAGGAGTCTGCGGAGAGAGATATAGACAGATCAAGTGAGTCGGCAAAATCTTGGCAGACGGAATGTATTGTGGACAAATATGAGCATATGCACTTCGGCAGGAATAATAAAAGAGCTGAATATTATATAATTGTAGAAAAACTGCATAAACTGCAGACATAGGGATTTGGGGGTCCTAATTCATGAATCACAAAAAGGTAGCATCTGTATTCAGTGAGTAATAGGGAAGGCAAATGGAATGTTAGCCTTTATTTCAAAGGGAATGAAGTATAAAAATAGGGAGATCTTGCTAAAACTATAAAAGGTACTCGTCAGACCACAGCTGGAATACTGTGATGAATTTTAGTCTCTGTATCGAAGGAAAGATGTACTGGCATTGGAGGCAGACCAGAGAACGTTAATTGATTCGAAGTATGGAGAAATTTTCTTTATGAGGGGAGGTTGAGGAGGTTAGGCCTGTACTTTTTGGAGTTTAGAAGCATGAGGGGGATTTTATTGAAACAACAAGATCCTTAGGGGTGTTTGACAGGGTAGATGTGATAAGGTTGTTTCTCTTCATGGGAGTGAGGTTCAGTTATATCAACACAACATATAACTGCAGGAGTTCCTTCGCAATATGTCCTAGGTCCAACCATCTTCAGCTGCTTTATAACTTATCTTCCCTCCATTGTCAGGTCCCAAGTAGAAATGTTTGTTAAAGATTACACAATGTTCATCACTAGTTGTGACAGCTTCAGTACTGAAGTAACCTGTTCATATGCAGTGAGACCTGAACAATATCCAGGCTTGAGCTGACGTGTTGTTAGTTACATATACTAACAAATAATGTGGTTACAAGAGCAGTTCAGAGGTTAGGAAGTCTTCAGTGAGCAAATCAAAACCTGTCTTCCCAATGCCTATCTACTATATACAAGGAACAAGTCAGGAATGTGATAGAGTTCTCTTCAAAAAGAAACTGAAAATCCTGTGGATGCTGAAAATCAGAAGCAAAAACAGAAATTCTGGAAAAACCCAGCAGGTTTGGCAGCATCTGTGGAGAGAAATCAGAGTTAACATGTCAGGTTCTGTGACCCTTCCTCAGAACTGAGGAACACTTCATTTGCCTGGTTGAGTGCAGCTATAGCAATACTCAAGTTTGACAACATCTGGGACAAGGCAGCTGTTTGATTGATATCCTATTCAACATTTCCAACATTCACTCCCTTCACCATCAAGTTGCAGCATTGTGTACCATCGACAACATGCTGTAAATGCAGTAACTCACAAAGGTTCCTTTGGAACACCTTCTGGTCCTGTAACCTTTACAACCTAGGATGCAATAGAATATTGTCACATGCAAGTTCCCATCCAAGCTATACACCATCTTGACTTGCAAGAATAATACCATTCTTCACTTTTCTGGGTCAATATCCCAGAACTGCCTTTCTTACAGTAGAATACATGTCACAACATTCTAAGGATTGCAGTGATTGAAAACTGCAGTTCATCGCCAACGTCTTCAGAGCAATTAAGGATGGGAAATAAGAATGGGTGCCTTAGCCAATAATTCCTATATCCCATGAATGAATAATAAAGAAAAACTTGCAACCCCCAAAAACCATTCATGGCCTGGAATTTGATAAAAATTGAAAATATCTCTGAGCGAGTTGCCTGTATGGCAAAGAGCACCAGTTCAAGAAGTCCTGCGCCCCAAAGCCAGCACCTGCTTCTACCACCAGGATGGTTTTTGTGTTTCCTAGAGGCAGCTGCACATTCAAAAATATCACTGCCTTCAAACAAATCCAGTTTTTGCTGTTGAGGTTCCCCAATAATGTTGGAGTTCTTTGGCTAGGTAGCATGCCATTTAAAAGAGGTGAGTTACTCTTTTGGAGAGGTCCATTTTTTGAAATTGTTCAAAGGAGATATGAATGTGTCTAAAAGTGTATAAGCTCATTGGAACTGTCAAACTGTTGTGGCATTCAAATCTCCCCACTTGTTAAAATTGCAACTTTCATATTTAAAAGCAATAGTGCTTTCTATTTGACGCTGTCTGTTGACAGATGCCTGAGATGTATTATTACGGAAATTGTGCTGCATGATTGATTTCACAAATTCTGTTATCACAATTTGGTTATAGAATGACACTGAGTCAGTTGTCAAAAATTGGATTGGATGAGTTATTTGCTGATTTTGGGAAGATTGACTGGGATTATTTTAGTTTGGAAAATCAGTTAGCACAAATCCAAATTGAGAGACCTCCAAAGATATGGTATATGCCAGCGCTTTGAGTACAACATAAATACTTGCCAACAACAGAAGCCATATCTTCAACTGGGCTAAGTTATGGGCTAGAACAAGCTCATCTCTCAAATGCAAGGAAGCTAATTTATTTACTTGCAAGCTTGAAGATGGGAGGAGCATAATGTTTATATCCTGGCTTGTCTGATTCTAAGCAACATAACTCAATAGTAATGGATGATTTTCACTGAACTTTGGAGCACAAATATAGCATGGTCCAAAGATGAACTAATTATTGGTGAGGATGCGGGCCATAACATTTTTGATATTATATTTTTGGTACTAAAACATCTTCACCATTCTGTTAATCTTGGGAGACAGGACAAATTGATCTTTCTTTGTCGGAGTGTTATTGTATGTTTTAGAATGTTGGGAATTGTCTCAGATGTTGTGGTGGAATTTGTCACAGCTGTTGGATGTGGATTGAAACCTCCTCAGGCTACCGAGATGGAAACTTAGATAATCAGTCTGGTGGGGGATTGCCAAAAGGAAGATCTGTGTAATTTTAGTTACATTGAGCTAACAGAGTGTGACTGTGTTATGCGCTCCATTGACTACCTTCTTCAAGTTGGATTTAATGGAAATTGAAGCAGATATTGATTCCACAAAAAGGAATTGCTGTAATAATCATAAATATAGTGAAGATGGACAGATTTTTTAAACATGACTCAAATGCAACTGACCTGCACAGGAATAAGAACTTTTGTACCGTATTGGAAACTACCACTGTCATTGCAAAACCAGTTGTTGGAATATCACTGTAATATGGCTATCGAAAAATAAGTTGGTGCAGCAAGCAGAGTAAACCTCTTGAGAAAGTGGCAGGTCAGAAGCTGCTGCAGCTCCTACCATCTTATTCAGTGAATTTCATGACCAAACGACAGTCAGCTAAGGGATGCACTTATAGGCAGAATGCAGGCACTGAGAAATGTTATTGCAAAATCTCCACTTGATTTCCCTGATGTAACATTTACAATATCATGAGCTATGAATAAATCCACCAAATTGACTGAGGTATATGTAAACTGTTGCCTTTTATGGACTACAGATCCTGTATTGTGGTGTGGGAGGAAAAAAATTAATGGGTAGATGTTTTTTTTTATGAAGGAATGGAAAGGTGCCGAGGAAAGGCAGCAGGCAGTAAAGGTGATGGATGAGTCTAACAGAAGTTGTTTCTTTGGAATGCTGAATGGGAGGGGAGGGAAAGATATGCTGGAGATGGCTGAAGTAACCTCCAGATTGTTAAGACTTTTCGGTGGGACAAAGGGAAACTTATCAGTGCTCTGAAAGTGGGAGAAATAATTTTCTAGAATGTTTTCTGGAACAAATTTGGATTTGATTTTCAAAATTAGTTTGGTGTTGATGATAAGTTATTAAACTCATAACTGCTTCTTTCAAAGGATGATCTCTTATCCTCAAATAGCTGCAAAAGATTGTCCCATAGATTCTTGAACCTGCTCTGTAAAATTAGGTTGTTGTGAAATGTAGTCGTTCCATGATCATTTTGAATTTTTGCAGAAAAGACACTTCGATAGTTGAGTCATGTTTATTTTCAAGGCTAAATGTTTTAAAAAGTTACTTCAGTGTAACATCGCTCATCCCTTCAACCTTGATGTTAATAATTTATAATTTATAAACCATAATTTACTGCAAAACTTTATTGGCTCTTGACTAATGATAAGCTCCCTTCATGAATTGCTACAGTCTGTGATATATATACACTCTCAATTCCCTTGCCAGCATTGCTTTTAACATAGTATCAGGTTACAATTTTGATATGTTTGGTATTCATTTATTTCCATATGTTTTCCTATAGTCCACTTCAATCTACCATGGCAAAATGGAAAGCGAGGCTTGGGAGTGGATCAAATTATATCTTTCTGTGGTTGTACTCAGATGGCATAATGAACCACACTCTTGTAGGTCCAAACCAGGTATGATGAAATACAGATACAAAGTGTATGGATGGTATGTTGGTCAAGCATTTTGAAGGATCAATGTGTAGAGGGATCATCTCCATGTCATTGAGTTCCTGACCTTATTGCACAGTCAGATATCAAGTTGAGAAGGTTATTCTTCATAATGCAGTATCAGCAAATTGGAAAGTAACCAGCCTTCATATGTCCTTGCCCTCTCATGTACATCCTAATAAATTCAAAAAGAGTTGTGGATGATGTCTCTGCAGTTTGTCATTCAACTATTCAACTTCAGTCGATGCAGGTTTGAAAAGACCAAAGAGGGCAAAAGTAACAGATAGAAAATGAAACTCCGAAACACAGGAAAAAATTTCTGGATGTGGGTTTGCTCACTGAGCTGGAAGGTTCATTTTCAGACATTAAGGTACCATCTTCAGTGAGCCTCCGGATGAAGCACTGCTGGTGTAGCCTGCTTTCTATTTATGTGTTTGGGTTTCCGTGGGTTGGTGATGTCATTTCCCATGGTGATGTCACTCCCTGTTCTTTTTCTCAGTTGATGGTAAATGAGATCCAAGTCAATGTGTTTGTTGGTAGAGGTCCGGTCGGAATGCCATGCTTCTAGGAATTCTCATGCGTGTCTGTTTAGCTTGTCTTCGAATGGATGTATTGTCCCAGTCGAAGTGGTGTCCTTTCTCATCCGTATGTAAGGATACTAGTGAAAGTGGGTCATGTCTTTTTGTGGCTAGTTGATATTCATGTGTCCGGGTGGCTAGTTCTCTGCCTGTTTGTCCAATGTAGTGTTTATATAGTTCTTGCAAAGTATTTTGTAGATGACATTAGTTTTGCTTCTTGTCTGTATAGGGTCTTTCAAGTTCATTAGCTGCTGTTTTAGTGTGTTGGTGGGTTTGTGGGTTACCATGATGCCAAAGGGTCTGAGTAGTCTGGCAGTCATTTTCAAGATGACTTTGATGTGGGGGAGAGTGGCTAGGGTTTCTGGACGTGTTTTGTCTGCTTGTTTGGGTTTGTTGCTGAGAAATCAGCAGACTTTGTTCATTGGGAACCCGTTCTTTTTGAATGCATGATATAGGTGATTTTCCTCTGCTCTTCGTAGTTCCTGTGTTGCAGTGTGTGGTGGCTCATTGAAATAATGTTCTAATGCAGCTTCGTTTGTGGGTGTTGGGATGATTGCTTCTGTAGTTCAATATTTGATCCGTATATGTTGTAATGAAACAAATTAAAGGAAACCTCCAAGACTATCAATAAAATCCTTATTGGCATAAAATTCACTTAAGAGGAGAAAAACAACAACAAACTGCCATTCCTAGATATCACAGTACAGCGAACAGCCAATGGGGAACTTCAAACCAGTGTCTACAAGAAAGCAACACAAACAGACACAACACAAGACATGATCCACTCTCACTAGTATCCTTACACACAGATGAGGAAGGGCACCACTTCAACTGGGACAACACATCCGTTCGAGGACAAGCCAAACAGACACACAAACGAGAATTCCTAGAAGCATGGCATTCCAGCCAGAACTCTTATCAATAAACACATTGACTTGGATCCCATTTACCACCCCCTGAGAAAAAGAACAGGAAATGGTATCACCATGGGAAATGATGTCACCACAGGAAATGACATCACCAACCCAATGAAACCCAAACACATAAATAGAAAGCGGGCTACACCACTAGTGCTTCATCCGGAGGCTCAATGAAGACATTACCTAGTATGGTTATGAAACGTCTGAAAATGAACCTCCCAGCTCAGTGAGCAAACCTACATCCAGAATCTCAACCTGAGTTACAAATCTTCTCAAAACTTGCTAACAGGTAAAAATTGCATGCTTCTTAATAAGTCCAACTCTCTGCACCAGGGATATATGATGCAATTTCTTCTGCTAAATGGTTTGTTGTATTTTAAGTTGAAATTTCACCGTTCACATTCAATCAATAATTCTTGTTATTGTCTGAAAGATTTTCTCAACAGAGATGTTCATGAAGTTCAAATTTTATTACAAGAGCTGAAAAAACGTTCCCAGCATTCTAATGTTGTGTAGCAACATTCAGAAATAGAGAAGTATTTGATACTATGTAAAATTCTGAGCTGGATTTGTCCCTTTGATTTGGGCTAAAATAAAACTACCGAGAAAATAATGATCTCTTTTTAAAAGAAAATTCCATGTTTATTGCATTAATAAATTATTTCAAGGTCAAATCAATAGACTATGTTTTCCTATTTATGCAAAGAATGCATTTAAAAATGAATCCTATCCTATAACAAAAGCATATTTAAAAAGTGCAAATGTATTATTTGCTTTAGACATCTCTGACCCACCAAAGGCAACAAGCAGGTTATTGTTCTCCTTGATTAGCAAAGAGATTGTTTGCCTGTGTTGGCGCAGAGTTCTTTTTCCAAGATGTGGACTTAGAAAAAAAAATCCATGTGAGATTTGATGAATTATCATTTGTAGTTTAACAGAAGGCATCATTTCATTTCATATTTTAATTACTCTGCTAACAGTGGATGGCCTATTAGCTGTTGCTTCCTTCATTTTAAACTATTGGTTGCTGTTGGAGCTCAGAATATTTTGGGTTGAGTGGAAGACATTCAAGCTATTGTGCCTGGGCCGTCTTTTGAAAGGGTCATTCCATTTATTTCCAGCTATTACCATAATCTGAGAAAAGCACTTCCAGCGTTTTGTGATTTGATTGGCATCTACCTCTCACATTTAGATTCGGACTGTCTTCCAGATGATATCCTTTCACCTTATTGACCTTATAGGTTTTTCCACAATTATTTTAAATCTGTGACATTTGATTGCCAACTCATTTGCAAGAGGAAATACTTTCCCTCTACTAGACCCTTCATATTTTAAATGTCTCCATAGGGTCTTCTTTTGCCTTTCTCTCTCTACTGAGAATAATTTTCGTCTCTCCAAACACACCATGTGTCTGAAGGTGTTATACTGGGTCAGGTCAGGGTTGCCATAAGGAGTTAGATTGGGCTAAGCCTATTTGGGATGAAGCATATAAATGAGCCAGGGTTGGGATGGTGATAGGAGTTGTGTTGGGTTGTGTTAGCTGCAGAAGCTGGGTCCTGGCTCTTGAATCAAACTGATTTGTTGGTTGCACATTTAGTAATGCTACCAGAAGCACCAAAGAGTGACTTTGACTCCTGTTCACACTCATCGACCTCAATCAGTTAGTGCGATGTTAAGATCTAAAATTTGCCTCTGCTCAGCATTAGTTGCTAGGTCTGTTGAACATACACAGTTAAACAAAGTAATTCTTGAGGTTTTTCTTCTGAACTTTAGCTCTTAACAAGCTGTGATTTTTTAAAAAAACATTTTTGTCCTAATTCCATTTAAGCTTGTACAAAGGGAATGATTACAACAAATATCAGGAATGGGCAATAAAAGCCAGTGTAGCTGGTGATACTCACATCCCATGAACAAATAAAAATTAGGAAGGGCAATCTTTCAGTCCAAATTCTTGAACACAGCCTTTGGTGCTTTTTTTTATTTTATTTTATACAAAATGTATTTTGGTTGTCGTTAGCACTTCCCACATAGGATGTTTGCACTTATAATAAATATTTTGGTCATTGAAGCAGAACAACATTTTGAACATACTAAATTTGATATAAAACATTTCTTGGGAAGTAAAATATTTAATTCCCAGTAAAAATTGTTCACTGCCACCTTAAATTTTTCAATTTTCACTTGGGTATTTTAAACGTTTTAAAAATTGGAGTATTGAAGCTTTTAGACATTGAATCACACACATTCACAATGTTAGAAATTTTACTGTAGAGAATCACCTTCATTGCATAGATTATCCTTTTATTGACCTATTCCATGAGTTTAAATTTTGC
Source organism: Chiloscyllium plagiosum (assembly GCF_037043375.1). NCBI lineage: Eukaryota > Metazoa > Chordata > Chondrichthyes > Orectolobiformes > Hemiscylliidae > Chiloscyllium > Chiloscyllium plagiosum. Next base: position 58,863,115 of record NW_028270143.1, read on the forward strand.
TTCCCAAGTGTCTGAAAAGTGTTCTTGATGAACTCGTCGCAGTTTTCAGTAAGTCTCATTAGTTGTTGGCATTGTAACACACTTAACTATCAACTAATAGCTCTTGTTCACAATTCAAGAATCAAAATGTTTGACCCCTTTTAATCAATGTAATTGCTTTGTGGATATCATTGCTTGATTTGCTGTTCAAAGTCTTTCAAAGTCAAAATGTCAGATTTCCGTAACGTTGCAGGGAAGTGAGCAGATATCAGCTTTCTCCTATCAACTATTTTGTTAAATTGCCAAAGACAAATGCTCTAATTATAAATACTCCACAATTTCTTAAGCTTTGACATCCTTTGATTTAATAACATTTTGAATTTGCATTATTCATTGGAAATGATAAAGAAAACGTATTTTCTCATTTCTTTTGCAGCTATGGTCCGCAGTTAGAAAATATAAATATGTATGAAACTCTAACCAGCATGTTAATTCTTTCCTTTCAGTTGATTATGGCGATTAACTCAACTGGTTTAATAAGTATTGAGGTTGTTGCACAGAATGAAGTGAGCTGTGCCAGAGCCAGCATGACAACAGTTGCTCAGTATCCTATAATGAGTACTACTATTACTGTGGCTCGAGTAGCACTGAACAAAGTCAGTAACATCGTACTTAATATAAAGCCTAAACAAGACTATGTCATTGCAATAGACTACGGGGATGAAACAAATGACCTTTTTGAACCACATTACCTTGATTCTCGAACTGGCTGCTTGGAAATTTCTCTTCGTTGCTTGAATTTTGCTTTTTATCATAAGTATGCTGCTGTTGGTCAATACCATTTGAGTGCTACTGCTTCCAATAACGTAAGTACTGTTGTATCAACAGCCATTGCTGTTGTTGAGGAGCCTATTACTGGTCTTAATTTAATTCTGAATTCACCAAGAGTGATCAAGTTCAAAGACTACATTAATGCAACAGCATCAGTACAAACTGGTACAGAAGTTACCTTTCAGTGGATCATTTCAGTACCTCACTCCAACCCATTTATTTTTACTCAAGAGTAAGTATACACTGATATACACATTAATGTACAGGCTACTTTTATTTCTTTAAATATATATAATGATTTGAGATGATATAATGTACAACTGTACACTGGTTACAACTAACCTTCAGTTGAGTTTTCAGATCCAGGGTAATCCATATAAGTTTGAAATCTTAACATTTTATTCAAAATACTGGTAATGAGGAAACTTTGTAAAATTCGTAAGTCATGATACTGCTCTAATATTCCACAATATAATTTGTGAAAAGCTATATCCTGCTTTCTATATCTATTTGTTTGTTGAACTCCTTTGTAAAAAGTTATCCCAATTACAAACTGACAGGAATTAATATTTTCCAGATCTAAAATATCAGAATAATGTTCATGTGAAGACTGATGATTTGTTAATTTATGGTCATGTCTGTTTATTCTGAGCCTGCATGCCTAGTATTATAAAGGTTTGTCTTTATTTCAGTGTAATGGAGCAGCAAGCAATGAATTTGTTTGGCTCACTCATAAGCCAGAATGTAAGTGATACAGATGAGCTCATTGTGTTTTGAAAACAGTATATCTTTGTGTATGGATTTTAATAAATTCAATGCATAGTTTTGTACTATTTGTTGTACTATTAGTCAGTTTAAAGAATCAAAATTAAGCTCATTCAGTTAGATAACAAGTTTCTTCACCCCTCCTATCTTTTGATGCAAAAATGGTGACAATTTTCCACAGTCTGGGTTGCAAATGGAACTCAAACCTTGTGAGCTAATTTTTCAAGAGGTGAAATTGTAGGTACACTTTCAGAAATTATATTGCATACAAAAAGTAAATGGAATACATTTTGTAGTCTTCAGTTAACTGATGATTGTTGCACAACAAGTTAATGATGTTGGTCCTTGTACTAAAAATGTTTCTTTTTTTCTCACAGGTGCAATCTTGTTAGCATGATTAATTACCAAGCACATGCAGGAGGCAATTACTATGTTAAAGTAATAATTTCCAGCCCACTATACAGCAGTCCTTTCAGTCGATTGCTTCCAGGTGTTGTAAAAGTAAGAACTCCCATTGTGGGTTTACAGGCATTATTCCCCTTTAATACCAACAGTGCAAAGCTTCTGCTACAGCCAGATGGTAGCTATGCCACTCAAATCTTGGGCTTTAGTGTTCATACCTTTTCTGAGGAAGTCAAGTTTTCATTTGACTTTGGAGATGGCTCACCGCTACTTATTGTCAGTGGAATGCAGAGTAGCTTTGACGGTACATTTGCTTCTGGACGACACAAGTTTACCAAAGGTTGGTGAGCAGATTGTTTCTCTTGATTCCCTCACAACAGATGCCATTATAATGAGTTGTTCTGTCCTGAGTGATTAATATCCACCACCTCCAAAGATTACAGAGGAGCCTCGATTATCCGAAGGACAAGGGCAGAGAGTATTTCATTCGGTTGATTGAATTCTGGATAATCCAATGCTGGATAGCATAGTTTGGCCAAGCATCGGGACCTTGCAACCTTGCTGGATAATCCAGTACTCGAATAATCGAATGCCAGATAATCAAATTCCTCTGTATTCCATATAATTTCACAGCTTCAATCAATCTTCTGTTAAGTAGCATTCCAATGGCACAGTCTGTCCACATTGATTCGAAGAGTGTTCAATCCTGCAATACTTTGTAATTTGACATTTGGATCTGCCAGGCAACTCATTAATGAGAGGATTTTAATTGGAAAGGGAAGTTACTGGTTCGGGGTATCTCACATCCTGCATGACAGAAGTCTAGAAGGTGTCATCTCTCACATCTGTGCAGGTCAACAGGAGACCAAATAGGAAATAAGAAAAATATATGAATGCAATCTGCCTGCAAAAAACTGAAATCTTTAACATTTTAAATGTGATTACTGTCATAACTACTCGCATATTCAGTCTGGAGCAATTAAGGACAATTTAAATTAAAAGAAATGCCTTTCATACAATCTTCTTTTCAGAGCATTAAGTAGAATACTAATAGTTCAAATATATTGTTTTAATTTGACATTACAAAACAATTTATTCACCAAAAAAAAAGAGTAATCAGGTGTAGCTTGATACCTGAATATCCAAATATTTTAGCTTTCAAATCAGAAACTGCTTCCAATTGATGTGTTTTGGAACCTTGTCACAGAAATAAGTGTATGACGAGACACTCATTTAAGTGACAAGTGGGAAACTCTGTTCAACAGCTGTATTAAAATAGGTTAGAAGGTGTGTTGAATAAAGTGGACATTAAGTGATACAGGCTAGAAAGGGTGCTTAAGAGTTAGGCCTATTGCTTATGTGGAGTGCAAACATCACCACTACTTGGTTGGACTTGGTTTTAACATTGTAATCAAAAAGCTTTTGGGTCATGCCCCACTCCAGACATTTCAGCCAAAGGTGCCACTTTTTGATTAAGATGATAAATTGCCCTTCTCGAGGGTAACTAGGGAAAGGCAATAAATGCTGACCAGTCAGTACCATCCTTGTCACACGAGTGACTAAAAAAGTCAAGAATCCACCTTACTTCTGTTAAGAAGAGCAGGGTATTTCTTCTGATATTCTGGCTGCATTTCTCTCTCCATCAACCTCACTAAAATTGTTTATTGACTCAATGTCACTGCTGTATTTGAGACTTCATGGTGTGCAAATAGGCTTCTGCATTTCCTATATCGTAATGGAACCATGTAGTTAACAGATTCCATAGTAGTTTGAGATAAATTTGGAGTGTGAAAGCTGTTATTTTTCCCATGGAATCTGAGGAGAACTGTTCTTCATTATTAGTGGGGTTTAGTTCTGTCTTGTGTTTAGCAAGTTCCACATTCTCACCACTCTTCATGCAGAGATTTCCTTCTGATTTCATTATTGGATTTATCAGTGACTATCATATATGCAAAGAACAGCACAGCACAGGAACAGGTCCTTTGGCTTGCCATGTCTGCACTGACCATGATGTCATTCTAAACTGATCACATCTGCCTGTACATGGTCCGTCTCCCTCTGTTCTCTGCCTGTTCATGTGTCTGTCTAAATGTCTCTGAAACTCCCATTGTGGGTTTACGGGCATTATTCCCCTTTAATACCAACAGTGCAAAGCTTCTGCTACAGCCAGATGGTAGCTATGCCACTCAAATCTTGGGCTTTAGTGTTCATACCTTTTCTGAGGAAGTCAAGTTTTCATTTGACTTTAGAGATATTGCTATCACAGCTGCTTTTACTACTGGTCCTGGCAGTGCCTTCTAGGCCAAGAATGTGGTGCTGGAAAAACACAGCAGGTCAGGCAGCATCCAAGGAGCAGGAGAATCGACATTTCTGGCAAAAGTCCTTCATCAGGAATCAGGCTGTGAGCTTCGGGGGTGGAGAGATAAATGGAGGGGGGGGTGGAGTTTGGGGGGAAAGTACCTGCGAGTGCAGTAGGTGGATGGAGATGCGGGTAATGGTAATAGGTTGGAGAGGAGGGTGGAATGGACAGGTGGGAAGGAGGATGGACCAAGTAGGACAGGCCATGAGGGCAGCGCCAAGTTGGAAGGTTGGATCTGGGATAAGGTGGGGGGAGAGAAAATGAAGAAACTGGTGAAATTCATATTAATGCCATGGGGTTGGAGGATAAGGCATTCTTCCTTCAGATGTCAGGTGGTTAGAGAGTGGCGATGGAGGAGGCCCAGGACCTGCATGTCCTTGTGGAGTGGGATGGGGAGTTGACGTGTTCGACCACGGGATGGTAGGGTTGATTGGTGCGAATCTCCCGGAGATATTCTCTGAAGCACTCTGCGAGTAGGTGTTCTGTTTCCCCAATGTAGAGGAGACTGCATCGTTAGCAATAGAAACAGTAAATGACTTGTGGAAGTGCAGGTGAAACTTTGATGGATTTGGAAGGCTTCTTTGGGGCCTTGGACGGAGGTGAGAGGGGAGGTATGGGCGCAGGTTTTGCAATTCCTGCGGTGGCAGGGGAAAGTGCCGGGAGGGGAGGGTGGGTTGGTGGGGGCGTGGACCTGGCGAGTGAGCTTCCAGATGAAAGGGGTAGCCATGGGCACACACATGGGCCCCAGCTATGCCTGTCTCTTTGTCGGTTACGTAGAACAGTCCATTTTCTGTAGTTATCCCGGCATCCTTCCCCACCTTTTCCTCCACTACATTGATGACTATATTGGCGCTACCTCGTGCTCCCACGAGGAGGTTGAACAGTTCATCAACTTCACCAACACATTCCACCCCGACCTTAAGTTCACCTGGACCATCTCTGACACCTCTGTCCCCTTCCTGGACCTCTCCAACTCCATCAACGGTGACCACCTCAACACGGACATCTTCTACAAATCCACTGACTCCCACAGCTACTTGGACTACACCTCCTCCCACCCTGCCTCCCTTATTCCCAATTCCTCTGCCTCCACCACATCTGCTCCCAGGAGGACCAGTTCCACCACTCAACACACCAAATGGCCTCTTTCTTTGGAGACTGCAATTTCCCCTCCCACATGGTTGATGATGCCCTCCAGCGCATCTCATCCACTTCCCACAGCTCTGCCCTCGAACTCCACCCCTCCAACCGCAACAAGGACAGAACCCCCCTGGTCCTCACCTTCCACCCCACCAATCTCCGTATACATGGCATCATTCTTTGCCATTTCTGCCACCTGCAAAGGACCCCACCACCAGAGATATATTTCCCGCTCCACCCCTATCTGCTTTCTGTACAAACGATTCCCTCCGCGCCTCCCCTGTCAGATCCACGCCCCCCCCACCCCCCCCCCCCCCCCCCCCCCCCCCCCACCCTCTCCTCCTGGCACCTTCCCCTGCCATCGCAGGAATTGCAAAACCTGCACCCACACCTTCCCCCTCACCTCTGTCCAAGACCCCAAAGGAGCCTTCCACGTCCATCAAAGTTTCACCTGCACATCCACAAATGTCATTTACTATATTCATTGCTCCCGAATTGGGGAGACAAGACGCCTTCTCCAGAGCGCTTCAGAAAACATCAATGGGACTCCGGCACCAATCAACCCCACTGCCCTGTGGCCGAACACTTCAACTCCCCCTCCCACTCCGCAAAGAACATGCAGGTCCTGGGTCTCCTCCATCGCCACTCCCTAACCACCTGACACCTGGAAAAAGAATGCCTCATCTTCTGCTTTGGGGTCCTCCAACCCCATGGTATCAATGTGGATTTCACTAGTTTCCTCATTTTCCCTCTCCCCACCTTAACCCAGATCCAACCTTCCAACTCGGCACCGCCCTCATGACCTGTCCTACCTGTCCATCTTCCTTCATCTATCCGCTCCACCCTCCTCTCTGACCTATCACCATTATCCCCACCTCCATATACCCATCGCAATCTCAGCTATCTTCCCCCAGCCCCGCCCCCTCCCATTTATCTCTCCACCACCTCCACTCACAAGCCTCATTGCTGATGAAGGGCTTTTGCCTGAAAAGTTGATTCTGCTGCTCCTAGGATGCTGCCAGACCCGCTGTGTTTTTCCAGCACCACGCTCTCGACTCTGATCTCCAGCATCTGCAGTCCTCACTTTAGCCTAGCACATTCTAGGCATCTACCCCCTTAATAGAAGAAAACTGCCTCATAAATCTCCTTTAAACATTTGTGTTCTTGCCTTAACTTATGTCACATAGTATTTGACATTTTCACCATGAGAACAAGACTCTGACTAAAAACCCTATCCATTGCCTCGCATCAGTTTGTATACTTCTATCAGGTTGCCCCTCAACCTCCAGCCTTCGAGCAAAAAGTATTCAGGTTTGTCCAACCTCTCTTTATAGCTAATATACTCCAATCCAGGCAACAACCTGGTCAACTTAAAATAAAATCCTGAAACAAGAAAGGAAATTGCTAGCAAAACTCAGCAGGTCTTGCAGCATCTGTGGGGAGAAAGCAGAGTCAATGTAAAGTCCTGGTAAATCTATTTGCACCTTCTCCAAAGCCTCCACATCCTTCCTATAGTGTAGCGACCAGAACTGCATACAATACTCTAAATGTGGCCGAACTAAAGTCTTATATAGCTGCAACATGACTTGTTAATTTTCATATTCAGTGCCAGAACTAATTAAGCCAAGCAGGCCATACATCATCTTTACTATCTTATCCACTTATGTTGCCACTTTCCAGGAGATATGGACTTGCATCCCAAGATCCTTCTATATCAATTCCCTAAGGGTCCTGCCATTTACTGGCTACTTTCCTCTTGCATTTGACCTCCCAAAATGCATCACTTCAGACTTGTCAGGATTGAATTCCATCTGCTTTTTCTCCACCCAACTTTCCAACTGATCTATATCCTGTTGTATCCTTTGACAAGCTTTCTCACTATCCACAACTCCACAAATTTTGTCTCATTTGAAAACTAATCAGATCACTTACATTTTCATCCAAACTATTATAAATGTATAATATGTAGTATTACAGGCAACAGTGGTCCCAATACTAATCCCTGAGAATACTGTTACTCGCAGACCTCCAGTCAGAAAAAACATCCTTCCACAACCACCCTCTGTCTTCTTTGATGTGAAGATGCTAGTGTTGACCTGGGGTGGACAAAGTTAAAAATCACACAACACCAGGTTATAGTCCAACAGATATATTTGGAAACACTAGCTTTCGGAGCACTGCTCCTTCATCAGGTGGTTGTGGAGCAGGATCATAAGACACTCTGTCTTATGATCATGCCCCACTGGTTACCTGATGAAGGAGTAGTGCTGCAAAAGCTAGGACTTCCAAATCAACGTGTTGGACAAAACCTGTTGTTGTGTGATTTTTAACTCTCTCTTTGACAAAGCCAATTTGTATTCAACTTAACAATTCAACATGGATCCCATGACTTAATCTTCTGGACCATCCTACTATGAGGGACATTGACAAATGCCTTAGTAAAGACCATATGGACAACATGCAACACTCTACAGTCTTTAATCATCTTTATTACTTCCTCAAAAAACTTAATCAAATTTGTGAGACAAGACCTCCCTCATGCAAAGGCATGCTGATTTTATTTTCATTCATTCATGTAATGAGGATATTGCTGACTGGGCCAACATTTATTGCCCATCCCTAATTACCCAGAGGGCAGTTAAGAGTCAACCACATTGTTGTGGGTCTGGAGTCACAGGTAGGCCAGACCGGGTAAGGATGACAGCTTCCTTCCCTAAAGGACACTATCCTTAGAGGTTCTACTTTTCAACTTTCTACACAACTTCCTAAATTCCCTTTGCAGGACCTCATCTCTATTTCTGACTATGTCATTAGTACCAGTGTACTCATGATCTCTGGCTTCTCCCTCATCTCCCACATTTCACAGGAGGAGCCTACTACTCCCCTAATTGCCATTACTATCCCACTAGTAACTATTGGATGAAAAAGAAGGATAGAACTGATCTTGCCGTACCTTAATGCTGGTTGCTGTCCTGAGTGAAGCCTGATACTCACCAAAGCCTGCACTTTGACCTCAACAGCAGCACTTCAAGCTCCCAGGCTCTTTCCAAAATGACCGCTGCTAGGATGGCCCTATGGTTTGATGCTCTTCTCCCTGTTGAGCACCAGGTCCTGCATGATTTCCTTAGTTGTGCTGACTGAGTCAACTTCGACTAGAATCCTCCTCAGTCACTTCTCACTACCTCTCACTGGCAAGGCTAACATTTATTATCCACCCAAAAGTGCCCTCAAGAAAACTTTGACCTTGCTGCAGCCCATGTTGTCTCAGTGTGCTTTCAGTGTTGTTGGCCAGGATCTTGATCCAGTGACAGTGAAGAAATAATGATACATTTCCAAGCAATGGAAATGTGTGACCAGGGAGGGGAAAGTGCATTGCATTACATTATCACCATATGCATGCTCGATTTTTCAGCATTTATTTGATACATATTTCAATTCCTTTAATTGTTTCAAAGAAGTCTGACAAAAAAAAAGAATCCCTACAGTGTGGAAGTAGGCCATTTGACCCATCCACACTGACCCTCTGAAGAGCATCCCACCCAGACTCATAGAAAATTACAGAGGTGAACAGCAGTTGGACAATAGAGAGATTTGGAAAAAGGATGTGAATTTTAAAGTTGAGGTATTGAAAAGCTACACGCATCTGTGACTTTAAAAATTAATGAAGGTCTTTACCTACTCTTGCACATTCCAAATTAAGTGAAACATCTCATCCATTCCCCCTCTCTCATATCTCTCAAGGATTAGATACAGGTAAAAGTGAAGTACCTCGATAGCTCATAATTATCTCAGTCTCTGAGTTATGGTCTCTCCTCTCCCACAAGATCAGCCTATAATTTTTTGGATGGTTTCAGTGCTTTAAAGTTGAAGTTAAGGTCTTGTAAAACAAATAATTCGTGATAAACTGGGAGATTTCTTGCAGCTGAATTTGTAGGAGGTTAGTTCTCAAGTGAATTTCAGATTGACAAAGATTGGGGAATCCTTTTTCTCCCTGCTTTCAAAGTATTGCTGTTCATTGTCATTGCTGCCTGCATGGTTTGTGATCTGGCTTTCTGACTGGTGAACTATCTGCAAACAGCTATTAGCTGCTCCTTTAAATAAACCAAGGAAACATAGCCTATCAATTTTATAAGTCGGAAGTAATTTCTGAATTAGGCGTGGTGTTCACATTGATTCTTCTATCTTGTGTTGTGGTTTAATAGCTTTGAGAGTTTAGAGCAGTCATCAGCACACAGTGAGACTTCCATCTGCCACCACTTGAGTTTGATCTCTACATTTGCTTAGAATGAACCCTGGAGGTTGGCACTTCCAGACAATCTTAGTCATTTTGTGTTGACCAGACCTCAAACAGAGAGATACATGATTATTCTGGATGATTGGGAATGCTGACATTTAAATAGATTTTTTCTCGTGAGACTTGGTACTTCCTTTAACTCAAATTGCAAAGGTCATATGATGAGGGATTCTCGCAGTGAAGAAATGGAAGTGGAAGGAGAAGCCATTGCAGCTGATTCTCTGGGATATATAGGAATGGGATTGGGAAAGGACAGTCCCACACTGGATCATAAAATTAGAAGAACAGAAGTAGGACATTCCAGTCATTGGGTCTTCTCTGCCTTTTGATAATTATCAACTCTACTCTCCTGCCTTTCCCGCGGAAACCTTGATCCTTTTATAGTCAGAGAGTCATAGAGATATCCAGCACAGAAACTGACCCTTTGGTCCAACTCTTCCATGCAGACCAGATATCTGAACCTAATCTAGTCCCATTTGCCAACACTTGGTGCATATCTCTCGAAACCCTTCCTATTCATACACCCATCCAGATGCCTTTTAAATGTAATTATACCAGTCTCCACCACTTCCTCTGGCATCTCATTCCATACACGCACCACTCTCTGAGTGAAAAGGTTGCCCCTTAGGTCTCTTTTATATCTTTCCCCTCTCACCCTAAACCTATGCTCTCTAGTTCTGGACTTCCCCATCGCAGGGGAAAGACTTTGTCTATTTATCCTATCCATGCCCCTCATGATTTTATAAACCTATGTAAGGTCACTCCACAGCCTCCGATAGTCCTAGGAAAACAGCCCTAGCCTATTCAACCTCTCCCTGTAGCTCAACATCCTTGTAAATCTTTTCTGAACCCTTTCAAGTTTTACAACATCCTTCTGATAGGAAGGAGACCAGAATTGCATGCAATATTCCAAAAGTGGCCTAACAATGTCCTGTAATGTTGCAACATGACCTCCCAACTCCTGTACTCAATACTCTAACCAATAAAGGAAAGCATACCAAACACCTTCTTCACTATCCTATCCACCCACGACTCCACTCTCAAGGAACTATGAACCTGCACTCCAATGTCTCCCCAGGACCTTACCATTAAGTGTATAAGTCCTGCTCCTTGATATGCTTTTCCAAAATACCTCGCATTTATCAAAATTAAACTCCATCTGCCATTCCTCAGCCCATTTGTCCATCTGTATTGTGTGGTAACCTTCACTGTCCACTACTCCTCCAATTTTGGTGTCATATGCAAACTTACTAACCATACCTCTTAGATTCACATCCAAATCATTTATATAAATGACGAAAAGCAGTGGATCCAGCACCAATCCTTGTGGCATACCACTGGTCACAGGCCTCCAGTCTTGAAAAGCAACCTTCCATCACCACCCTCTTTCTTCTACCTTTTAGCCAGTTCTGTATCCAAATGGGTAGTTCTCCCTGTATTCCATGAGATCTTTATTGATTAAAAATCTGTCTATTTCAGTCTTGATTATATTTAATAACCCAACCCTCCCCTCTGAGGTAAAGAATTCCATACATTTGTTACACTCTAAAAGAAGAAATTCCTCCTCATCTGTGTCTTAAATTTTCAATCCCTTATTGGTGAACTGTAAGCCTTGGGAAAAAAAAACTTTGCTTGATGTTAACTCTGACAGAATTTAAATTGTCAATTTTTACTGAGTGCTAGTTATAAACAGCAAACTAAATTAGGCTAAATTTGATAGGTACAAGTTAAATATTTAGACCTCCTTATCCAGGAGATGTATGTATTCTTGCCTTACTCAGAGGTGTTGTAAGAGGATGGAACAGTCAACATTGTTAGAGATTACAGACACCTAGAGGAGGATGTAGTGGGGGCTGATTTGATGTAAACATAATTCATGATTCCTCAGACACTAAAACAGTCCTTGTCTGTATGCAGCAATACATGAACAACCTCCAAACTTGGTTACAGTGCATGTAATATTCATGCCACAAAAGTGCTCTGACTATCTCTACCAAGAGAGAATCTAATCAGCACCCTTTGACATCAATGGCATTATCATCACTGAATCCTTCATTGTCAACAACCTGAACATTACCTTTGACCAGAAACTAGACTAAGACAACTGTACGTAAATACTGTGGCTACAAATGCAGGCCCAAAGCTAGGAATTCTGCAGGCAAATAATTTATTTCCTGACTCCTCAAAGCCCCTCTCGCATCTACAAGGCACATGTCAGATGTGAAATGTAATAATTCCCACTTGTCTGAGTGCATTTCTAACACCACTCAGGTGGGTAGACACGATCCAGGACAAAGCAGCTTAATTGATTGACAATGCTTCAGCACTTCCAACATTTACTCACTCCATCACTGATCCTTATACACTGTCTTCTAAACCAGCCACCTCCACTACCTTGAAATACAAGGGCAGAAAATGTGTTAGATTACCACAATTCTGACTTAAAACTGTTCCTTCACTTATGTTGGGTCAAAATCCTTCACTGTCCTTGATCATAGCACTACTGGTGTACTTGTGCCATCTGGTATAAGATAGTTACAATGGTTTAAGAGGGCAGCTCATTACAGACAATTTAAAAGAATAAAAACAATCCTAATTTGGCATGATTACAGTCACAAAAAGCATTACTTGTGACTTTGATTGCAGAGAGCTGGAGGAGGATGTAACAGGAACTAATTTAATGTTGAGCATTACTTGTGATTCATTGCATTTGTAGTTCAAACATAGTTTCAGGAAAGCTTTGAAAGGGTTTGTGAAGTAACAACACACTCAAGTACGTGATAGGTATTACAGAGAAAAGAGAGGCTCAGTTTAAAAGGATTTACAGACTATACTACCTTACGTTTTGAAAATATTTATTTATTTAGATTTATTTCAGTTGTTTTAATTTTTTGCTTTTGGTATTTGTTTTTTTCCATCTCAGTAATATACTTGTAAACACATATCTACATTTTGCTGCTGATATTCATATTTTGAATTTCTTTTGACAGAGGGTGTGTTCTACATCACAGTCTCAGCTTTCAATGAGTTCTACAATGCTACTAATGAACTTGGTGCTTATTATGTGCAATTAGTTCCAGAAGGCCTGCTATTGACCATGAATTCCAGTGTAATCCACAAAAATGAAGTCATTCTGTTCAGTGCAATACTAAGGAAAGGAACTGATGTGACTTACAGCTGGAACATGGGTGATCAAACTTCCTATGTAGATGAAGGTAAGTTAAGAAAAATGAAGTTGCCCTCACATCAAAACTTCAATGCATTTAAAGGATTAAATGTTCCAAGGCTACCATTGTGGCATTTCAGCATTATTCTTTGTGTGTGATTCATGTTATGATCTTCTTTCTCCACTTCAGGTCCTACAATCAAGCACAAGTTTTTGTCTGCTGGAATCTACAATGTCACAGTAAATGCAAGGAATAAAGTGGGGCTGGTCTCAACTTACGTAAATATAGCTGTGCTCTACAGAATGCAGCGTAAGAAATACCTTTGCATTCTCTTTTACATGACTTTACATGGATAGGACATTTTTAATATGAGTAAATAATGGCTCAGGTGGGGAATGAGAGGTGTGGTAAGTGGACTTAATGTTGCACTGATTTTTAAAAATTTTGTTTGTGGGAAGTGAGCCTAGCTGGCCACCACAAATTGCCTTTGAAAAGCAATCATGAGTTGTCTTTCTCTACTGCTGCAGCCTGATTGGGTGTTGTGGGGTGGGGGTGGGAGGCGGAGATGTTGTGGCGGCAACGCTACAGGTTTTATAATGTCTGGGTTAGGAAGGGAATTCCAGAATTTTCAGTATGTTTCTGCTGTCGTTGTGTTTCTAAACGGCAGAGGTCACAAGTTTGTGAGTTGCTACCATTGTACATTAGTCATGAAGGCACTGAATTTTGAAGGTGGTGGATGGGAAGCCAATCAAGAAAGCTGAAATATCCTGAACAATGTTGAGCTTTTTGAGTATTGTTGGAGCTGCAGTCATCCATTGCAATTAAATATTCTGTCACACTTTTGGGTTATGCCTTCTGTAGATGGTGGACAAGCTTTTGGAGAGTTGGGAGTTGAATTACTCACCGTGGAATCCCCAGCTTCTGACCTGCTCTTATAGCCATATTATCTTATCTGTTGGAAGAAGGTCATTGAATGGTCATTGGTTGAGAATGGTTGGACCTTAGACGCTACTGAGGAGCTCCCAGTGGTGTCCTGGGATTGAAATGATTGACAATCACAATCATACCTTTTGTGTGAGGTGATCCATAAAATCATGGAATCATACAATACAAAAGAGGCCCTTCAGCCCATCAAGTCTGTACCATCAAAAACTACCTTCAGTAGTCCCACTTACCTGCACTAGGTGCGTAACCTTGGAGAGTTTATCTTGGTTCCCATTGACTCTAGGTTAGTTCGGAGAAAGTGAGGACTGCAGATGCTGGAGGATCAGCATCAGAAAGAGTTGTGCTGGAAAAGTGCAGCAGGTCAGACAGCATCTGAAGAGCAGGAGAGTCAACATTTCGAGTGTACGCCCTTCATCAGGAATTCCTAAAATATTGACTGTCCTGCTCCTCGGACACTTCCTGATCTGCTGTGTTTTTCCAGCACCATCTTTTCTGACTAGTTTTGTTAGGACTCAGTGATACCACACTCAGTCGATGCTGCCTGTCAAGGGCAATCACTCTTACCTCACTTTTGGTGTTCATCACTTTTTTTCCATTTTGGACCAAGGATGTGATGAGATAAGGAGCTGAGTGGCTCTGATGGAACTCAAGTGGAGCATCAATGAGCAGAACATTACAGTAACTTAGTGGTCAGCACTGTTGCCTCACAGCGTGTGAGGGACCTGGGTTCAATTCCAATCTTGGGTGACTGTGTGGCGTTTGCATGTTCTCCCTGAGCCTGCGTGGGTTTCTCCTGGGCATTCTGCTTTTCTCCCACAGCCCAAAGATGTGCATGTTAGGTAGGTTAGCCATGTTAAATTGCCCCTTAGTTTCCAGGATTCTGCAGATGAGGTGGGCTAACCATGGTAAATGCAATGTTCCAGGGATGGGATGGTCTTCGGAGGGTCAGTGCAGACTCAATGGGCCAAATGGTCTTTGTTTGCGCTCTAGGGATATTAAGGTTAATGCTGCGTAAATACAACTTGACACCAGTGTCAGTGACCCTTTCCCTCACTTCATTGATGATTAAGAGTAGATTTTTAGACTTCATATGTTGCTTTTTGCTTCAGGAACTGAAGTTTCATGGCATTTAAGTTGGCAGGATAAAGACTTCATGGTGATCATAAAACTGTTTGGTATGTTTGGGCTCTGCACTTTTCAGTGTGAATGTATCCACATATTAAACTATCCCCAGTGTGATACCAACAAGGTATTTTGACCAGAAAAACGACAAGCTAATAGTTTAGCAAAATGTGATATATCAAAATAAATTCTGAGATTCTGGTATTGAGATTATTGTGTTAAAGCAGAGAGTGCTTCACTCAGCAGCTGGTTTTTTTCCTCTTGGTATGGGGATATTTGATATTAACCTGGATTGTCCACAATGGAAAGCTGATTCCTTGGAGATCTGTCAGAATAAATTTATAGTTCACAGCAGAAACCTTGCTGCTGGAACCTCCTGGCTCCCTCCAAGTTACTATTTGCCACTGTAGGATGGACAAACTGCCTGACTGCAGAGTTTCTATCACATGCAAGCATGAACAATGGAAACTCTCAGCTCTGCACTGAGGCCAACTCTGAGGATTGGCCAGCAGCAGTGGGATAGGACCCTTAACTAACTCTTAGATGGATACTTAAGAGCTTCAGTTGTCCTCATGAGTAAATAGTAGTTATAACAAAATATAATTAAATGTTTAAATGAACCAACTTTGTTGTTTTGCAGCTGTTTATATCTTTACAAATAAGACTATATACGCTACCTTTTCTGACATCGTGTTCACAGCAATAACTGCAGAGGATGACCCTTTGCAGTTTGCCTGGCATTTTGGAGATAAACCACCAGTGAAAACTACATCGAGAACAATAACTACAAGATATTCCACCCCAGGAAGGTAATGATAAATTACTGAAATTTGTTGACTTGATTTCATATCTAACCTAGTTTTTGCATCAAGACTAAAATGTAAGATCTCAAGTTGTGTTAATATCTCCTTTGATATATAAAGCAAAGGCCTAAAAGATATGATGAAGTAGGCTCTCTTAAATGGGCAATCCCTTTTTTAATACAGTTCCCTCGATCTTGATTCTCCTCCAAGAAGAAATATCCTTTCTTCTTAAATGCTGTCAAGACCCCTCAGATCTAACATGCTTCAATAAGTTATCTTTTACATTCCTGAACTCCAGTAGATATAAGCCTAGCCTGATCAATCTTTGCTCATGATACATTTTTCCTGTTCCAGGTATTAGTCCAGTAAATCTTCTCTGAACAAGCTCCAATGTGGTTACATTGTTCCTTAAATAAGGTGATTAGTACTTTGTGCACACTCCAGACATAGTCACTCCTTTGTCCTGTAAAACCAAAGCATAAACTCCCTTCTTTGGCATTCAGTTTCCCTCACAATAAATGATAATATTCTACATGGAACATTTGGAATAGAAAAAAACCTTAATCACTTAAGAGATGCTTACCAACTAATCCATTTCTCCCATTATCAGATTCACTTCCTGGAGACTGAAAACATTTAGGCTAAAGTAAATCCAAGATTACGATAAAGGAAACTAAACAATTCAAACAAAAATGGTAATTTCATTAAGATGTAACAGATTTAAGCAAGTGTGAAGGCAGGGGAAGGTGTGGGAGTTTGAAGTGGCAATAAGGGAAGAACGAATGGGAAGGTTTGATCGGATTGGTGGGAGAAACTATGAGATGACAAAAGGCATGATGGAGCAAGGCAAAATGTAAGGTTAAATAAAAAGTAAAAAAATAAAAGATGAGTCCAAAGAAACTTTTAAAAAACATAAGCATTGTAATTACCAACTGCCATTTTATGAAAAAATGGAAGCAGAAATTATGGTCTAAAAGTGTTGAACATAAAATTGGGTTTGGATAGCTTGAAGTCTCTCATTAAAATATAAGGAACTGTTCCATGTGTTTCATTGATCTTCATTCAACAGTATTGTGTACCAAAGACAGTGTGGGTGGAATGGAATATCAAAGTAAGATGCTTGCAGATGGAACAGAGGCGTTTTTCTTAAACGTACTCCCAATCAAAGTTTGGTCTTCTCAATGTAGAGGTAGCCACACCATTAGTAGTTTTGAATAAAGGGCAGATAAGTTAATGTTTTGCCTGGAAAGTGATTTTGAGTCTTGGAGTAATGGAAAGGGAGAAGGCAGAGGACAGGCACATGCAATGGGAAGATGCTCTTATCAAGGGAAGGCAGTGTTGGGGTTGATTGAAGAGTCGACCGGGATATCACAGATGGAATGGTCCCTTCAGAATTCTGAAGACAGATGGAAAGGGCAGTTATGTCTGTTAATTGTATGGTGTTAGAGGTGACAGTAGATGAATTTGAATATTCATGGAGTTGTAAGATGAGAACAAAAAGCGCCCTTCATGGTTGTGGGGGTGGAGAATATGGAGGATGGAAGGAAAGAAGCAGCCAGATTAGAAATGTGTTCTTGACTTTGACATTGTAATCAATTCAAACAAATAAACACACCTTAGACACCATTGAACAGGGGTTTTCAGGCACTTTTGTTACTGCATGGTTTTAATTAATGTAACTAATATTGTTTGTGTTTTGCAGGTATAATGTGGTAGTAAATGCCTCAAACCAGATTAGTTCTTTCACATCAAACATCTACCCCATAGAGCTACAGCAGGTAGTTGAACCGAACAGGCTCCGAATGAACAACCAAGATCTTACTTCAGTTCTTTTAAACTCCAGTGTTACTATGGAAGTGCGCATTAACTATGGAACCAATCTCACTTATTTGTGGAATTTTGGTGATGGCACTGTGACGATTGGGAACAGGAGAGAGTTTCACAGTTACGATAGGTATGGAGATACTGCTGTTAGGTTAAAATCTTTGAGGAGGGTTCATGGAAAGACATACTTTGCAAATGAGGATTTTGTGGTTCTGATTTTTAAAAAAGTGTTTTATTTTCTGTGCATTTCATCAAATATTTTATGTAATTATTTTGTATATGCTAATGTATTGTAGTTTACAATGTATTAGATCACCTCATAAAAGCAATTGCTTGAGCACTGGTTGCCAAAAACATGGTTGCCAAGACTGATTTCATTTCCACTATAACAGTGAATTATGTGTTCCTGCTCATAAACTGCATCTGGTGATTCCTTGAAAGTGTACAAGTGGCCGTTAGGTGAGTGCAGGCTTCGACTTGGTTGTAATGCCCTCCTATCAGCCACCCTTGGTGTCAAAGTACTTGTATTGGCTGGCCTGTGAAGATTGGCTGCTTGGACAGTAATTTAGAAGGCACCTGAATCTACTGGAGAATAGAGTATAAACATTAAATAGCCAGATCACTTAACAGGACAGCATTGGCTATTTTCTGCAAGCATATGCGAACAAATGTATCAACAGTAAAATTATTTGTTTTAGATGGCAGGGACAGGGAAGTTCATTAACTGGAAAAGATTTTCTGAAGAATAGATGTCACTGTTACAGATGAGTGCCACCCGTTGAGAGAAATTTCTCCATTAAGTAACACCATCAAGGGATTAATTGATAAAGTATTAATTATTGAATAGTAACTCAATCGTACAATGTCGCTACTCTGATCTGTGTGATCATTTTATCTGTGCTGTTTCTTAAATAAAGATTGGACCCAAGTGAAGCACTGTCACATTGATGATAAAATCATGAGGGGCATGGATAGGGTAAATAGACAAAGTCTTTTAGCTGGGGAGGAGGAGTCCAGAACTAGAGGGCATGGATTTAGGGTGAGGGGGGAATGATATAAAAGAGACCTAAGGGGCAACTTTTTCATGCAGCGGGTGGTGCATGTATGGAATGAGCTGCCAGAGGAAATGGTGGAGGCTGGTACAATTACAACATATAAAAAGCATGTGGATTGGTAAATGAATACGAAGACTTTAAAGGGATATGGGATGGTGCTGGCAAATGAGACTAAATTAATTTAGGATATCTGGCCAGCATGGAGGAGTTGGACCAAAGGGTCTGTTTCCGTGCTGTACAGCCCTATGACTCTATCTCTGCATAGCCATTTGTCAACATTCCCCGAACCATTGACTAACATTTTAGAGGTCTAAAACCATTCTGAATGTCTGTTAATGCCTGGGGATATAGGAAGTGTTTGGTGTTAATTTGACAAAGGTGATCTATTTTACATTTCAGTGCTTTTTGAAGAATAAATCATGCCCAACAAAGCTGAAAATGACTTTTTTAAAAAGCTTTTTGTCTTTAACTCATTTACCAGAATACAAATATGCTATTTATGTGGTATGAAAAGGGAATGCTGATTGGTTGGCAAATGAGCTTTGATCAATAGAGTATTTGCCAAGGAAATTGCAACAATGAGATGGTGACAGACAGTTAACTGCCACTTTATTGAATTTGTTGAGTCATATTAAACAGCATATTCTTCGGCTGTTTGCAGCAACCAAGATATTATCTATACCCATTCATCCTATGCTCGAGTAGTTCAAAACACAGTGACCAAGATTAGATGTGATTCCATGATTGCACAACTTTTGCAACATAATGCTGTGTGTGTGAAAAATTGCATTAACACCCAGTTAAAAAAAGTCAGTTGGGATTGCTGCATGATGCACTTGGGTATATTGGAAGCTGCATATATTAACTCACAGGGCCCTGTTCTATGCAAACTCAAATAACGTGTACACGCATTGTTTTTCTTTCAACTCAGCATGGTCAAACCCAGTCTTTGGATTATTTCTCAGTGCAATTCCTTGATCAGTGAGAGGTGACCTGCTTAATTGAAAATTTAAACCAAGCTTGACAGTTAATTATCAATCAGCTTCTAACTGGTGCATTCTCCAGAGCAATGGCTCAACCAGCTAGAGTCCACTTGCCAAATAGTCAGCACTTTCCCTTCGCGCAGTTTAAATTGTTTTCCCTTTACAGTACATTGACATTTCTTGTGAAATGTCCTGACGAGTGCAAGATGAAAAGCTTTGTCAATATTCAGGTTCTGAATTACTAAACTCGTACTTTTTAAAAATTTGTTTACTGAATGAAGGCATTGCTGTCTAGGCCAGCATTTATTGCCCATTCCTAATTGCCCAGAGGGCAGTCAAGAGTCATCTGTATTGCTGGGGTTCTGAGTCACATGTCAACCAGACCAGATAAGGATGGTGATTTCCTTCCCTCAATGCCATTTGGAAACCAGATGGTGTTTTTCCAACAAGTGACAATGGTTTTGTGGTCATCATTAAACGCCTGATTCCAGATTTTTATGGAATTCAACTTTCACCATCTGCCACAGCAGGATTTGAACTCGGGTCCCCAGAACATTACCTGCATCTCTAGATTAATAGTTCAGTGATGATACAACTAGGCTATCATCTCCCCTAATCTGACAATATCATATTTGAAAATATGAGTCCCGTATTTAATGTGTAAAGACTTACTGAAAAATTGTATCGCACATTAAACACAACTTCAAAACATCTTCTTTGAAAATAATTTCACTATTTTCTGTCATGTGCAGGTTTCAGAAGTGAAGGATAATTTTTCTTTCATGACAGAAATTTTGTATATGCGACTATATGTGTTATCTTCTTTCGGCAGAGAAGGAGAATTTACAGTTCATGTAATCATCTTTAACAATGTGAGCTCTGCCTCACTCTCTGGCCAGCTTTTTGTCATTTCTGAAAATTGCCAGCCACCTCCAGTGAAAAGCTATGGTCCATCAAAAATAGAGGTACAGTGAATTATTATTTAATTGCAAGGAATTTATAATTGAAATAAAGTTATCATAAACTATGAACTTTCCAACACATTCGATATGCTAAATTTCAATTTTTTTTTTCTTCTCCAGTCACATTAGACGTGCAATCAAGCACAATATTCAGCTGAAACAGGTTGGAGTGCACGAGGATTTGAGAGGAGATGGGTGAGGGCATGAAGTCGATAGTTAGCTGGGATAGTTAGGTGTGACAGGAAGGGGATAGGGAATGAAGAGGAGAGGGAAGAAAAGGAGAAAATGGCAGGAGAGAGGCAAGAGAAAGTAAGAAATTTATAAGTCTACAGGACAGAAAAGGCCTTTCAGCCAATCATGTTTCTGCTGGTCAAAGAGAAGCTACGAACAATTCTAATTCAGTTTTCCAACAGTTGATCAAATCCTTGTATGCCTTGGCATTGCAAATGCACATTGACATAGTTCTCAACTGTTATTAGGATTTCTGCCTCTACTACCCTCACAGATGGTGAATTCCAGATTCCTCAGCTCATCTTGGTGAAAAGTCATTCCTCACATCAATTTAACTTAATCTTAACAGTGGATGTTGCAGTGTTGAGACAATATGGTTGCCTTCCCTTTTGGATAATGGGCGAAGCTGAGATGGCTAAGCTCTTGACTCTTAAATTTGGATTTGTTTTCTCAACATGTTCCTCATAACAGGGGCAGTGGTCTGTTGGATGGTAAGGTGAGAGAATGTAACAAGAAATGCTCAATGTACAGGGATGAAGATACAAAGAGAGACGAAATTTGTAAGAGTAGATGGTTATGAGGTGATGTAGATCATTTTGTCATGCTAAATGTTCCATAATGTTAGTTCAAATTTTAAAGACAAATTTCATTCACATAGTATGGAAGAAGTGAGTAGCTGGAGGGAGTGAGTAGCTGGAGGGAGAGAAAATGAGATCATGGCTCAGGATGAGGTTGACCGTTTAGCATTGAGATGAGAATATATTTCTTACTCAAGGTGATGTGAAAGTTAGGAATTATTAATCCAGACAGCTTTGTGTGCTCAGTTCTTGAGTGTATTGAAGAGTGAGAGTGATATATTTTTGGAGATTTAAAGAATCAAATGAAAAGTGGATAGGAAGGGAAATGAAATTGAGATGGGAGATGAATCATGATTTTAGTAAATGGCAGAGGTGGGATGGTCAACTATTGTTGCAGTTATAATTACTTGTATTTACAAAGTATCTACAACAGAGAAAGATTCACCAGGTACTATTCAGGCACATTATCTAACTTATACACTTAATGGTAAGGTCTTGGGGAGTTTGCTGAACAAAGACACCTTGGAGTGCAGGTTCATAGCACCTTGAAAGTGGAGTCGCAGGTAGATAGGATAGTGAAGAAGGCATTGGTATGCTTTCCTTTACTGGTCAAAGAATTGAGTACAGGAGCTGGGAGGTCATGTTGCAGCTGGATATGACGTTGGTTAGGCCACTTTTGAAATACTGTGTGCAATTCTGGTCTCCCTCATATCAGAAGGATGTTATGAAACTTTAAAGCGTTCAGAAAATATTTACAAGGATGTTGTCAGGGTTGGAGGATTTGAGCAACAGGAAGAGGATGAATAGGCTGGGGCTGTTTTCGCTGGAGCATTGGAGGCTGAGAGGTGACCTTATAGAGGTTTATAAAATCATGAAGGGTATGGATAGGATAAATAGACAAGGTCTTTTCCCTGGAACGGAGGACTAGAGGGTATAGGGTTAGGATGATAGAGTAAAGATATAAAAGGGATCGAGGGGGCAACTTTTTCTCACAATGAGTGGTGTGTGTGTATGGAATGAGCTGCCAGAGGAAGTGGTGGAGGCTGGTAAAATTACAACATTTAAAAGGCACCTGGATGGGTATATGAATAGGAAGGGTTTAGAGGGACATGGGCCAAGTGCTGACAAATGGGACTAGAATATCTGTTCGGCATGGAGGAGTTGGACTGATGTGTCTGTTTCCATGCTGTTCATCACTATGACTCTATGACTCAAAATTTGGCACTGCATCATAAAAGGAAATATTTGGCAAATGTCTGAAAGCTTACTCAAATATAATAAACAGGCCACAATTATTGAAACAGAAATGTCTGAGAGTTTTGGAGATGGAGATTACATTTACAGAAGTGGGATATGGGGAACCTGAAGCCCATATCCCCCCCGCCAAATGAAAATACTGTCATGTTATCTGCGTGGCTCCTAATGTACAATGAAATATAAATGTGATAATAAGCTTGTTAACTGATGATAAATCTCTCACTGTTGCAAGATTAAGGTCAATGCTTTTCATGCAGGTTAGAAGATATCAGTCTTTCAAGCTTGGAGTTACATTTGAGAGTGAGTTTGCCTGTAACATCTCCAGAGGTATTCAGTACACCTGGTCCTTCTTTCAGCCAGACAGTTCGCTGGTCACATTATCACAGATTGATGTTAACAAACAGTCTATACTCATTCCAGGCTATCTACTGGATTACGGAAACTACCTTGCAATTGCCAGGGTAAGAAATTAGTCTGATAGTGCAATCTGCATTCATTCCATTAAAAGTGCATTTGATTTTTGTAGGATTTGTTTAAAGTGCTTGAGACCAAGTGTGAAGAATAACATTGTGTCCTCATTCAAATTCCAGCAGCTGCCATGCTGTGAGGGCATGTGTCAAGGCCTCTGGAATGCTGGCCTGATAATAAACTACCATGTTACTGCCTCTCCTTGTGTGTTTCAGAGATGCCCCAGATAAATATTTAGAAGTTTGGCAATTTGTGCTATTTAAGTGAAAGCGCATATTTTTCAAAAACTATTGAACACGAAGTGTCCTTAGTGTTTACTACTCTTGTACTGTTTAACTGTTATCATTTAATGGCCAAATTTAAAGTTTCTCATATCAAGTGCACTCCTTCATAGTCTTATCTGAATTTTCAGCCTGGTTTATGTACTTAAATCCAGGAATGTGGATGATTAATGATAAGATGGAGATGTAGTTTATTTTTAAGTTAGATTACTTACAGTGTGGAAACAGGCCCTTCGGCCCAACAAGTTCACACCAACCCACCGAAGCGCAACCCACCCAGACCCATTCCCCTACATTTACCCCTTCACTTAACACTACGGGCAATTTAGCATGGCCAATTCACCTAACCTGCACATTTTTGGACTGTGGGAGGAAAGTGGAGCACCAGGAGGAAACCCACGCAGATATGGGGAGAATTTGCAAACTCCACACAGTCAGTCGCCTGAGGCGGGAATTGAACCCGGGTCTCTAACGCTGTGAGGCAGCAGTGCTAACCACCGTGCCGCCCACAAGTTAATGTTTACTGATATTATGTCATGACTGTAATATTACTGGAGGAACTTAATCATTTTTTTGTATTACTATTGCCTGGTCTGACATTTATTACTGTGAGGGAAGAAGGAAAATTTATTTGAGAACCTTAAGTAAGTTTATACAAGATCTTGAATGAGTAGTTGTCTGTTATGCAATTGTCCAATTTCAGTCATCTTGAATTATTTTTCTACTGCAGGTTCAAATTGTTGGCAGCGTGGTTTATAACAACTATACTGTAAATGTTGAGATCCTTCCTACCCCACCAGTGAGTCTCATTTCAGGTGGTACACAACTCTTTATGACCTATAATCATGAGTCCATCATAAGTTTGAATGGATCAGAATCATATGATCCGGACTATCCAGGTACTGCAGACCTCAGGTGAGTCATAATGGAAATTTGATTTGTGATTTAATTTAACAGGGAATCAGCAAGACCTTGCATTTATATAACAACACTGCAGTGTTGGAAAAACAATAGCAACAGTTCTTGGAATTGGAAGGAAAGCTCAAAAGCATGACTGAAACTTAACAAAAATGTGGATTTGGGAAAAAAAAAGTCAGAAGTAGTGAAAGTGGATTGAAGAAGTTTTTTAGTTCAGGACCAAGTCAGTTGAAGATCCAAAACACAATAATGAGGCTACGGCAAGAGGACTTAGTAGTTCTAAAATGATGGGTGAGGAAAGGCATATGTGCTGGAGGAAGTTTGGACAATTTGGGATTAATGATGCAAGGGGACTTAAAAAGGGCAAGTATTTCAGTTTACTGCATTAGAGGATAATAAGCTAATGTAAGGTGGTGTGGATGGTCAGCAAATAATAATAGATGTGGCGAAAGTGAGGACTGCAGATGTTGGTGATTAGAGTCGAGAGTGTGGTGCTGGAATAACAGGTCAGGCAGCATCCGAGGACCAGGAGAAACGACATTTCAGGCAAAAGCCCTTGATCAGGAATGAGGTTGTGAGCTGAGGGGATGGAGAGACAAATAGGAGGGGTTAGGGCTGGGGGGAAGATAGTTGAGAGTGTGATAGGTTAGATGGAGGTGGGGGTAACGGTGACTGATCAGAAAGTAGGGTGGAGTGGATAGGTGGGAAGGAAGATGGAAAGGTCATGAGGGTGGTGCCAAGTTGGAAGGTTGGAACTGGGATAAGGTTGGGAGAGGAAAAATTAGGAAACTAGTGATATCCACATTGAGGCTGTGGGGTTGCAGGGTCCCGAGGCGGAAGATGAAGCGTTCTTCCTCCAGGCATCAGGTGGTTAGGGAGTGGCGATGAAGGAGCGCCAGGACCTGCATGTCCTTAGCAAAGTGGGAGGAGGAGTTGAAGTGTTTGACCACATGGTGGTGGAGTTGGTTGGTGCGGGTGTCTTGGAGATGTTCTCTGAAGCGGTCTGCGAGTAGACATCCTGTCTCCCCAATGTAGATGATGTGTGGATGTGCAGGTGAAACTTTGATGGATGTGGAAGGCTCCTTTGGGGCTTTGGACGGAGATGAGGGAGGAGGTGTGGATGCAGGTTTTGCAATTCCTGCGGTGGCAGGGGAATGTGCCAGGAAGGGAGGGTGGGTTGGTGTGGGTGTGGACCTGGCAAGGGAGTCGTGGAGGCAATGGTCTTTACGGAAATCAGATAGTGGTGGGGAGGGAAATATATCTCTAGTGGTGGGGTCCATTTGTAGGTGGTGGAAATGGCAGAGGATGATGCGATGTATACGGAGGTTGGTGGGGTGGAAGGTGAGGACCAGGAGCGTTCTGTCCTTGTTGTGGTTGGAGGGGTGAAGTTCGAGAGCGGAGGTGCAGCAAGTGGAAGAGATGTGCTGAAGGGCATCATCAACCGCATGAAGGAGGCCACCTGGTGTGTTGTGTGGTGGAACTAGTCCTCCTGGAATCAGATGCAGCAGGGGTGGAGGAATTGGGAAGTTTTTACAGGAGACAGGGTGTGAGGACGTGTAGTCCAGGTAGCTGTGGGAGTAGATGGTTTTGTAGAAGATGTCAGTGTTGAGTCGGTCACAGTTGATGGAAATTGAGAGGTCCAGGAAGGGGAGGGAGGTGTCTCAGATGGTCCAGGTGAACTTAAGATTGGGGTGGAATGTGTTGGGGAAGTTGATGAACTGTTCAACCTCCTCGTGGGAGCACGAGGTGGCGCTGATGCAGTCGTCAATGCAGCTGAGGAAAAGGTGGGGGATGGTGCCGGTGTCACTGCTGAAGATGGACTGTTCCACGTAACTGATAAAGAGGCAGGCATAGCTGGGGCTCATGTGGGTGCCCATGGCTACCCCTTTCCTCTGGAGGAAGTGGGAGGAGTCAGAGGAGAAATTATTGAGGGTGAGGACCAGTTCAGCGAAACAAATGAGAGTGTCAGAGGAAGGGTACTGGTAGGAGCTTCGGGAGAGGAAGAAACGGAGGGTTTGGAGAACCTCATCAATGCAGATGGAGGTGTTGTCCATGGTGAAGATGAGGCATTGGGGGCCAGGGAAATGCAAGTCCTGGAAGAGGTGGAGGGCGTGGGTGGTGTATCAAACATATGTGGGGAGTCCCTGGGCAATAGGACAGTATCAAGGTATGTGGAGATGAGTTTGGTGGGGCAGGAGCAGGCCGAGACAATGAGTCAACTGGGGTAGGAGGTAGAATCAGGGGTGTGGGGCTCCTGAACTATGAGGTTGGAAGCTGCGGGTGGCAGATCTCCTGAGGTGATGAGGTTGTGTACGGTCTAGAAGATGATGGCTTGAATTTGGGAGGTGAGGTTGTGGTCAAGGGGACAGGAGGAGGTGTCTTTGAGTTGGCGCTTGGATTTGGTAGAGGTCAGTGTGCCAAACTACCACTGACCACACTCCCCCCCCCCCCCCCCCCCCCACCCACCCTTGTCTGCTGGTTTGATGTTGAGGTTGGAGATGGAGCGGAGTGAACTGAGGGCTGCGCTTTGCAGGGCTGAGAGATTGGAGTGGGTGAGGGTGGTGGACAGGTTGAGGTGGTGGGCCATGATGAGAGACAGAATACGGCAGTTTAGTTTTGGGTCATTTAGAAGGTGGAAAATAGGCATCCTTGTGAAGGATATTGGTGAAATCAAGGCAAGAGGTGACTGTCAAATGATTAAGGGTTTCAGTT
This sequence comes from Chiloscyllium plagiosum, assembly GCF_037043375.1. Lineage (NCBI taxonomy): Eukaryota > Metazoa > Chordata > Chondrichthyes > Orectolobiformes > Hemiscylliidae > Chiloscyllium > Chiloscyllium plagiosum. The sequence goes on from NW_028270143.1 coordinate 58,890,191, forward strand.
TAGGGAGGCTGCAGTGGAAAGTGTTCTGATGGTTAACTAGATGGTTTTGATGACAGATAGAATGTGGAATTTAAAACTTTACTCTGGGTAACGTAAGATGACAAAATTTAGCATGGCTTCGTTTAGCCTGAGTAAGCAAGTGATTCTGATCGAGGAGAATTCAACTGGGGATGAATGAGTGCCCCTACCTCTGAGCCAGAGTTCCACATTCAAGTCCCACATGCTCCAGTGATGTGTAATATGTTGCTGAACAGTTTGATAAGAAAATATGTCTGATGGGAAATGACGAAACTAGGGATGTACTGGAAATACTCAAGTTTGCAATTCGCTAACTTGAGGGGGTGAAGTTGGGATATTGTAGAGGTGAGAGATGGTAAGTGATATGATAAGAATCAGGATGTTAAAATTAGTGAACAAGCCAGGGAACTATAGACCAGTGAGCCTACGTTCGTGGTGGGCAAGTTGTTGGAGGAAATCCTGAGGGACAGGATGTACATGTATTTGGAATGGCAAGGACAGATTAAGGATAGTCAACATGGCTTTGTGCATGGAAAATCATGTCTCACAAACTTGATTGCGTTTTTTGAAGAAGTAACAAAGAGGATTGATGAGGGCAGAGCAGTAGATGTGATCTATGTGGACTTCAGTAAGACATTCGACAAGGTTCCCCATGGGAGACTGATTAGCAAGGTTAGATCTCACGGAATATAGGGAGAACTAGCCATTTGGAAACAGAACTGGCTCAAAGGTAGAAGACAGAGTGGTGGTGGATGGTTGTTTTTCAGACTGGAGGCCTATGACCAGTGGAGTGCCACAAGGATCGGTGCTCCGTCCACTACGTTTTGTCATTTACAAAAATGATTTGGATGTGAGCATAAGAGGTACAGTTAATAAGTTTGCAGATGACACCAAAATTGGAGATGTAGTGGACAGCGAAGAAGGTTACCTCAGATTACAACAGGATCTGGGCCAGATGGGCCAGTGGGCTGAGAAGTGGCAGATGAAGTTTAATTCAGATAAATGCGAGGTGCTGCATTTTGGGAAAGCAAATCTTAGCAGGACTTAACGGTAAGGTCCTAAAGAGTGTTGCTGAGCAAAGAGACCTTGGAGTGCAGGTTCATAGCTCCTTGAAAGTGGAGTCGCAGGTACGTAGGATAGTGAAGAAGGCATTTGGTGTGCTTTATTTTATTGGTCAGAGTATTGAGTACAGGAGTTGGGAGGTCATGTTGCGGCTGTACAGGACATTGGTTAGGCCACTGTTGGAATATTGCGTGAAATTCTGGTCTCCTTCCTATCGGAAAGGTGTTGTGACACTTGAAAATGTTCAGAAAAGACTTACAAGGATGTTGCCAGGGTTGGAGGATTTGAGCTATAGGGAGAGGCTGAACAGGCTGGGGCTGTTTTCCCTGGAGCATCGGAGACTGAGGGGTGACCTTATAGAGGTTTACAAAATTATGAGGTGCATGGATAGGATAAATAGTCAAAGTCTTTTCCCTGGAGTCAGGGAGTCCAGAACTAGAGGGCATAGGTTTAGGGTGAGAGGGGAAAGATATAAAAGAGACCTCAGGGGCAACATTTTCACACAGGGTGGTGTGTGTATGGAATGAGCTGCTTGAGGAAGTGGTACAGGCTGGTACTCTAGTTGACCTACATTCTGCCATTCTGTGGGAGGCTTTGTGAACTGATATGCAATGTTCCACATAGAGCAGCCAGCAGGATTTAAGTTATCTCAAACGTGACTTAAAAGAAGTCCTGGAATTTATATATTAATTAATTGAAACCTGCAACTCATTCTAAATGATGAAAGACTTAACAGCAATCTAAGTTTGTTCAATATATCCTTTCAGTTTCATGACATTGTAACCTTTTGCTATAAATTCTGTGTCTTATGGTCCTGCTCCACAGCTACCTGATGAAGGAACAGCGCTCCAAACGCTAGTGCTTCCAAATAAACCAGGTGGACTATAACCTGGTGTTCCGTGATTTTTAGCATTTTAAAGTCATCTGGATGGGTATATGAGTAGGAAGGGTTTAGAGGGATATGGGCCAAGTGCTGGTTCTGTTTCTGTGCGTTACATCTCTATGACTCTTTGAACTCTAATTGAGTACTGAATGAATGGCAGGATACTAAGAAGTTCGGAGGAAACCAGAGGGATATTGAGGTGCTTGTCCACAGATCCCTGAAGGTGGCAGGACAGATTAATAAGGTGGCTAAGAAGAGATAAATGACCCTTGCCTCAATCGGTTGAGACATAGAGTATAAGAGCAGGGAGATTGTGTTGGAGCTGTACAGGACTTTGGTGACGGTGCAGCTGGAGTACAGTGTGTAGTTCTGGTCACTGCACCAAAGGAGGGATGTAATTGCACTGGAGTGTGTGCAGTGGAAATTAATTAGGATATTACCTGGGATGGAGCAGTTTATCTGTGAAGAGAGGCTGGATCAGCTCAGGTTGTTTTCTCTGCAGCAGAGAAGGCTGAGGGGGATCTGAGTGAGAGCATGGACAAGGTAGATAGAAACAGCTGTTAAAGGGTCAGTAAGGGTCAGTAACAAGGGGGCATAATTTCAAGGGATTTGAGGAAAGGTGTTTTGACTCCAGAGAGTCACGGGAATCTGGAAAACACTACCAGAGTGGGTAGTCGAACTGGGAAACCTCACAATCTTTAAAAAGCACTTGGTCGAGGACCTGAAATGTCATAACATTCAAGACTATGGGCCAGAGTTGGAAAGTGGGATTCATGTAGATTTAGTGTAGTTGGAGCAGGCCTGATGATCCTGTGGGTCTCTTCTGTACTTTGTGATTCTATGATGACTATAAACTAACAAAACCTTGAATATTTTCTGCCGTGTTTCCTAATGGTTGCATCATTAGTAAATTATAAGTTATTCTACATTTAAGTGCCCAAATTTATTTCACTTTCCTACATTACTTTACAGATTTTCCTGGGCTTGTGAAACAGTGAGTGGATTAAATGTCCCTTGTTTCAAACCTGATTCCCCAGACCCGCTGAACACAACATCCAGTATGATCGATGTCTCAATGTCTGCACTGAAAACTGATATTGATCAGTTTGTCTTCAAGTTAACAGTTAACAATAAGAAAAGATATTCTTCAGAAGCACAGCAGTTTATAACCATCAAAAAAAATGACAATTTAAGGTACATATTTTATGTAGTGGTATGCTGAACACCTACAAATCAACAGGAGGAAATAAATATTAAAGAGCTTGGAGATGACTTCTGCACATTAACATGATCCAGTAGCTAGTAACAAACATCAGGCAGTACTTTGGGACCACATCTTATTGGGAATTGTGTGTGGTGTCAATGGAAATGAAACAAAAGGATAAGTTGATGTTGGGACAATATATTTGAAATTTAATGTCATTAAAGTTTGGAAAGAGTGGGAGATTTCCCCAATTGCTACATTTAAACAAGAAAAAATGTTGGTAATTTGATGCTACATTTACTGTTGTATTATCCTTTGGAATGTAGGAGCTGGAGCAGAAAGCTATAACCTGGGTTGTCAGGGTCGAGTTGGCTTCAAGTTAACCCACATTCTGCCATTCTGTGGCAGGCTTTGTGAACTGATATGCAATGTTCCACATAGAGCAGCCAGCAGGGCTCAATGTTGGGCTTTGGAGGATTGGACCTATCACTGGACACAGCTTTTTTTTTCCCTTGGCATCGGGTTAACCTATCAGACATTGACCCAATGGGATTGGATCCTGTCTGGGCAAGCGGCAGAAATCCCTGCTCTTTGCTGGTAGTCTATATGTCTGTATCTGATTAAACTCCAATCCACAATTGATTGCACCCTAAACTTTGGCTTTTACCTATCTCTGGATCAATAACTGCACTTAAGTCAATGATGTGTTCCAAGGTGGTGAATGTTTGCATTTAAGATCAAATAAGTGTTCTATATAGATTAGGTTAAAGACTTAAGTAAATTGATGAGTATCTTCATGTCACATATCCAAATAACTAAAAGCATGCTAGACATTTATAACCTGTAACTTAAAAGTTACTGCATTATTAGTACTGTAGGTAATTTCTGCATAGGGCGGAATATTTAAGCTTGTAGCTTGCATCTCTTTTACGATGTCTGTTTGTGTATACTTTGCAAAAGTTCTGAAAACAATGAGCCAATAGAAATTATCGACTGATTCTTGATTGAATATGACTTAAATGGGTTTCTTTTATTTTCTTTCTTCTCGTGGCAATCACCAACAAGTGAAGTCCATCAAAGTAGAATAATTTTGGAGTGTGTTTTTTCACTTTTGTCACACCTTGGTTATCGAGCAGAAGGTGCAATTCAGGGAGAAAAGCCAGCTACATTAAATATACCATCTCACTGTTACTGAGCTCTTTGGCTCATTGTGCTCTTCTGATCAACAGGTCAATTAACCTCAATGAGTTGTGATCAGCATTCAGGGATGTTATTGCAACCTTCAGATTCCTATTCAAGCATTCTTAATCTTTGCAATGCTATAATGGTGTTATGCCGAATAAAAAAACAAATAACAGCACAAACATTCTGATACAATTGAAATGAACTTTGCACTTCTGGTTAGCAAATCTTACAGATTGACAAGTTTATTTCTGATCAAATTGCTCATTTACAAAGTTGCAATGGGTAAGTGTAGAGTTTCTTTTTTCTGTCTTGACAATGTGGTGCTCTTAATGCATTTTACTGATCAGAAAGAGATCTTCTGAGCTGAGCCCACTGAGTATTTTGCATAGTGGAACCAAGTCTTACAAGGGTATCAGTTTGCTGAGATGAAAGCTAGCTCAGTACTCAAATGGTTTGTCATCATAATACGACTCACAAAATTTCCTATGCTCTGAGATATTACTTAGGAATAAGTAGTTAGTCATCAGTGTAAAGAATTTTAGGGACCAATCTAGATACTCTATTAAAAGGATGTACAATTGTCAGGTATAATGAAGGAATGTTTTATAATAAATGTACATTTCTTGACATTTAGCTATCTTCTGTTTATCTCTCCGATTAGCTATCGGAATTATTGCCTCCATTTTGTCTCACCTTCTAAGAAAACTGTCTTGATTCATAAAATCACAATACCCACATTTTAAAAATTATTTGCAATATAGGAATGAGCAGGAAATAACCTGAATATCATTTTACTTTTTCACTTGTGTAATTATGTTTTCACTGTTTTATTTGAGTCCATGGGGAGTTGGTGAGATACGGTCATATCACTGGGACAAGTAATCCAGAATCCCCAGGCTCTCTGAAGATGGATTCAAATTCTAACCTGGTGAAAATTAAGTGCAATGAATAAGTCTGGAATTGAAAGCTCATGTTCATAATACAAACCTTGAAAATGCCATCAATTGTGGTAAAAAAGTAATTTGACACACTAATGTTCTTCAGGGAAGGAAATCTGTCTGTCCCAGACTGGTCTACAGGTGGCTCTAGACCATCTGCAGTGTGGTTGATCTTCAGTACCAACTGAAATGACCTTGCAAGTCAATCAGTTCAAGGGCAATTAGGAATGGGCAACAAACTATAGTCTTGATAGTGATGTTCATGTCTCATGAAAAATTAATCTTTGCACTATCTTTGAAGAGAGAGGGAGAGCGGAAAGGAAAGAATTAACTATTAATCTTTAGTGATCTCTTTCACAGACTGGTGAAGATCTACTGTATTGAATGTCTGAATAATTCCATCAACTGGAACAATGCTTTTTCTGTCAAAGCTGTGTGTGAGGAATGTTCTGAAGCTTTGAATCTCTCGTATTCTTGGAAATTATATCTTGTGAATTCAACCGAAACTGATCCTCTTGATGGTGAGTCACAAAGTGTTGTGGGACTGTCAATTAACAAATCAACTTTGAGATATTTTTGAGCATGCGGTGTCCACCAACACCCTCGAGCTGTTCAGGGGGAGGTGGGCACCGCTGGGAGTGGAGTATTTTATTTCTCCCTCCAACTCTATTTTGATTTAATCCCTGCCCTCCCCTTCACTTTTTTGATCACGCAACATTGCCCTTTGATTTGAAGGGCACTGCTTCTCACTGGCCACTTGGGTGTTTCCGTTCTTCCTGGTGGTGGAATATAAATAAAGGTTTCAAAAAAAGAAACATTTTTGCATTTGTGCTGGTGTCTCATATTTCTGTGAGTGAATGAACATTGGTCGAATAATCTTGTGTCCATTGTCCATTACCTTAACCATCTAATAAGGATTGTCACATTGCAACATTATTTATTTTTACAAAGAATTTGCCTTACTTTTTTCTGCATTTTCTTTTGCCTGTGGATGTGTACCTGTTAACAGCCAGAGGTAACCTGCTCCAGCAGTCAAAGGAGAGGCATCAAGAACTGGTGGATATGAGTTTTTGCTTCTCCTTGGTTAACAGGTTTTGCACTTGCGCATGCATCTGATTTAATAAACGGTAATTATGCAGCCACTTCATGATGGTAATAGTAGTTTGTTATAATAAACCATTCAAACAATAATTGCATACATTTAGATTCAATTATTCACATTATGATCTTATATTTTATTGTGTAGATCAAAGAGGTCCCAAGCTCAACATCCAGCTCATTTGAATTAGTTGATCTCAGCTGAGGCAGCAGTCATGGTGTGATATTTGATGTTCATTCACTTTGCTCCTGACAGAAAATTAAAATTAGCTCAGGTTTCCACTTCTTCCTGAAAGGTATGACTATCAGGCAAGGAATAAATCAACAGTCATGACTTCCATGAATGACTATTGCTGTCATTTTAAATGACATTTATTTCTGGTTATCCAACCATTTCATACATACTGATTACAGCATCATGTTAAATTAAGTGTTTCTTAATTTAAAAAGTGCTTTCCTCCTCTGCGTCTGCCTTCCGTGTTTCATCAATTCAATTGATAAAATTTCACTGTGGGTGTTCTGTGCACCCTCACAAATGTACCTAAACTTAAAATGCATTATTCTCAACTGTATCAGCTCTGAAGAAGATACATCGGACTCAAAACATTAACTGTCTTTCTCCCTCCAGCAGCACTCCTAAGCTGCCAGTGGACTTCCACCCTTGGCTCTACATTCAATCCCTAACTCCTCTGGAGTTAAGTTTACCAGGGAGTCCCTTTGGGAATAGAATGGAGATCCTACAGCAGGCACCCAATGCGTTACCTCCATGGTGATAGGTTTTCATGCATGTTAGGCATCAAGCTTGTGAAACTTGAGGAGAATTACATAAGGAATCAGATTGGAAGCCAAGCAAAAATTGCCAAAAAATGCTGTTAGTGTGTACATTTTAACAAGCTTCTATCTTCATCATTTAGTAAGCATGAAGGCTTAGAGACCTACCTGCAACACAGAAGAGGCACATGCTTTTCATTGTATTTTTCAGATTGCTGTTAATATCTGGTTTTGTTTAAAAAGATTATTTACTGATGAAACTTGTGATTTACAACATAACTGCTAATGATATTTGCAAAACTGATGCTGACATTCAAAATAATAGTCAAGAAAAACTGATCACCGCTTTTCAAAGAAATTCAGTTAGCTCTGAATTTAACGTTTGGCCTAGTTTACCTTTCCTCCCAGACTTGGCAAACACTTTAATATTATGCGCAATAAAAATTGCTATAATATTAACTCTGTTTATCTCTCCAGAGGTGATGCTGCCAAACCTCCTGAAGGTTTCCTGTATTGGCAATATTTTACTTCTGTATTAATTAACTGTATTTGTTTTACAGTTCCATTTTGTAAACTTGTCGTAGACAATTTACAATCAAGTTTGTATGGCCCTGTCATGACTGTGGCACCTTCAGCTGAGGTGACTTCCAGCGGCCAGACGTTAATAAGTACCGCTATGAATGGGACCAGTACTCAAAGAGCTCAGTCTACAACCAGCCACATCAACAAAGGTAGTGTCGATGCTTGGATTGACTCAGTTGTTCAAAATAATTCTGACATAGTGGTCAGCACTGCTACAACTTCAACCCCTTCTGATATTGCAATCAATGCCTCCACGATTAGTGCAACAAACGGAACAATAAGAGCCGCTACCTCACAAACTCCATTCCCATTTCCAGTGCCAGAGGAACAAGTCTTCAATGGGAGGCCTCGTGCAAGGCTACCAAGAAATGCCATGTCAACAAATGCTTCAGGTAAATCTTTAAAATGTTCATTCCCAAGAGTGTATGATAGTACGTATATGTGGGTGTATGTGCATATGTAAATTTCTTGAAAACATATGTTGGTGTAGGTGATATGTTTTGGGCTGAATTTTATTGCTCGGCATGGGGTCATGCTGCTAATCCTTCAGTAGACAAGATCACCACCTTTTAAAAAAGCTTTCCCCCTGCCACCTCTCGACACCCCAGTTCACTGGTTTAGCGGGGGAGGGGGTGATGGTGGTGGTAATGCATCTTAAGCTTATGTAATGGACTTCAACCCTCTGAAATCCTGCCTTAAGAGGTATCATGTTATCTGATTGGCTCACAGCTGAGTAATCCCAGCAGTACCAGAACTCTCCTTCTACCATCCATCATATTATAGTGGCGAGTTGGAAGTAGGCTCTTAGCTGTCCATTAATTTGTCGGTTAAGGGCTTAATAGGAGCAGACCGGACAATGTCTTATCCGCACAGCACATTATGGGGAAATAGCTTGCTGTTGGATGGGAAGGTGGTGGGCTGTAGCCACCCATGCAATTTTGCCATCACACCTTGATGGAAAACATATCTGGCTGAGACAACGCAAACCTCTTCCCCAGATATGCGTATACGACTTAATATATTTATCATTTCTGGGGATCAGTTAGCTCGGCTGGCTGGACGGCTGGCTTGTGATGCAGAGAGATGCCAACAGCATGGGTTCAATTTCAACACTAGTTTGAGGTTACCATGAAGAACTCTCCTTCTGAAACTCTCCCCTCACCCGAGGCATGGTGACCCTCAGTTTAAAACGCCACCGGTAGTCTTTCTGTAATGAGAGAACAGCCCTGTGGTCTGATAAGTTAATGGTGTCTTTATGTTTATTATTTTTACATGAGTTACGTATTGAATTCTGTTATAGTAAACATATAAAACTGTATGAAGCTTTCTTTCTTTTGTTAGTCATAGCAGATTGCATTGTTGAATTTTCAGTATTTGCCTCCAAGGACTTATTCTGAGGAAAATCTCAAAGTTTTGGCACATCATCACTGGTTATACAGTGCAAATTGTCATCCTTAGCAATTTCTCCTGGATAACTATAGCCACTCTCCATCTTAATTCACATTGTTATATCCCAGCTGAAGGTATTACTAGACAAGTCAGATCCCAGATTGAAATCTGGCTTAATAGATCATTGTTTCTTTTGGTATTATAGAGGTCGTCTTTCACTAGAACACAAGCATGTTATACTACAGACTTCGTTCACACAATAAAACAGAAGTTTATTATGCAAAAGAAATGGAGATAAATTGATGAAGCTAAAATATTTACATATAACACATTTGGAAACACATGTATTTGCAAACACGCAACCTCATCTTTCCTAGCAACATTCCTCAAACATGAGAGAATTATTTAGAAGTTTAGCTATGATTTCACTTTCCTAGCCATGAGAGTCTGATCATCTCGTTATATAATCTAGTTTAAACTTTCTTAGCTTCAACTAACTCTTTCAGGGTTTGAACTAAATGCTTTTTCAGGAGCAATTGACTTACACATTGAGCTTCATTGTGCAAAATCTGTGAAATTGAAACCCAAAAGCATTGTCTCAAGTTGTGGGTATTATCCCTAAATAAAAGAAAATCAATCTCTTTCTAAACTGAAAGTTTAACTCACAACTTTTTACTTTGTTCACTTGAAAAAAACTCTCCCAAAGAAAACAAATTCCCATCATCATCCAAGAGCTATCTCGCCAAGACTGTTTTAAGAAAAAAATAATCACCATGGCTACAGAAATACATTCAAGCTGATTATTAAATTCCTTCAAACACATGGACCAAAACCCAAATGCCACTTGTTCAAAACCAAATTCCAAAATAAATGACATTAAAATACAGTTAAATCACATGCCTTACCTCACAACATGTTTTCTTCCTCTTCAGACGATCTGCTGCCGTTTTACTTGGAGGCATGTCAATTAAATCTAATAGGGAAAACATAACCATAAAATAATGTCAACAAAAAGTAGATAAATAAGTCCAAGAAATGTGTACTATGCTCAGACCACGTTTAAGATTTGTGTATGATTTTGCAAGTTGAAATACTGATACAAAAGTGCTAATAAGTATTCTAAATTTAAATTTACTTTCCGAATCTCTAAAGTCACGTCTGGTAACATGGAAACAAAAAAGAACTTGTATAGTGCAGCCTTGATTATCTATTAAAATGGACCATGCACATTTGGTGGGTAGTGGAAATTGACTTAAGCTAATGACTAAAATGTGTCTTCAGTTACTATTTGGCCACTGGGTACACTGTTGTATCCACCTTCCTTTAGTCCTTGCTAACAGACCTATAACTGTTTGCCCTGCCAGAAAGTTTAGATTAGATTAGATTACATAACAATGTGGAAACAGGCCCTTCGGCTCAACATGTCCACACCGACCCGCCGAAGCGCAACCCACCCATACCCCTACAGTTACCCCTTACCTAACACTACGGGCAATTTAGCATGGCCAATTCACCTGACCTGCACATCTTTGGACTGTGGGAGGAAACCGGAGCACCCGGAGGAAACCCACACAGACACGGGGAGAACGTGCAAACTCCACACGGTCAGTCGCCTGAGGCGGGAATTGAACCCAGGTCTCTGGCGCTGTGAGGCAGCAGTGCTAACCACTGTGCCACCGTGCAATGCTAATTATCTATCAACCTTCTTATGGCTCCTGTTGTCTAAGCATTTAATACCTGAAAGGGTCAGCTGACATCACAAGATGAGCTCTGTCCATTAGATATGCTCTTGGGAGGAACTAACCTGTTCTATATTTTTACCAAAGCTATGTGAGAATTCTTCTATGCAGTAACTTACTTAACTTACTCTTAAGTTGAGCCTGATATCTCACATGATGTATCTCAGATTTAATGTAACTAGCTGTTAAGTAATATCTAATGAATCATCAAATTTGAGACTGTTGAAGACTTCGTGTGAATATTCTTCTCCACACAATATCAGCATCTTAGACTATTACTGACGAGAAAGATTGGTGTCAGTGAAACTTTTCAAAGCTTTTCAGCCCTACCAGTATAATAGCTCCTGTATTGCACTTGCGAGTAACTCCAGTCATTGGACAACTAAAAACCTGAGCAAGCTGACAGTGTGCTTCTCTCATTCTTGGCTCCACTTATAGAAATGGAATGTTGCAATCAGTATGTTTATAAGTTCACAGTGCTAATGCTTGCATCTTATTCAATTTTGGAGCTTTGTCGTGGTAGTTCAGGTAGTTCTGAGGAAGGATCAGTGGACTCACAATGTCATCTGTGATTTCTTGCCATAGATACTGCCAAATGTGCGGAGCTATTCCAGCAAGTTCTGTTTGTGTTGTTTACGTTGGAGATATACTTGGCCAAAAGTCCACCGAGTCTGCCTGAAGCAGTCAGCGTGACAATTTATAGTCTTAATTCTCACATTTAATTGTAATGTTTTTACTGTAAACTTGTCATTGGCTATCTTAGCATTTAAATCCTTATCAATAACCAAAGCTATACTAGCCCTGCACATGTCCTTTTCATGTGCTCATTAACCCTGTGCAATGTTGTTATCACAATGGCTTTGCATTCTCCTTGTCTGGTCCCTTTCATCCTGAGGATGCTGTTCATCCTTGTTGAGTTCATTCAGTTTTACAACCTATGTTTTTAAATAAGTTCCAACAGAATTGGTTTCATATCCCATCATTGACTGTTTTGGCTACATTTCCCATCATGCTTTGAGAATGTACCAAGAAGCACTTTTGTGTATTCTAAGCTTTTAGTGTGATTTTTAATATGAATCTGAATCAATTTTCAAACTTGAAATAGAAAATCAGCTGTACAATATCAGCTGATCTTGTTGGTGGGAGAACTGTTATTGGTCTCTGCTCATCCTGATTATTTCGAAAACAAAAAGTGTTATCAGCTGACTTCCAATTGGGGTATTTGAGAATATTAAGAATATGTTACAGATACTTTTGAGTTTAACTGGGATCCTGACAAGCCCAGTCATTCACAAAGGATAATATGGAGCTTATTTGATATTTCTCAAAATCTGAAAAGTCTAACCCCTCCATTCCCTGGGAAGCTGCAATTTGGCAGGCTTAATGAGAGGCTGCCTGCGATGCCAAATCAAAGAACCAAGCCAACCATTAAGTCTCCACAACATTTGCCTAGGCAACATCAGAGGGAGCATTCACATGGGATTAATAAACGAGGAAGAACATTCATTTCAACAAGAGCTATTTGACCCAACCAAAATATTGGAAAAACCTCCCAATGCTGAAAGTCCTGCCTTATCTTCTCAAGCAAATGCACAAAATTAGCCTTGTATAATTAGTCAAAGGCTGGAGTAATGAAAATGCCTAGGTACAGAAAACCTCCCTGTGACAACCCGAAAGAGAATTGGATTCCACTTCCAAGATCGGGAATTCCCCCAAGACCCCCCACAGGTATGGCCTCCAGTTCATAAAATTGATCTTCTAGCCCAAGAAAGAGCCAAATAACTTGACACATTTGTACTAAACGAGGCACAGACATTGTCGGGTTTGTTAGGAGAAGGAGACCATTATCTGTGTAAAGGGTGATCTTCTACACCCCCTCCCCCTGCCTTGATCCCACCTCCGGGGCGACTATATTGGATAGCCTCCACCAGTGGCTCAATCACCAGCGTAAACAACAGCGGTGAGAGTGGACAACCTTGTTGGCTGCCTCTACCAATACTGAAATTACCAGACCTTATACCATGAGTAAGGACTGCTGCCACAGGATTGCTATGTAACACTTCCATCCACCTAGCAAAGACCCCACCAACACCAAATCCGCTCCAGAACATAAAAAGGGTATAGTTATTCCACCCAGTCAAATGCCTTCTCTGCATCAAGGAAGACCACCAAGCCCGGAATTGACCTCTGCGGGCACACCTGGACCATGTTCAGTACTCTGATAATGTTATTAAAGGGCCTACTGTCCTTAATAAAACCTGTCTGGTCCTTCTTTACAATAGAGGGCAACACCTTCTCCAATCTCAGCGCTAGTGTCTTAGACAGAATTTTAAAATCCGAGTTTAGCAATGAGATGGACCTGTACGTAGCTCAATCCTCCAGGGCTTTTCCTGTCTTGAGATTGGGAGAAATATTAGCTTCTTTCAAAGAGGGCGAGAGGCAGTCCTGACTGTACGAATAATTGTACATGCCCAACATTGGCCCAGCCAACATATTCATAAATTCCTTATAAAACGCACTCGGAAAGCCATCTGGGCCGGGTGCCTTACCACTTTGGAGCTGCCTTGCCGCTGCCTCCTGTATCTCTTGCACTGTCAAGGGACCATTCAAAAGGGATCCTTGCTCCGGAGATTCCATCTTCACCAACCAACCCTCTGACCAATACAGCTCAGAGTACACTTTCCTAAATGCCACGTTGATCTTTTTGGAATCACAAGTAAGAGTACTGGTATGCTCTCTAATGCTCTCTAATAGATGTAATAAATTGGGGGGCACTCTTCTTCCTAGCTCAATATGCCAAGTTATTACCTGGCTTGTCATCATACTCAAATAGCCTTTGTTTCGCAAAAGAGATCTCTCTCTTCGCTGTCTGAGTAAGCGTAGAGTTCAGAGTAGCCTGAAGAGCTGTGACCTGCTGTAACTTCATCACAGATGGCATGTCAAAGTATGCAGTCTTAGCTGCCTTCAGCTGGGCCTCAAGCATATACTGCTCCTCTCCCCTCCGTCAATTCTGACTCACTGAATAAGAGACAATTATACCCCTTGCATAGGCCTTGGCAGTCTCCCCGAACATTGATGGGTTACTGGCTGTACCCGAATTGATATCCAAGAACATTTTAAACTCCTGCGAAAAGTACTCTATAAACTTACTGTCCTTCAGGAGAAAAGAGTCCATGCACCAATGCCGTGAGCCTACCACATTACCCTTGGCCTTAACCTCCAAATGCACTGCTGCATGATCAGAAATAGCTATGTTCCCAATTTTACAGGACAGCACCGAATCCAAACAAACCGATGGAGCAATAAATAGACCAATCCTTGTGTAGCACTTGTGCGGATTGGAGAAAAAGGTCAAGTCCCTAGCTGCTGGGTAAAGGCATCTCCATCCGTCCACCAATCCCAAATCCCCACATAAGTGCACCAGTTGTTTAGATTGCGGGGAGGTGCTCAGGAGACCCCTGGGCACCCTGTCCAATTTGGGATCCATGAGACTATGAAAGTCCCCCCACCGTAATTGTGTGGTGCGTTCCTAGGGCCACCAACCTGGAAAGTGCAACTGTTAAAAATTTAAGGGGGTGTGCCGGGGGGGGGGGAGTAAACATTCAGAATACTGTACTCCTCACCATGATCATAAACCACCCATATTCTCCCTTAGTTTGATCAATGAACTGAAATAGATGATTCTTCTGAATGAGTATAGCCATTTTTCTGCTTTTAGAATTAAAAAATGAAAAGAACACCCAGTCGAAACCCGACTGCTGTAACTTTAGATGTTCCTTGTCATCAAGATGGCTTTCTTGCAACAGAACAACATCAACCCTCTCCTTTTTAAGACTCAAAAGTACTTTATTTCTCTTAATTGGTGAGTGACTCACCTTAATATTCCAGGTGCACCATTTAAATGAGCAATTAGCCATAACTGTGTGAAATAGCCTGTGACCTCCCGAGAGGAAGAACTTGATTCGCAACGTGCCGAGTGGAAACAATGAAAGACTCACAATTATAGAAACCCTAAAACAAAACTTCTAAAAACTACACCAACAATAAACCAAGACAAAAAAAACAGATGTTAGGAGATGTTCCCCCTTGCCCATAGGGGGCACTCACACTACCTACAAACACCTCCATGGCTCCTTCTAGCTGAATCCATTGTGGAGAGAATGTAGAGAATCACCAGGAAATGCGTAGAGTTCTTCATGAAGTAGGCCTTTTATTTGCAGACAATAAACTGTGACACTCAAAGTGAATTCTTGAATGCTCCCGAACCTCAGGGTCTGTGGCTCTTTATACCTTTTTGTTATCATGTTTTTGTTCGCTTCTCAGCATGCCCAACTGTGTTAGTCAGAATTACTTTACTCCAGATATACAATAAACCAATGTTAGTTCCTATTATCTCTCTACTTCTGCCACTGTAGTTTTTCCTACATTCTACTTAATATTATTCTAATGTCATGATTAGATATTTTATTACCCCATCTCCCATTGGGTCTCCTGTCCGAGGCCGACCCTGCAAACTACTGATTAAATATTTAATGTCATGTTCTGCCACAAGGCTCTCAAGCAGGTTGACTGTGCTATAAATTAAATATTTAATGTCATGTCCTAAATATTTATTGTCATGACCTGTCCCAACCCGCCATGATGATATTTAGCAGGTGAGGCTGACTTTACTAATTGTTGTTATCTCATCCCACCATAGTGACTTTTCACCTGATTCTGCTAATTGGTGTAGAAGCATTCCACTACTCTTATTCCATCCTGCCACAGTGACCTTTTAACTAGTGCAGCATTGCACAGATCCCTTGTCACAGATCGCCAGTGGCTTCATGCTTTAACCCTTCCCCCTGCTTTCATGCTCTTTATTTTCCATACCGTGCCCCAAACCCAGGCAAACAAAAAGTAAAGAATACATAAATCTTTCAAACAAAGAAGTTAGAAGTGGACATTTCACCCATCCCACCCATACATTGACACCCATTATTATTGGTAAAAATCAAACCAAAAGAAAATTCCAATAATGCTTCCAAACCCCAAAAAAAGTGAGAAAGGAAAAGAAAAAGAAACACATTAAAGGGGCAAAACCAGATGAATGAAGCAAACGACAGAAAAAAAAAGAACCATTATTGTCCATATTTCTTGAACTATTTTAAAGTGTCCAAAATTCTTTTGCCTTTTCTGATGAATCAAAGACATGCACAGACAGTCTGTGGCTGAAATGTAACACTACTGGGTACTTTACAGAGTACAGAATATCCAAATCTCTCAGCCTCTTCTTTACTTCATCAAAGTTCTTCCTCTTATGGATCACAGGTGCAGAAAAGTCCTGAAAAAACATCATCTTCAATCCCTCGTAAATCAGGCCCTGTGAATCCTTCCCCAGCATTCTGGAAGCTTCTGATAGCCTTTGCTTGTTTCTATATAACTGGAATCACACTAGGACCAGCCTGTGAACTGTAACCCGGTGAATCTTTGATCCACCTCAGCTTCCCATCCCAAGAACTGTGGCAGCCATTGCTCAAAAGAGCTGACTGGCTGATCCCCTTTTTCTTGCTCCACAAGCCCAATAACACAGATATTCCTCCTCTGACCTTGATTTTCAAGACTACCGACCCACTTCACTAAGGCCCATACCTACCTCTCCAGTGCCTGGATCCGTCTTGCCGAGGATTCGGCTGTGGTCTCCAATGTCATGGTCCGCCATTCGACCTCCTCCACGTGCTGCCTGAGACATTGCATCCCCTGTTCATGCTGAGATCAGACATTGGATGACATGGGTTACGCTGGAGGGGAGGTTATTGTGATGTGACACAGCCCTGGCCTCAGTGTGGGGGACAATGCATCATGTAGGCTGGTATGGCTAAGCTGAAGGACTGGGCCTTGGAAGTAATGTTGGGAGATGAAGACTTAAATGAAAGAGTTGAGTGAGAATGTGTGCAAGTGCAGAACTGATGGAGTCAACAGGGAGTGCGAGGGAAAAGAACATGAAGGCTGGAAGTGTTGCACAGATCACCAGACTAAGCCTGCAACTCATTCTACAAAGCATGATCAATACTGCCTTCCATTTTCATCTGAATTGCAAATATGCAATAGAAGTGGAAAATGGCTGCCACAATACCCAATGTAGGTGGAGTTATTGAGCTTCAATTTCTGTTTGAGGATGTGGACACTATGTGTGGGTGATATGAATCTCTTCAAGGATGAATGCATTGATGAGGTACTTACAGTACAGGATGAAGACATCAGGAATCATAGGCTGGAATCAAATGCAGGTCTCTGACACTGTGAGGTAACAGTGCTAATCTACTGAACCGCAATGCTTCTTATCAGAGTCTTCCATGTTGCACCATACCGGGAACAATGCTAAACTGGCATTTGTGTGGGATGCGGATACCACATGCTTATATTGTTGAGAACCTATTATGTTTATGATGTTCTCCACATAGCTTTATTGGAATGGTGACCAATGAATCTAGCCACAGCAGGGGTCATCATCGTTAAGCTGCAGTGCAGCAAAGACACAGAGAAGTAGAAGAGGAATGGATGCACCAGGAGGTTGAGGATCAGCCATAACGTCCAGCAGCCAAAGGTCCCTTCAGGAAATGGTGAGGTACAGGAGTCACAGAGCCGAGCCTGAAGTCCTAAATGCCATTTCCTTCAGATGAGCAATGTATGAACAGAAGTTGTCCCAAGATACCATTGCAGAATGATGTCATTTCTGGAGTGGGAATTGTGACCTGAAGGGATGGGTGGCAATCCTATCCTGGTGAACATCAAGATGACAGCTACCCCAAGATTTATGTGGCTGTCTGCCTCTAAGGATCCACTGGATACATTAATGGAGTTTTTCCATCCTGAAACCCAAAACGTATCATGGTTGATATTAAGGCAGTTTGTGGCCTATCACTCATTTTCCTGTGACGAGATCAGTGTTCCAGCCTGTGCAGTAAGTTTTACCAATATACCTCACCTCCTCCATGTGCAAAGCACAACTGACCACACACATTGCGTTGAGATCATCATCTGGTAATGCAGCTATGAACCCTAGCTGATGACTCCATTAAGTACACTGTGACTGAGACTGAGCATAGGAACAGCACAACCCATTCTTCCAACATGGTCACTATAAAGTAAATTATAGGCTTCTTGAAATGAGGTTTTGATTTTTGCATCGGTCTGGAGGGGACCTTGCTGTGCATTTTGGATGGAGTGTGCTGCATAATTCTTGCACATTGTACTGCTGTATCAACACTCAAAGGATGCAATCGACAATGAAGAACTGGGAGAGTAGTTTTCTGAGGAGGACGATGAGGACATTGAGCCAGAGAAATCTTACCTTCAGTTTGTTAGAGCGGTGAAGCTTCCGGTGCAACAAGTCAGACCTTTATTGACATCTGGTTCCAAAATATTTGAATTAGTTGAAGTGATCGTTAATTGACGTTTTTGTTGTTGTGTGAGCAACTTTATTGTTCAACAATTTGTTGTTGCTCAGAAGACAAGCAGCCATTGTTTTTTTCTGAGGAGCAATGCTGCCTTTGATATTTTTTTTCTTCCTTTTTCTGATGTTTAAATAAAAGTGAATGTTTCCCCCAGTTGGCTTTCCAACAAGTGATGCTTCCACACTGATCAATGACAAGATAAGGTGCTATACTGGGCATTAAGAAAGAGTAGAAAGAGAGGTCTAAGAGGGAATAGTGTTGAGGACAGGCAACCAATGGTGATTGTAGCTGCAGTTACAGAGACAGTTGCATAGCCAGGTGATGAGGTAAATTAGCAATGCATTTATGAATCTGAGATTCTCTTTGCATTGAGCTGCCAGCTGTACCACGTGCGTGCCCTCAGAAGATTTTCTTTCTCATTTCCTCCCACCTTATGAAGGGTTGCTTTTTGTGGCTGGCCACAGTTGGCCTGGAGCACAGCTGAGCTTTAAGAATGATACTGGTGGTGAAATTTCTGGGAAGTCCCAGCAGTGATAAATACTTCTCCTACAGGTGAATGTAGAATAGTGCTAGCATAGCACCAGAGAGGCATGGTCCATAATAAATGAGATTGTCAGCTGAAAATGGCATGAGATGACCTCACGCTCATGGAGAGAAACTGTCCAGGTACTCTGCAAAATTGAGACTTAACTGGTTCTTGGTACAATTCAGCACAATAAAATTGCGGGCAATACAAAAACATCTGGAAGAATCAGTGGAGAAAGAATCAGTGAATGTTCCTCTTCTGAGTTTGGTTAGTTTCCCAAAATTATCTGATTGTAGACTATGATCTTTTTATGCATGAAATCATTAGTTACAGTTAGATTTTTACATAAATTTTCTTCATGTGGTTAGAGCATCTTTTCACTTTTAAGAATTTGGGGAGGGAAATCTATACTGCTATTAGACAGGAGCTGTGGAGTATAAGTTGGGAACAATTGTTCTCCAGGAAATGCAGAACAGAGATGTGGAGCCTGTTTAAGGAGCACTTGTTATGAGTGTTGGATAACTTTGTCCCACTGAGACTGGCAAGGAATGGTAAGGTGAAGGAGTCTTGAATGACAAGAGCACAGGAGTTTCTCGTCAAGAGGAAGAAGGAAGCTTACTTAAGGTTGAGGAAGCAAGGATCTGGCCCAGCTTTAGAGGATTATGAGGTAGCTAGGAAAGAACTCAAAAATGGACTGAGGAGAACTTGGAAGGGGAACGAAAAAGCCATGACGGGAAGGATTAGGGAAAACCTAAAGATTTTCTACGCTTACATGAAGAATAAGAGAATGGTCAGAGAGAGGGTAGGGCCAATCAGGGATAATGGGAGGAACTTATGCCTGGAATCTGAAGAGGTAAGGAAGGCTCTAAATGAGTTTTTTTGCTTCAGTATTCACTAGAGAGAGGGACCTTGATTATGGTGAGAAGACCATGGATCATGTTAGATATTAAGAAAGTGGATGTGCTGGAAATTGTGGGAAATATGAAGATAGATAAGTCCCAGGGCTGGACCAGATATATCCAAGGTTACTACAGGAAGTGTGGAATGAGATTGCTGTGTCTCTGGCAATGATCTTTGCATCCTCACTCTCCATGGGAATAGTACCAGTGATTGGAGGGAGGTGCATTCATTCCTCTGTTTCAGAAAGGGAATAGGGAAATCCCTGGGAATTCTTGACCAGTCAGTCTTAACTTCTGTGGTAAGCAAGGTACTGGAAATTATTCTGAGAGAGAGGATTTATGACTATTTGGAAAAACATAGTTTGATTAAAGATAGTCAGCATGGCTTTGTCAGGAGCAGGTTATGCCTCACAAGTCTTTGAGGATGTGATGAGACAAGTTGACGAAGGTTGAGCAGTGGATATGGTGCATATGGATTTCAGTGAGGCATTTGATAAGGTTCCCCACAGTAGGCTCATTCAGAAAGTTAGGAGGTATGGGATATAGGGAAATGTGGCTGTTGGGATACAGAATTGGCTGGCTGAAAGAAGATAGTGAGTGGTAGTGGATGAAAAGTATTCTGCCTGGAGGTCGGTGTCCAGAAGTGTCCCACAGGGATCTGTTCTTGGGCCTCGGTGCTTTGTAGTTTTTATAAATGACTTGGATGAAGAAGTGGAAGGGTGTGTTAGTAAGTTTGCCTATAACACAAAGGTCGGTGGTGTTGTAGATAGTGTTGAGGGCTGTTGCAGGTACAAGAAAACATTAACAGGATGCAGAACTGAAAAGTGGCAGATGGAGTTCAAAATGGATTAATGTGAAGTGATTCATTTTGGAAGGTCGAATTTGAATGCTGAATACGAGGTTAAAGACAAGGATTCCTGGCAGTGTGGATCTTGGGGTTCATGTATATAGATCCCTCAAAGTTGCCACCCAAGTTGATAGGGTTGTTAAGAATGTGTATGGTGTTTTAGCTTTCATGAACACAGGGATTGAGTTTAAGAGCTGAGAGGTTTTGCAGCAGCTCTATAAAACCCTGGTTAGACCACACTTGTGTCCAGTTCTGGTTGCCTCATTATAGGAAGGATGTAGATGCTTTAGAGAGGATACAGAGGAGATTTACCAGGATGCTGCCTGGATTGGAGGGCTTGTCTTATGAAGAGAGATTGAGTGAGCTCGGGCTTTTCACACTGGAGAGAAGAAGGAAGAGAGGCGACTTGACAGAGGTGTACAAGGTAATGAGAGGCATAGATAGTGTGGATAGCCAGAGACTTTTCATCAGGGCAGAAATGGCTCTCACGAGGGGACACAATTTTAAGGTGATCGGAGAAAGGTTGAGGGAAGATGTCAGAGGTAGGTTCTTTACGCAGAGAGTGGCGGGTGCGTGGAATGCACTGCCAGCAGTTGTAGTAGAGTCAGAAACATTAGGGACATTTAAGCGACTGCTGGACAAGCGCATGGATGGCAATAAATTGAGGGGTGTGTAGGTTAGGTTGAATTTAGATTAAGATAAGTGTTCGGCCCAACATCGTAGGCTGAAGGGCCAGTACCATGTTGTACTATTCTATTTTCTATGTTATATCTCTACGTACTCATGTGACTCTCACATTAGGTCCTGGGCCTCCTTCCCCGCCGCTCCCTCACCACCAGACGCCTGAAGGAAGAACCCCTCATCTTCCGCCTCGGAACACTTCAACCCCAGGGCATCAATGTGGACTTCAACAGTTTCCTCATTTCCCCTTCCCCCACCTCACCCTAGTTCCAAACTTCCAGCTCAGCACTGTCCCCATGACTTGTCCTACCTGCCTATCTTCTTTTCCACCTATCCACTCCACCTTCTCCCCGCCACCGACCTATCACCTTCATCCCCTCCCCCACTCACCTATTGTACTCTATGCTACTTTCTCCCCACCCCCACCCTCCTCTAGCTTATCTTTCCACGCTTCAGGGTCTCTGCCTTTATTCCTGATGAAGGGCTTTTGCCCGAAACGTCGATTTTACTGCTCCTCGGATGCTGCCTGAACTGCTGTGCTCTTCCAGCAGCACTAATCCAGAATTACTATATCATTGTCATATATGCTTCTGATTTTAATCTCATTATTCTACAGAATCAGTTTCTTTCTTTCAGTATGACTCTGGAAATAATACTTTTGTGTTTCAGGATCTAATTTACCTACTCTTAATGTTATATTTAAGGTAACTAATTAGGATTTTGAAAATTCTCCACTCCCTGGATCCTGCAACTGCCCGTTCGATCAAGCCAACTGGGTACTCAGCAAGAGAAAACTGTGCTAACTAACTCGGTAGCTTTGTATTTCAAAATGATGATATGTTCATATGATTGCGTTTTGGTTCACATGTTATTCAAACTTTCGAATGCCACCATCAGTCAGAACTTCTCTTCAATTTCAGAGAGTTTGCAGATCTCAGCAATACCTATAACCTCTCCCATTATAAATGGCATAGAAAGCAATGGATCACAGCTTCACCTCTCAGAGACCAGTGTTACTGAAAACGGAGGTAAGATATACTTAATAAATGCATCAGATTATTTTGGGCATTTAAAATTTGTTTAATATCACTTGGATTGTGAAGCTCTTCCTATGGTCATCATGAAAAGCAAAACTTACAGTTAACCAGAAACTGAACTGGACTAGCCACATAAATACACTGGCAACAAGAGTAAGTCAAGGCTGGAAATACTGCGGAGAGTAACTCACCTCCTGTCTCCCCAAAGCCTATCCGCCATCTACAATGCACTAGTGCAGAGTATAATGGAATACGCTTGTCTTACCCAAATCCGTGCTGTTCCAACAACTCTCAAAAAGTCTGATACCATCCAGGATAAACCAGCCCATTTGATTGACACCATGTCCACAAACATCCACTCCCTCGACTATTGACATTCAGTAGCTGCATGTGCACCATCTCCAAGGTATACTGCAGGAATTCACCAAAGGTCCTTAGACAGCACCTTCCAAATCCATGAACCCTCCCTATCACAAAGGAGAAGGGCAGCAGATACATGGGAAGACCAGCACCTGCAAGTTCCCCTCCAAGTCACTTACCATTCTATCTTGGAAATATATAATCTCGTTTCGTTGGGTCGAAATCCTGGAATTCCTTCCCTAACAGTATTGTGAGTCTATTTACAGCACACAGACTGCAGTTGTTCCAGAAGCAGCTCATCACTACCTTCACAAGGACAACCAGAGATAGGCAATAAATGATGCCTAGCCAGTGGTGCCCATGTACCATGGGTGAATTTAAAAAAAAGAAAATCTGAACAATGTTAGTTAGTTTTTAGATGTTTTGTGACCCTGCTTTTTAGGGACACAGTCAATAACATAAATTTTAACAGACAGTGTCAACCATAAGTCTGTCTAACCTGGCGTTTGTCCCAGGGAGAATTACGTTCATTAATTAATACTCATTGATTTTGCCAGCCTTAACAATGGTTTTGAGCTCCTAACCCTTCCTACTTCTACTTCTATAACATTATAATGTTGCCCCTCACTTAGCCCAAATGATTTTGATTTAATTTGATTTATTATCACATGTACCAATATACAGTGAAAAGCATTGTTTTGTGTGCTAAACAGACAAATCATACATCACATAAGTACATCTAGATAAAAGAACAGAATGCAGAGTATAATATTACTGCTACAGAGAAAGATCAACCCTAATATATGAGAAAATATATGACTGAAATTCTCATCCATGCTTTAGTTCTGCTCGACAGGATTATTCCAATGCTATCCTAGCCATTCTTCCAATCTCCATCTTTGGTCACTTTAAGCTCACCCAAATATTTGCTGCCTGTTTCATAGCCTAGAGTATTCACCCATTGCTTCTGTACCTGATGATTTGAATGCCTCATGATCCTTGAACACTTCAATTTTAAAATACTCATTAATATGAGCTTCCTCTGTGGCCTCCCCCCAGTCATACAGTCCTCAAAACTTTGTTTCCCTGCATTTCTGGCTTCATGTCCATCTCCCCTCTTCCCTTCTCCTCACCATTCCCTTAATAAGAGCACTGTTGTTGTATCCACCCCTTCATGGATGACAGCAGTTCCAAGAAGGCAGCTCACCACCATCTTCTCAAGGGCAGTTAAGGATGATCAATAAATGTTGGCCTTGTCAGGAAACTTCTGCCATGTGAAACCTCAGCTCAGACATTCCCTTTCTAAAATCTTCCCATCTTTACCCCGCTTTGTAGGCTCCTCTTCTGTGGGAGATTTAAACAGCTCAGGAACAATTTCAGGATTGCCATTTGTTCCAGAGACTAAAAATCCTATTACTTTCCCATGTTTTGTACATATTTCTCTGGTATTAAAAGTATTTATGGCCTGGTTTGCTCGAGATTTTGATGCAAGCTGGACTTTATTGATCACTTTTGTGAGTATACATGGCTGTTTCTATGACTGTTGCTTGGCAGATCTTTTTTATAACATCTCTCATCTGGTTTCTCCATTAAACACTTCATGCTTACGTTGTAATTCATCTTTTACAAAAATAAGATTTTGATTATCTTCATACATAACAAGTTGTATCCATCATAATTGAAATCAATGGCATATGTTCATATTTCTTGTTTTGTCACCTTTCATTGTTTGCTTGTGTTGCATTGTTGTTCGTCTTGTGGGTTCACATCAAAGTACTTTTTCTATTCCCACTCATCTTTTGTGAGGCTTTATGCAGGGGTAAAGCTTTGTAATGTTTTTTCAGACATGTTACAAACTCATACACTAATTTTAAAATACTTGAACATAAATTTAATTTCAATTCCAAAAACAGTGATACAGAAACATTCCAACATTTAAATTTGTCTGTATTTTCAATTTATTTTGTTCATATACATCTCACAATAGTTCAAGCTTTTACGTTAATTTCTCTATTTTTGACCCAAATTTCTTTTATTCCCAAAAAGTACAAAATGCTGTAAAAGTAACACATCTCCATTCAGTACACACTAATCATCTTCTCAGTTAGCAACACACAATCATGGAATTTAAGCCTGGAATTATTTCCAATGCTTTCACAATATGCTAATAAGATCCACTTTGACTATTGAATTGTTGTAGTCAGAGGTCCTGTACAATAAAACAACATAAGACCACAAGACCATAAGATATAGGAACAGAAATTAAGCCATTCAGCCCATCGAGTCTGCTCTGCCATTTAAACATGGCTGATACTTGATCCCCTCGGCAATCAAAAACCTATTTATCTCTGTCTTAAATATATTCAATGACCTGGCCTCCACAGCCTTCTGTGGCAGTGAATTCCATAGATTCACCACTCTCTGGCTGAAGAAGTTTCTCCTTATCTCCATTCTGAAAGATTTTCCCTTTATTCTAAGGCTGTGCCCTCAGGTCCTAGTTTCTCCAACCAATGAAAGCATCTTCCCAACATCCGCTCTGTCCAGGTCATTCAGTATTCTGTAAGTTTCAGTTAGATACTCCCTCATCCCTCTGAACTCCATTGAGTATTGACCCAGAGTCCTCGAACATTCCTCACATGTTAAACTTTTCATTCCTGGGACTATTCTCATGAACCTCCTCTGAACACACTCCAGGGCCAGTACATCCTTCCTGAGACATGGGGCCCAAAACTGCATATGATACTTCAAATATGGTCTGACCAGAGACTTACCGGCCTCAGAAATACATCCCTGCTTTTACATTCAAGTCCTCTCAAAATAAATGCCATCATTGCATTTGTCTTCCTAACTACTGACACAATCTGCAAGTTTACCTTGAGAGATTCCTGGATTAGAACTCCCAAATCTCTTTGCATTTCAGACTTATGAATTTTCTCCCCATTTAGAACATTGTCTGTGCCTGCATTCTTCCGACCAAAGTGGATGACCTCACACTTTCCCACACTGTATTCCATCTGCCACTTCTTTGCCTACTCTCCTCACCTGTCCAAATCCTTCTGCAGCCTCCCCGCCTTCTCAATGCTACCTGTCCCTCTACCTATCTTTGCATCATCTGCAAATTTAGCCAGAATGCGCTCAGTTCCTTCATCTAGATCGTTAATGTATAATATGAAAAGTTGTTGGCCCAACACTGACCCTTGCGGAACACCACTTGTCACCAGCTGCCATCCTGAGAAGGATCCTTTTATCCTCACTCACTGCTTTCTGCCAGACAGCAAAGCTTCTATCCATGCTAGCACCATGCCTCTAATATCATGGACCCTTATCTTACTCAGTAGTCTCCTTTGCGCCACCTTGTCAAAGGCCTTCTTGAAGTCCAAATAGGTAACATCCATTGGCTCTCATTGATCTAACCTGCTCGTTTCTTCCTCAAAGAATTTTAGCAGATTTTTTAGGCATGACCTCACCTTGAGGTCATGTAAATCAGACTGTCTTTGCCCAATTTTACCATACACCTCCAAGTATTCAGAGATCTCAACCTTCACGATGAATTCCAGGATGTTACTCATGACCAAGATTAGGCTAATTCCTGAAAGATCACCTCTTACGCCTTCACTATCTCTTCATCTATCTCCCTTTGAACTCTGGGGTCCATCTGGTCCAGGTGATTTATCCACCTTCAGACCATTTAGTTTTTCTAGCACCATGTCCTTGGTGATGGCCATCATACTCACTCTCTTGAACATGAAATATCTACGTCGATTTGCTATAGCCCATTTCAATTTCTAAATTTCAATTCAGTTAATTAAATATATTTGGTATGATAATTTGTAATTAATATTAGGAACCAGGAAATTATTGAATTTTTGTAAGCAGCCAAGTGATTCACGAGTGTCTTTTGAGGAAGGAAATCTTCCTTCCTTACCCATGCTGACATGTATTTGAGTCCGGCTAACAACAATACAGGTGTCTTTTAGCCATACTCAGGGAGTATGTAAGCCACTTATGTCTAAACATTCAGATTGGGTTCAGGTATGTTAAAGGCACACCCAGTCAGCAATGACATCCTTGTTAATATCTGATAACTCATGCCAAATTTTGGAGAGCTGTCCTGCAGGCTAATTGATACACAGATTTAGCTAGGACCAACCTAATTTCTGCTCCTATGTCTTAGGTTCTTGATTGTCGGGGGCTCACGGGTTATGGGGAGATTTTGGGAGAATGGGGTTGAGAAACTTATCAGCCATGATTGAATGGTGGAGCAGACCCGATGGCCCAAATGGCTTAATTTCTCCTTCTATGTCTTATGGTCATCCCTGGGTATCTTCCATCCCACCAGCAGTATGAATCCACCAGAGCTAGTAGCATGGTGGTATATCATCAGGCAGGAGGAACCCTTAGAGGTCTTAAGAGTGACTCCAGATTCCATGAAGTTCCATAGAATCTGTCAAATATGTTCATGAAAACCTCCTGCTGATTGTCATTCACTGCAATCGATGAACCAGTATTCCTTTTTGTATACCACTTGGAAGAAGCACCAATGGTAGCAAGGACACAAGATACCCTCTGTATGGGGTGACAAATCTTCATTACCATAAATGACCTCATGGAACAACTATTCATCAAGCAGTTGGAGTCCTGCAAGACACAAGTGCCACTCTGGGTTTCCAGCTGTTAGTGAATGAATTAGCATAAAGAAACAGCTGATTGGACCTTATCCGCACTAATTTCCATGTTGCATGATAGTGCTGGTATTGTGAAATACCATGCTCTTCCTGTGGAGGTAAAGATCTGTCTTCACACCAAGGATTTCCTCCCTCATCTGTGACACTACCACTGTACCAGTTGAGGTAATTCAAGCTACATCAGCTGCTCAAGGCTGGCTGTTTATAAGATGTTATGGGAATCAACATCAATGCAAACCAATATTCAGTTGAATTTGTAACATCATTGTCCACGAAATCCCTTGCTCCACTATTATCGTTAAACAAAGGGATCAACCTGATTCAATGACAGTACAATGGAGTATGTGAGGAATTGTACTGGTGTCCCTGAAAATAAAATGACAACCAGTGAACCCACAAGACAAAACAACATGCATGCTCAACAGTCAAGGCTGCCTTATTTAAACACAGTTAAGTAATCCCACAATCAACAGATCAGATCATCGTTCCCAAGTCCTGCTACGTTAAGTCATCAATAGTGCTGAAAAGTTAAACAACAAACAGTGAGACTGCACAAACATTTTCCAGCTCAGTGATTTTCCAGTACGTTCTACCACAGTAAGGTGTGCCTTACAAATTGTCCACAAAATGAAGGAAACATTTAATCCAGTTAAGTAACATTCCAATAACTTATTTTCAGTTGTCAGAAAAGAACTGTCATTGATCGAGCTATCAAATAACATTTGCTCAGAAATACTTGCTAAACAATTGAAGTAACCTTACATTGCCAGCTGTGTTTTATAGGCCATCTAATAGTGATAAAGGAAAAGATTACAGGGAAATAATAAAGAAGTGCAAAAATGATAGACTGTTTATAATTGGACACTTTAACTATCCAAGACTGGAATACTACTTCCTTAAATGGTAAAGAGAAGAAAGAGTTTCTAAGTGTGCTCAGACGAATTCATTAGATATTACGCCGTGGACAAATGGAAGAATGCAACTGGATTTGGTTCTGAAAAACTAAATGTGTTACGTGTCAGAGGGAGATTGTTTAAGAAACAGTAACCGTATTGATGTGACACCATCTGATGTTACTACTGGGCAAAACCTGTCTCGATAGGTCATGTTTTAATTTTTTTATTAATTTAATGTGGTAACCTTTCAGTGAACGTAAGCACACAAGGCTGCAGATTTGGTTTTAACAATAAAGCAGAACTTTCTTAAGCATGAAAAATAAAAATAAAACAAAATAAATTGATCTATCTCAGAGTTTGAAAAATTTCAAAGCATTGGCCAATTAAAATCCTATCTATTTCTTAATGCCACCACTTTCTAATTAATCAAAATATAGATTTTTTTTTTCTGCTCTGTCCAATCTGTTGGATTGATTTTAACTGCATTTCTCAATGTGAACTATGAAGCCTTTTCCCTAGACTATTCATACAGCTGAGATCTTAAACTTCCTACATCCGGAGTTATTTTGGTGTTTATTTTAGACTTTATCAGTCTTTTGAAAATCTGCAGAACTCTAACCAAACATTCTAGTCTGGAAGTTTTGAAACTAAAGTCTTTCTTAGGGATAATTTATTCCCTCAGCTATTCTGAACAATCTCCTTTTCCTAGGAGAGACTATACATGCATTAGATTTCAGCCAGTTCTCCTTTGAACTCATCCCAAAAGCTTTCTAATCTTTTGAGCTAAAGTCTAAAATCTAATTCTAAATCTAAAAGAAAGCTAATGTCTTCCTTTTCTCTCTCTCTCTTTCCTGTCATAAGCTTCCATTAACCCTCCAGGAAGCCTGCAGGTACTTGCTCCCTAAAACATGCGGATTTAAAATAATGATTCTGAAAAGACTGATCTAGTTAATTAGTAAACCCCATTGCCAAGATAGATTAATGCCCATATGCAATTTGTTTGAAATCCGCACCCAAAAAAGAAAGATATTTTTATGTACATTGCACCCCTTCCAAATAAGAATGTACGAGTATCCTTAAGCACTTCCTATCACAAAACCTTTTCAAATCTATTTCTATATCATTATTAACAGTTGTAACATTAAACATACAAGAGTTTTGTGACAATTAAATTGTTTATAATTCACATTGTTGGTTATGTGTATTTGAAAATGAACTAACAAGACTCAATGGAAAAACAGAAAATGCTGGGAAACTCACCAGCTAACATCTATGGAGAGACGAAACAGAATAAATGTTCCAAGTCCAAAGACTCTTCTTGGGAACTGAAGGGAGTTTGAGAGTGATGGATTTTATACTGTTGACAAAGTGGGAGGTGGAATGAGTGGAACAGATGGTGAGGGTACCCAGACAAAAAGACAAGAGGATTGTCAAAGTTGTAAAGGAGAAACTGAAATTTAAAATAAGTGTGAATGGTTAGTTTGAATAGGATAAAATAGGTCAGCTGTGCTAAGACCAAAGCCAACAAGATGGGAGGAGGGGGTGTAATTGAAATTTAAAACAGTGTTTATGCTTTGAAGTTGTTGAAGTCAAATGTTGAGTCCTGAAAGCTGTAAAGTGGTGTTGTTTTTCCAGCCTGTGTTGAGCTTTGATGGAATACTGTCACAGGCCGAGGATGGAAATGTTGTCATAAGAGCAAGATGGTTTACTGAAATGGCAAGCAATTCGAAGATCAGGGTCATTCCAATGGATGGCTCACAAGGCGGTCACCGGTCTGCATTTACTCAGACTAATATGAAGGAAACTGAATTGTGAGCAGCAAATACCATAAATGCAGTTTTAAACTGCATGAATCCATATAAGATGCTGTAAATCTGTTTTTTAAGATTAGAATCAGTCTGACCATTGTGGCACAGGCAGCCTGACAGGGAGCTAACACCTTCAATACATTATCTGGGCTGACATGACACCAATTGTTATAGTTCACTTCAGAATGTAACTTTTAAAAAATGTTTTGCAATTTACATATGAAAGAACTGAAACCAACATGTTCATTCTAAAAGATGAGAGACTTAACAAACAATCCAGTTCTTTTTCAATATATAATTTCAATTACATCGTACTGTAAACTTTTTCTATAAATTCTGTGTCTTACAATCTTATTTTCCACAATCATCTGATGAAGGAGCAGCGCTCCGAAAGCAAGTTGTGGAGGGAACAATCCCTGTGCAATGCTGACAGTGAAAGTGAGGTGAGGATGTGTTTGGAGGTGGTGTCCTGCTGGAGCTGTTGGAATTGGTAGAGGAGAAGATTCTGTCTCCATCACATCTGTTTCACTGATGCCGCCAACCAACGTGTTACCTCTGACATTGCCGCCTTTTCCTTAACTGAGGATTCCCCTCCACTATGGTTGACAGGGCCCTCAGTCATGTCCAACCCCCTTTGTGCACTCTGCCCTCAACCCTTCCTGTCTTTCCCAGAACAATGATAGTGTTCCCCTTGTCCTCAGTTTTCACCTTGCCAGTGTCCACATTCAAAGGAACATCCACATCATTCACCAAGCACCAAGGACTACTAGCAAAACTGAAATCAGTAGGAATTAAGGAGAGCTCTCCACTAGTTGGAGCTATATCTAATGCAAATTAACATGTTTGTCTGATCCCCAGGACTCTCTTTCACAAATTCTTCATGGTAGTGTCTGAAGTCTACTCATCTTCAGCAGCTTCATTAAGGAGGTCAGGAATGGGATGTCATTAAGGAGGTCAGAAATGTGATGTTCACTGATAATTTCACTCTATTCAGTTCCATTCACAACTTCACAAATCATCATGCAGTCTGTCCCTGCATGCAGAAAGGCCTGTGCAATTTTCAGATTTTTGGACTGATGAGTAGCAAATAGTATTCATGCGAAACAGGTCCCAGGCATTAACCATCTAATAAGACAGACACAAATCACCTCCCTTGACATGGACTGACATTTCAATCAAAAGTATCATTTAACATCAACAGTGGATGGAGTAACAGTTGACTATTTTAAATGCTTTATAAATGTCTTAAAGTTTCAACTCTAAACTTTTGATGTAAAAGCTATTTAACTTAATGGTCACAGCTAAGCTCTGTTAGTATATTACAATATTTCGTAATAATTAAGACAGACCATTCAAAGGAAGATTGGCATTTACCACATCACTTATTTCCATGGTGAGCCCAATTATACTTTAAAACAGGTGCTTTCAAAAAATGCTAAAGAAAATTGAGATGTGTAAGACTAAAAGCAAAAAGCTTCTCCTTCGCTCTTGTCTCATTCTTTGACTCAATTTCTTTCTACTTTTAGCAAATGTCAGCAATAGCACCAAAGTGAACAATAGCAGCCGTGTCTTCGGGGAAGGTTCTTCAATCGCAACAGAGAACTCCACTGATTATTCAGGTAAGGGATTTCAACAATAGTATCTCATATTCCTTTTGATCAATCTGCATGGAATCTGTCTTTTGGGGCAGCAGAGTGGCTCAATGGAAAGCACTGCTGCCTCACAGCACCAGGAAACTGGATTCGGTTCCAGCCTTGAGTGGCTGTCTGTGTGGAGTTTGCGCATTCTCCCTGTGTCTGCATGGGTTTCCTTCCACAGTCCAAAGATGTCTGTGCCAAAGGAGGGGCCCCTGCTGGGTCTGTAGCTGGATGGTCAGATCCTTGTCACTGATCCTAGAAGGATAAGTGCTTTTTTGACAGTTGAAATTTTCATATTAGAGCACAAGAAATTAAATGCCATTTAGTCAGTTTAAAAATTCTCAGTTTAGGCTTTTAACTTCTATTGTTACAGATACGTAATTTTGAGCAATTACCCAAGAAAATAATACAATGCCAATAATAATTGCATTCTAACTTATATAATCAATTATATATTCTGCATTTGGTTTGAATATAATATATATTATTTTCTCTTTGTGCAGAGTATGATACACATTATAACACAGTAGAAGGAACTTCTGGGTCTGGTGGGAGGCCAGGATTTCAAGGTATGTTGTCAGTTTTAGAGCAGAGTTAAATAAGTTTACCTGTTTCTGATTAGTAGGATTCAATTTCTACTAAATTTCCTACTTCTGTCTCTTGCTGTACCTCATCCTTCATTCATTTTGACTGATCATTGCTGCAGATTTTTGACAAGAATCTTGCTCTTGTCCTACACCTCTGAAAAATTCCACATCTGACTGAAAAGTAAAATGTAAATCTATTCTAATAAGCTTTGGCGACTTTGAAATGTCACCAATAAATTGCTTCCTTGGGGGATGGAAATCCTGTGGTATGCCGTGCAGTAACTGCCTACCCATTCTGTATTTTGAACCATCTATTATTACTAGGTCTCATCTTTATTGCATTTATCATCTTTTCTTTTACCATCTGAAGTTACACCTGCCAAATGGGTATCTCTGGCCTAATTCTGATTTCTTTGCTTGTCAAAGAAAGTAAGTAACAAAGTTTAAATTTCATTGTTGGCACTGTAATTTGTAGGTAAAAACAAGGACTGCAGATGCTGGAAATCAGAGTCTCGATTAGAGTGGTGCTGGAAAAGCACAGCAGGTCAGGCAGCATCTGAGGAGCAGGAAAATTGACATTACGGGTAAAAGCCCTTCCTGATGAAAGGCTTTTGTCTGAAACATCGATTTTCCTGCTCCTCAGATGCTGCCTGATCTGCTGTGCTTTTCCAGCACCACTCTAATCTAGACACTGAAATTTGTACCTGGGCCAGGCCATTTTCTGTATCACTAGAGATGATTCAGCTGTCCGGCTGGCTCATGATTGGGGATGTGGAAGGGTGGACCTGGCACCGGGATCTGGGATTTTATGCAGTAGACTTCTGATAAACCTGCTGTTGAAAACTTATTGAGTAGGATGTCCTAGCTTGTCAAACAGCAGGAAGATCAAAGTTTGTGAGAAGATTTGTAGCTCGGGTGCTCATTGCTGTGGTTCTGTTCGCCGAGCTGGAAGTTTTTGTTGCAAACGTTTCGTCCCCTGTCTAGGTGACATCCTCAGTGCTTGGGAGCTTCCTGTGAAGCGCTTCTGTGGTGTTTCCTCCAGCATTTATAGTGGCCTTCCCTGCCGCTTCCG
Source organism: Chiloscyllium plagiosum (assembly GCF_037043375.1). NCBI lineage: Eukaryota > Metazoa > Chordata > Chondrichthyes > Orectolobiformes > Hemiscylliidae > Chiloscyllium > Chiloscyllium plagiosum. The sequence goes on from NW_028270143.1 coordinate 58,923,531, forward strand.
GTTGTCAGTTTCAGCTGGCGGCTGTAGTGGCCGGTATATTGGGTCCAGGTCGATGTGTTTGTTGATGGAATTTAATTCTCCCTAATATCACTCATCCACAAACTCCATCAACAAACACATCGACCTGGACACAATATACCGGCCACTACAGCGGACAGCTGAAACTGACAACCGGAAGCGGCAGGGACAGGCCACTATAAATGCCGGAGGAAACACCACAGAAGCGCTTCACAGGAGGCTCCCAAGCACTGAGGATGTCACCTAGACAGGGGACGAAACGTTTGCAACAAAAACTTCCAGCTCGGCGAACAGAACCACAGCAGCAGGAAGATTACCAGTTATAACTCTGTTACGATCATGAATGTAAGAGCATTTGCATGTTTGAGATCTCTCAGACTTGATTCTGCAAACCAAGATCTCTGGATTTGGATAAGTGGCTTACGACCCTATGAGTGGAACACTGCGCATTCCACAACATGACAGGTTGATGAGAAATTCTGCCAATGAGTTCTTGAAGCACAGTCTTAAAATTATTATCTGTTACTGAGCATGGCATATGATGTTCATTGTGTAGCAGTTTAAAGGTATGTCTGCCATCTCCGCAAAGTAACATTTCACCATTTTTCCGTGAAATGAGCATTGCATTATGTTTCTTATGGTGTCATTGCATTTAAGTGATATCATGGTATCTTTAATGATCTCAGTTATTACATGGTAAACAAATTAAACATGGAAAGCGTTCAAATGTATGAGAGGTCTAGATGGCGTTAGAGCAACTGTTCTCCTTGGATGGTTTGAGAACCAGAGGACGCACATATAATGAGATTGGAAAATGAACCAAATGCGACAAGAGGAAATGCTTTATACGCCAAATGGTTAGGATCTGGACCGTATTGCCTGAGAGTGGTGCGGAGGCAGATACATCTGGGGCTTTGTATGAAGGATTTTGATAAGCAACCAAGGAGAAAGAAATCATAGGCAAAGAGTCAGGGAATGGAACAAGCTGTGTCACCCTTGCAGAGAGCTGGCCGAGATTAAATTGGCTGAATGGTCTACTTTTGTGCTGTAACCATTCTATAACTCAATGTTTCACTTGAGAACTCATTTTTGATTTCTTTTATACTACTCTCTCCTATGTTGTTGAGTTACAGGAGGTGGATTCAGTGGGAGTAATACAGATACTGGAGCTGATACACATCCTTCTGGAGGATCCAGTTTTGGATCAGAAAAAGGAGACGGTGATGATGTTCTTCCAGACATACAGCCTCCACCTGCATCAAGACCGAGCCCCATGATCGAGTGGCCCAAAGTAGCTATTAATGATAGGAAGTTTGAAACATACACAATAACAGGTACGTAGCTTGAATGAGAAAAGGAGTAAGCTTCACCTTTGCTTTAAAGAACTTTTCCATAAATACATGCACTGGGTTGCATACTGACCTAAGGCTGAGATGGGACAAATTGAAACCTTTGCGACTGACAGAATAAAACTCATTTTGAGGCTGTAGATTATGAAAATTAGTAGAATTTAATTCCTTATTCAAAGAAAAGCAAAAGGAGTGGCAGACTATGAATAAAAACTCAACTTGGATAACAAAGCACTTGTTTGACTGGGAAGGAAAGTAAACTCCAGGTGTTGAGATATTGAGTAGTTAAAAATATTGAAAGAATTTAAACACAATACGATGATGAAATGAATCAAATTGCAGAAAAGAGTCATTGTAAATTAAAACCAAAAATTATGTAGAGACTACAACAAGACAAGTGCTGGATAGTACTGTAATATTAAGGTTTGTGGGATTTACGTATGAAGGAACCAAAACTAAAATGATCATTCTAAAAGATGAAAGACGTAAGCTAAATTTATTTAATATTACATTCCATGACACTGCAATCCTGCTGCTATAAAGTCTGTGGCTTATGTTTCTGATAAAGAAGCAGCGCTTCAAAAGCTAATGATTCCAGATAAATCTGTTGGACTATAAGCTGGTGTTGTGTGATTTTTAACGTAATATTAGGGAGAATTAAGTGACTGTTCATCGTGTCTATAATTACTGATTTTGATATAGGTGTAATTTTCTTTTGAGCAATTTACCTAGTTTTCATGGAGAATGAACAAAGTAGGCCAAGAGGAAAAATTGGTGTAAACAGTAGCAGCTTTTGATGATCGAAGTGGAAATAGAAGGAAGACGCAGCTGACTTAGATTAGATTCACTACACTACAGTGTGGAAACAGGCCCTTCAGCCCAACAAGTCCACACTGACCCTCTGAAGAGCAACCCACCCAGACCAATTCCCCTACATTCACCCCTGACTAATACACCTAACACTATGGGCAATTTAGCGTGGCCAATTCACCTGACCTGCAAATCTTTGGACTGTGGGAGGAAACCGGAGCACTCGGAGGAAATCCACGCAGACACTGGGAGAATGTGCAGACTCCACACAGACAGTTGCCCGAGGTGGGAATTGAACCCGGGCCCCTGGCGCTGTGAGGCAGCAGTGCTAACCACTGTGCCGCCCCATATGACTTATGGATAGGGCTGAGGCAAACTAAGATTCATTCAGGTCTGTGTAAACAGCACGAGAGATGTGGAATGGAGACTTGCCTTGCTGCTCCTGACAAGGTGATTACTTTGTTGTCTGCACTGCAGCCAGACCATGGAGATAATACTGAATACATTCAAATGTTGTGCCACCTTTCAACATGTGTGTATGCCAACTGCCCCGATGCCTGTAAATATTAGACAACTGAATCAGTTTAAGGTTTTTTTTTAGATTGGATGTCCTTCACAATGCCAGCTTGCTAATATTCCCTTTCAAAGTTCTAAAAAAGTATCATAACTGAGGTGAAGAATTGAAGATTAATTGGTGTTAGTGGAAATATACTTCACTGTCCGTAGCACATTCAGGAAGAGAGAGAATGAAGGAGGAGATAAGTGCAAGAAAAGAAAGCAGATGAGATAGAATTAATATGACAAATTCTAAGCCATTCAGTTTTAATATTTGGCTGCAGTTTTAATATTTCCTTCAGCTATGTTTTATTTTGCTTTTTTTGTTCCACCACTAGTGACAGTTTTGTCTTTCCTTGAAGGTATAAAATCACAGACTTTAACATTTCAACCTTTCAGCCTGAAAAGCAAGAAGATTTACATGATAGAAGTTACTGTGGGTAAGTAAGAGTATTGCAAGCATTTTGAACTCCACTCTAGTCTTATGCTCACAGAAGTAGTGTATATGCTGAGATTATAACGTTTTGTGTCATACGCTTACTACTTCTTCTCCGATAGGAGATCAGAGCCAAACAGGAAAAGCACAACTTTTCCTCTTCATGAATGAAGCTCCGCGAGGATTGTCATGTGAAGTGCGACCCAGCATTGGATCAGAGATTCTGACACATTATAGCATGTTCTGTACTTCAGGCAGGAAGGTGAGATTGTAGTGTTTAAAAAAAAAATCATCAGTTTAGAAAATATGCATTTGCTAAAGGCACCAGATATCCTGTTAGTTGCACATCATAATTGTACAATTGTACTTTAATTATATTCAGGTTGAGGGCATGAAATATGGCTTCATTTGAGCACAAATAAAGAAACAAAGTGGGTCTTGTGGTGCAGTGGTAATGCCTCCTATCTCCAGGGCAGAAAGTTTGGGTTCAAATCTCACCTGCCCTGGATTTGTGTTACATGTCTGAACAAGTTGATTAAAAATAATTCTTTAAAGAAAAGCAACTTAACTGTGGTATGGTTGAGTTAGCAAGTTAATGCAGGTACTTGCAGTGTTTCATTCAGTAAAACAAAGTGAGACTAATTAGCTTCAGCATTATCCTTCACGAACTGACTTTCCAGATTACAGCACATCAGAATATCAAAGAAAAACCGAAAGAACTGCGGATGCTATAAATCAGAAACAAAAACAAGTTACTAGAAAACCTCAGCAGATCTGGCAGCATCTGTGAAGAGAAATCAAAGTTAACATTTTAGGTCTGGTGGCCCTTCCTCAGAACTCACTTCAGAATATGAAAGGTTAGGCTCAAACCTTGAACAAATGCTCCATCATTTGCTCCCTTTTAAAAGATGAAGGACAAAACCTGTTCACATAGTTGAATCCAATTCCTGAACAATCCTGGTCGAGTCACTGCTCTCATGTTCATTCTTCTGTTTTTATCAGTGCTCAATGGCTTTTGACGCTTGAAACAGTTTTTGAAAAGGTGGCCATTGTTATTCTATTTTAAAGGCTGATGAAATGATAGAAGATGTTGGAAATTCTGAGTAGATTTTGCAACTTCTGTGGTTTGTCTCTGCAGATGTTGCCAGGCTCATATGTAATATCTGGGGGTACCCTTTCACTTTTAATTCCAAGACTGAAGTTATTTACAATTATAGACTGAGTTTGAGAGAGACGATCTAAAGTTTACTCGTCGTGATTAGTTACAAGACCCATTCCAGTTTCCCATATGTTTTCACAAGTGTTGCAAAGTTTAGTAAGTTTATTGTAACAAGTACAAAAGAAATAATACTTAATAAAAGTTTTCACTCAATCCACTTTGGGATGCCAGTCTGTGATATTGATCAATTAGACATCGGTCCCTTTTCTGTTCTGTTGGTTGATGTTCTCCTCCTATATTGTCATTCCTTTCTTGTACATTGAAATCCTAAGAACCACCCTTGGTAGCTTTTACCCTTGTAGTTTCTACTCCCTAGGCATGATCAGAGGAATCTTGAACTCCAATTGATCAATCTCACATTATCTAGGTGGCTTCTTTTAAAGTAATGGTCATCTTAATGGTATCATTTCCTTCTTTAATATGTCGATCCCTTTTCTAATGGCTAGTGTCTCTTTACTCCTCAACTCCATAGATCTCTACCAAGATAACACTGCACAATTTAATTGTCTGTCTAATGTATGGAGTGCCACCCTTCATGATTAACCAGCATCCTAAATGTCACATCTGAATCAAATTCAGAAGAGTTGGAAAATATCTAGACTCAGCACAACTGAGCTGAATTCTGAAGTACTACTCATAGGTCTGTTGCATCAAAGTTACAAAACCAATCCAATTCAAAACAAAGCTGGGTCTTTAAATAAAAACATTTTACATCAAAGCATTCTTACATTTGTCAGCCTATATTTACTTGAACTTGAGCCATAAAAGTGGCATGAAAGCATAAATATTAATTTCTCACTTGCTTAATCCAATCTTAAATTAGCTGAATTAAGGGGCTATGGAATGTCCTTCATCATCTACCTCGTACATCTGTCTCAGGTAATTTCTGCTCTGCATTCATAGAATCACAGATGTACAGCACGGAAACAGACCCTTCAGTCCAACTCGTCCATGCCAATCAGATATCCCAAACCAATCTAATCCCATTTGCCTGCACTTGGCCCATATCCCTCTAAACCCTTTTTCTATTCATATACCCATCAGATACCTTTTAAATGTTGTAATTGTACCAGCCTCCACCACCTCCTCTGGCAACTCATTCCATTCATGCACTGCCCTCTGCATAACAATGTTGCCCCCTAAGGTCCCTTTTATGTTTTCTGTGATAATTTACAATAACTAAAAAGAATTAGGGTCATTCAATTCCCTCACTGCACTGGGAAGTAATCATTTCAAAATATAGATATTCCTACAATACCTTGAGTAACTGGACTCCAAATGCCGGTGTATCAAAAATTGGTGGAATGCCATGAGGTGTATATAAAATTAAAGCATTCCTTTGTTTATGAGCATTAATATTTAGCAAAAGTAATTGCCTTTAATGGACCTGAAATAGCATGGATTAGGGTGACATAGATCTATTAATATTTACAGTTACAGTTCAGATGTTTCTATTGGCTGCTGATCCTAACTCCTTATGTACTCTTATTTAGTATCTCAGGTTAGAGGTCCTAGTCCAATTCTTACATATCATGTTCAGTAAACCTTGTCATGATACTGACAAAATCAATAACATACAGAGAAGTAAACTGTATATATTGCGGCTTTGATTTGTTAATCCTCTAATGTCCAAGCAAGGATTGTTACCTTTGAGAACTTTCGTTTCTAACACATACATCTTGATCCTTGCCCTGTGCACTTCTCAGAAATATTTCAGAACAACACACTGTAGTTATCTTTCAATCTCTTAGAGTTTAAAAATACTGTTGTCTTAAAATGAATGTACTGCTTGACTGGATATTTTCTATCTTATTGAAGGATCTGCATTATGAGTACAGCTACAGCGTTGGCAATTCAACTGAAACAATCCTGTATGATGGAAGAGATCATGAATATTACTTTAATTTACCTGCTGGTGAAGCAACTGATGAATATAAATGTAAGACTTATCTAAGAAACAACTGCTAATTACATTGGCAATTTGATAGATATAATGTGCTGAGGCTGTTAATGACTCATTGAGAAATCCAGAGATGATGAAGAAGTGAGCAAGAATTCAATATGCAGTCTTCCCTAGTGGACTGAATTACCAGATTAGGAAGTCTGCTTTGAGAAAAGTAAGATGCTAATGTTGCACATTTTCTTAACAAGTAGCGAGGGGAGGGATAGATGGTGATTAAGGTACAAAATATAACCTTTCCACACTTGATTCATAGGATTATCATCTTCTAAATTTTCTTTCATGGGCACAATCAATTTGTAAAGGAACAAAATGTGTTTGTTTGGTCAGGGAGTGGAAAACATCTATCATAAACTAAACATTTGACTCAAGATCATTGAATGAGAATTTCCTGGCTTTTGAATCAATAGTTTTTTAGTTTTAGTATTAAGTTCTACATTACAGTTACCTGCAAATGCTTTGTGGATTTGTGGGTACACTTTGTATTCTATGTGGTTTAGTTAAGAGTCTGAGATCTGAGTTACAGCATCATAGTTCTGTTTCACTGTTTCATATTAATCTTTTAATGGTTTTCCATTTCATCGCAGACCAACATTGCTGGTGCCAATGGCCTTTATGCTGTCTTTTGTATTTATCAAGTAGAGGAAAAAGCTCTAGAGGTCAAAACTTGGCCACACATCACTCTTGTTTTCCACTTCACATTTTCCCATAATGGCATATTCGTGGTCAAGTTTGATGTTTGAACAGCAACATAATCTCTTGTCATTTATTTTGCATTCGTTCATGGTTGTGGGCATTGCTGGAAAGGCCAGTATTGATAACTCATTCTGAAGTGGCCTTGAGTAGCTGATGGTTCAAGACATTCCTGACTTAAAACTTAATGGTTTACCAGTCATTTTCAGAGGGAAGTTGAAAAGACTGCTCCATTTCTGTGCATCTGGCCTAACCTGTTTTGATTTCCTTCCCTGGAGGACATGAGTGAAACAGATGAGCTTGTAACAACAAATTGTTAGGTCCATAGCATCATCATCAATGAACTTTTCATTCCATGATTAATTCAGTTAAAGTCCCCTATCTGCCATGTTAGAATTTGAATTTCTGTCTGGATCTAATGATAGTCCATGCCTCTGGAGTGCAAGTATCCAAACCATGAACCATGCGCCAAATTCAATGTGCCTGTCAACAGTCTTGTTAAATTGTTTCCCTCTGTGATTTATTGTTTCACACTGTCTGTACTAATTTGGTTTAGTCTCTGTTCATATTTCTCTACTTCTGCAGTGACAATCAACACTGTGATCACTGACCTTCTCGGATCTAAAACCAAGCCATGTCCGGTTACTCCGATTGTTTTACCAAGAATTAAAACAGATGAAGAACTGTGAGTGAATGAGTCTATTCTGAAAAAAAATGTATTTTGTTTCCACTTCCAGAGATTTGCCTAAGAGCATAAATAAGGGCAAGAGTATACCATCCAGCTCTTCAATCCTGCTACCTCATTCAAGGAGATCAAGGTTGATCTTCCAGTTGAGCACCATTTTCCTGCACTATCCCCACGCTCTTGATGTTTTTAATATGTAGAAACCTTTTCCTTTTTGCATACCTATAATGTTTTTATTAATTAACTCATGGGATTTGAGTGTCACTGGCTAGCCAGTGTTTATTGACCATCCCGAGTTTCCTTTGAGTAGGTGCTGGAGAGCTGCCTTCTTGAACTGCTGCAGTCCATCTGCTTAGGGAGAGAATTGCATTGAGGGTGGGAATTCCAGGGTTTTGACCCAGTGACAGCATAGGAATAGCAGTATATTTCCAAGTCTGGATGATGAGGAGTTTGGAGGGGAATTGTAGGTGGTGTCCCCATGTATCTGCTGCTGTTGTCCTTCTAGATAGGACACATCATAGGCTTGGAAGGTGCCATCAAAGGAACTTTTAAAATCTGCTTTATGTTTCTCACTTTTTTTTTTGTTGTATTCAGTTTTCCAATTTTTTGTAATTTTTTTCTTTGTCCTCCTTTGCAGATTTATGAATTCCTCCTAGGCCTCATGCTTATCATTATTTTCTGTCATATTTACTGCCTTTTCCTTTAATCTAATACAACATTAAACTTAATTTTTTAGGTGCTGTTAGAACACTTTGGCTGGACTTTTGTGATTTAAAGAGATGTATATTTGTTGTAAACAATGTATTGTTTCTTTAAATGTTAGCTATTACTTATCTACCATCATGCTGAGAAACATAAGGCTGAAATTCCCCACAATTTGGCAAACTGCCAAGTTTGAATAGATTATTTCTTTCCGTGAGCTCTAGTGGTTTTCTTGAGTAATTTTACAGGAGGTATGCGCCACACCTCCATGGCACTGCTCTCATGCTCAGCAGCAGTACAAGTGCTTGCCAATGTCAGGGCCCTCTGGCATTCATCTTACCAGTGCCATGCTGAAAACCTAGTGGTACACCATTTCAAACACCGTAAGCCAGGAATTGTCATTCACTGTTCCAGTGCGAGGATTTTCAAGGGCACATTGGTAGTTTGGCTTGGAGAGAGGAGTTGGAGATCTTGATGGATGGGTCGGTGGGAAAGGCGAGCTGTCCTCTTTAACTCAGGGTCATCAGAGGAGACCATGATACCAGACTTTGCTAGCCTTGTCTAAAGTTGACACTCAGGCCACTACCATTATCACACTCTGGTGGAATGTCTGGCAATGTAGGAAGGAGGTGAATAACCTTCTGCACTCTGAAGAAGTGCCATCATCTTCGGTCTAGTACTTTGCACTCATCTAACTCTGCTACTGTACAGTCCTTCCACCAAGGCCAATGGTCTACCACTTTTACTCTTGAATGCAGCATCTTTCCCGAACAGCTCTCTTCTATTCCATTCTTGCCAAATTACTTATCCTTTCCTGATCTCTGCACTTCCTACTCACTCACTCACTCAGGCCATCTCACCACCTGCAACATCACTTACAGCTTACTGAATCACTCCCTTTGACCCATTGCAAGAAATAAAATGCCAAGAAGGCTGAGCTGTGTGGTGGAATGGCTGGGATAGGTGGTGGGGTGGGCCAGGATGGGTGGTATGGTGGTCTGGTCACCCCATCCCCTATGAGAAGAGAATGCTTGAATGAAATGAGCAGAAAAGACTCAAGTTCACGGGGTGATGCTTAGACCATCTTGTCCTGGAAACCACAAAAAACTCAATGTCAAGTCGGGCACCACTCTCCCATGACCACCACCGTGAACGTATTCTAAACATGTTGAAGGTTCTCACCCTGCTGCACACTCCTTTGTCTTCTGAGGCACCAGTAGCATCCAAGGAATATTTCCCTGGAAGAGACTAGCCTGTCTGGCCATCATCTGCTCTTCCACCTCGGACAAAGCATCAGCAAGGCTGTTTCCTGCAGCCTCCAGTCACTCAGATATCAATACCTTGGCAGTCATGTGACGTGGATTAGAATTGGCAGCACTTTCTGGTGAGCACATTCTGTCATGTCTCTACAGCTGGCTGAGGAAGAAATGCCCCAGGCCACTGACATTCAGAGGATGGCTGGAGACCAGGAACCTGCACACCTCCAGGCAGGAGAGGAACTAGTGGTGTCAGCCATTCATAATTTCATCCATATGCACAGACATTAACCTGAATAGCAGGCAGATATGTCAGAGGTTGGAGGAATCTATCAATGCTATCTCTACTGTGCCCGCTGTGGCAGTGGATGTCTGAGGTTGTCCATAGACGGAATGAAAACTGCCATGGAGAGCCAAGTCTAGCAGAACTCTCAGTGGCTGCTGGAGGTGCCTGTTGACCTGTACTTGATTGTTATAACCACTGGTGTTCAGCACCAACAGCGAGGTAATAAGAAGACAAGGGATTTTGACTTCATTGCAGATGCTCCTTCCTCATGAAGAGACAGGGTGGTGCCACCTAGCACCCAGATAGAGGGGGAGCCACATCCAGGGCCCACAGTAGTCTCCTGTCAGGGCACTTCAGAAGTGTCCCCCTCCTTAATTTCCATGCTGCCTCCAATCCTCAATCTTGTGGAAGATACAGTTACAAATATCTGCATGGTCATCACATGAAAATTCCAATGCCATCAGTTTCCACTAGATAGCAGACTCCTCCCAGACCAGTTGTGGACCTCAGAATTGCACATAGATGTAATTGGAGAAACAGGAGAATAAAACTATTTTGGGAGTAGATAGATGGCAATGTCATATTTGTAAATTTATATTCACATTATATCTGAAATAACGAAACTAGAAAGAATCCAAGATGGAGAACAGGAAAAATTTCTGGCTGTAACAGCTGCTCCTTTATTTAGGTGCAAGAGGTGATTTCCTCAAATTCCAGGAGCAGCAATTACTGTTTCATATTCTGTTGCATTATTTGGAACTTTGGGGAAAAAAAAGTCAAAACAACAGCAGTTTTAAAAGGGAGAAAAACAGACAAAGGAAACACATGGTGAGGTTGGTGTAGGAGAGAGAGAAAGAAAAAGAAACTTCACAGCAGGAAACCTGCACAGTTACTGCCTTTGCTGTTTGAATTCATGTATCGCTGGACATCGGAGTGCATCTAGGAAAATTAACAAACAGTGAAATTCACAACTGATCTTGGAAGAACCGTTTGGGTGAAGTTCACAGCACAGAAGCAGATAAGTGTATTGTTTTAAGTGGGACCTACAGAAAGTCTGCAGTAGTGAGTAGATTGGGTTCTTTCTTGATTGTATGTTTTTGAGATATGTCTCTTGATTAAACTTAAAATATAAGCCATAATTATTAATTTAACCTGGCGTAGTGTTTTGTAGAGGAATAAGACGGTGTTATTTTCTGGCTCTGTAGATTATGAAGGAGGGGAGGCTGAGGGGTGACCTTATAGAGATTTACAAAATTGAGGTGCATGGATAGGATAAATAGATAAAGTCTTTTCCCTGGGGTGGAGGAGTCCAAACCTAGAGGGCATAGGTTTAGGGTGAGAGGGGAAAGATATAAAAGGGACCTATGGGGCAACTTTCTCACACAGAGGGTGGTACGTGTATGGAATGAGCTGCCAGAGGCAGTGGTGGAGGCTGATACAATTGCAACATTTAAAAGGCATTTGGATGGGTATATGAATAGGAAGGGTTTGGAGGGATATGGGCTGGGTGCTGGCAGGTGGGACTAGATCGGGTTGGACCAAAGCATTTGTTTCCATGCTGTACATCTCTATGATTCCATAACTGTGCTTAGCATCACTAGACGTTAGAATCATGTCTGAGGAGTGCTTTTGTTTCCCTAGTGTCAACTGTAGCATATAACATCCTAGCATAACTGACTGTGGGGGCATCAGATGTTGTGGCATCTTACAACAGTTAGATGTACTTGAGAATAAAAAGAGTATGCTTGTTTTTCCAGCATCAACTCATTAACAGTCAGTGAATAAAGATTTTACCCAACCCATTCCGGTCCTGCCTGGTGTGTTCTGCTTCCTGTCATGATGAAGGAGATGCTGCTTCCTCATATGATGAAGGAGTTGATCCTCCAGCTTAACCTCCATCTTCCTCCTCGGAGGAATGCTGCTCAACATTTTTCACTTCCTAATTTGCATAGTCTATTTGTCCGGAGCACAGTATGTCAGCGTGGTGTGGTACCTCTCCACCAGAAAATCATCTTAAGGAGATACATCATCTGGCCCTTAATGGCCTCCGTGTTTATTCAACGGCAGTCAGGAGGTTGTTTAATGGAACCATCAGCCATGACTGGAGAACATAGCCCTCTTCTTCCAAGAATTACACAAGTTCTTAAAGACATCAGTATCATAGAAGCTTCCAAAGCAGCTGGCACTAACTTCTAAGATGTGTTTGTGATGAGCACAGGTGACTTGTATATTTGCGGAGTAGAACCTTTTCCTATTAACGAAGTTAGTCATATTTTGATATGATGCTCTCAATGCAAAGTGTGCACAGTCTATAGTGCACCTGGAATGCCTAGATTGCTTGTGTCATCGTCCACATTGTGCCTAGATCTCTAATTACCTATCTGAACACTGCTTGAGGTAAACATGCAGATTTCTATGATTACTGATGTCTTTTATTTGTAATTTATGGTGCCACATTAATTTTTTGTGGAGTTTGCACATGCTCCCTGTATCTGCGTGGGTTTCCTCTGGGTGCTCCGGTTTCCTCCCACAGTCCAAAGATGTGCAAGTCAGGTGAATTGGCCATGCTAAATTGCCCATAAGTTAGGTGCGTTAGTCAGAGGGAAATGGGTGGGTTACTCTTCAGCGGGTCAGTGTGGACTTGTTGGGAATCTAATCTAATGTTAATGCTATGATATTATGATTACTCTTCACTAAAGGATTCTTTACAACAGGATTATTAATTAGCCCTTTTTCATTGAAATTCCCTGGTTCATTCCTCAATGTACTCAAGAATTTGTTCTATATACATAACATGGTATAAATTACATTTACCCAGTCTCTGTGTGTTATCCACATTACATGCATCTCTACTTTCTTGGTTTACGCTTTCAGTGTTAGGGTTGTGGTCTATAAACAACTTGCACCAAGTATTCTAGCCCCTTTCCGTATCCTAGTTCTACACAAACTGATTATCATTCTTGGACTTTAGAACAAAGAAATTAAGGACATCTCTCGCAACGGTACGACTTTTCTGTTTAATTAGCAGTACAACACCATTTATTCCCTGAGTCCTGTCTTTTAATTCCTTTTAATTATTATCCCCCCCCTCCCACACCTACCACTGTCCTGCACTTGAATGGTTTCCTGTATCACTTGGCACATCTGTGGGAAAGCCTTCGCTTTTGGCGTTATAGGCTGTAGAACTGTTGGACAATAGTAAAGTCTGAGGCTCCTCTACTGTTACTTTCCCATCCCCCTACCTGCTTCACTCATAGACACACATCCTTGTGTCCCTGACCACTGATCAAATCAGATGAGACTAACCTAAGGATGAGACTGCCTTTTGGAAAAAAGTAAATTTTGGTAACTTACCCCCACACTGTCTCAGCTCAACCACCAGCTCAAAAACATGAACTGTAATTTCACAGTGTGCATAGTTGTGGTTGCTATAGTTGGCCTAGTATCCAGGAACTCCCACATGTTGCAGCTATGACAGATCACCTGTCTTGCCAACTTTATTGTGCTAATTAAGTTATGTTTTAACTTTTTCAGTGAATTTATAGCTCCTTTCCTTGTCTAACTCTGCTCACTCACTCAACTCTTGGTTTCATCCTCAGTACCAACCAGCATCGCTAATAAACCTTTGCATTTCTAAACTTTGATAAATAATAAGTCACCTCTATTGAAGTAGAAACTTCAGTTTAAGCTTGTCAGTATGTTAACTAGTTAGAAGTGTAGTCAAAGAGCTTGTTTTGTAAAGTTTGACCATGGGACATGGGCATCGGTGGCTAGGTTAGCAATTATTACCCATTCCAAATGAGTTAAGAGTCAACCACATTTCTGTGAGCCTGGAGTCACATGTACGCCAGACCAGGTAAAGAAGGCAGATTCCATGCTATAAATGACCTTAGTGAGCTAGATGGGTTTTTAAAACAATCCACAATGATTACATGGTCACCATTAAGCTAACTTTTCAATTTCTTTTTCTTTATTGAATTTAAATTTCACTATCTTTCATGATCCCAGCTTGGGGTTCTGGGTTACTAGCCAAATAACATTACCACTGTACTACCAACTCCTCTAGTATATTCCTCTTTAACTTCTTGTAAGCAGTAACATATCTGTTTTAAGCAGTGTTTATTTATTTACTAAATCCAAACACAAATAAGAGTTTAAAGCAAGATTAACTTTTAAAATTCCCTAACTTACCCAATTCCTGGTTTTACACTCTATGCAGACCTTTCATTTTCATTTTCATTTTTAAACAGTGTAAATTTACAGTGAAGAAGAGGATGCATGTCAAGAAAATTTGAATGACAGTAACATCTTTAAACATTTGTACGGATCCAAATGTTTTTGTTCATCAACTTGTATATTCAATTTATAAAGTTATTAGTATGCTGGCAAAATACTGAAACAATATTATTTAAGATAATCCACTGCAGAAACTATGCAGGGTTCTTTTATCACCATCAGACATTCTTTAGCTAAAGATAACTGTTTTCCTTCTCATTCAGATACAATCAGGGTCTTCAGAATCTTTCAATTCTCATGTTGTTGGGAAACCAAAAGGAAACAAAAAATTACATTCAATTGTTAACCAGAGTGCTCTATCGTCTCCATAAAGAAGGATATAGCACAAGAGATTTCCAGAAATGGACAAGAAATGCATTAATTCAAGCTCTTTGCAGCCTAACTATATCTAGTCAGGTATGATTTTCTTTAACCACTGTTTTCCAGGATACTAATCCTTCAGAGTGCCACATGTATTATTGCAATATTTTTCACATTTTACAGTAATTATTGTCAGAAGGGCAAGCAACACAATGTCATGCAACTATTATTCCAGCAGTTTAATATTTGACATTAAAATATCTATTGCCTTAACTTGCATTACACAACTTATGATGGAAGCTAAATGCATGTTGATGAGTTGTAAGTGCTCCTCCCGAATCATATTTCCAGCTTCTTGTCACCTGTTTAACTATTTATCCACTCTTAAACCAAATACAAAATGCTGTGCTTCATCTCTATTGTCAGTATTGGTTTTGTTGCTTGGATTTGCCTTAAGAGTTCTCTTTAACTGAAAAAGTAAGGCACTGTGAGTAAAAGCATAAGCCATTCATTTGTTGATGATAAAAGTCCAATGATATTATCTAATACATAATGAGCAAGAAAATAACCAAGTCAAGAGTTCAGGTAATTAAAGACGAAAAAGATTACTTGAGAAGGAGGAAAATGATTATTTGGATGTGAATACTTTGCATCCATCTTCACAAAAGTTGAGAACAATTATGACATTGTAGATCGGGAGGAGGATGGAATAAACAGAGTGAGAGGAAATATTAAGGACTTTAGCATGTTTGTAAGTAGATAAACACCAGACCTGAGCAAAATGCATCACAGAAATAAGGTAGGAAATAGCAGACTTTTCCATCATTCTCAATCCTGTCAGGCATGTCCCAGAGGACTGGAAGTAAGGCTAGAGACCAGACTAACATCTGTCAGGTGTTTGGAAAATGTTCTGAGGGATGCTACAAATTGTCATTTACAAAGACTGTGATTAAACATGGGTAGTGTGCTTGAATTTATTTAGGGATCGCTATATCTAACTAATGTGTTTAAATTTTTGATTTGGCAACAAGAGGGCTAATAAAGAAAATGTATTCATAGCCTGCATGGAGTTTTGCAAGGTTTCTGACAAGTTCCAAATGTCAGGCTAGTCAGAGCAGTAAAAGCCTCTGGAATCTCAGAAAAAATGACAAATTGGATCCAAAATTTGTGTCAAGTGGCAGCAAGTTAAGGTCAGCAGGTGTTTGTGACTGGAACACTATTCTCATTGAGGTTCTGAAGACTTAAGCATCAGACCTAAAATAAACAATAGTAACTTCACGTATTACACAGTAGGTAGGGCAAGTGCTATTAGATCAATGACATTTCATCAGAACAAGGAAATGCTAGAAATGTTTGAATGAATAAACTAGGAGGTGAAGCGAAAATTAATAAAAGGAAAGGTCTGTGGTAGAATGGATGACAGAAAGATTACGATCATAACAAATGGGGACAGGAGTAGGCCAATTGGCCTCCGAATTGGCCTGCTCCTCCATTCAATAGGATCACAACTGATCTGACAATCCTCACCTTCACTCTCCTTCCCTTTCTCCAGAGCGCTTGATTCCCCTACTGATCAGGAATCTGTCCCTCTCAGCCTTAAGTGTACACAAGGACTCTTGTCTCCACAGCTCTCTGTGGCAAGGCGTTCCAAAGACACTTAACCCTCTGAGAGAAGAAATTCCTCGTCATCTCAGTCATAAATTGATGCCCTTAATTCTAAGACAATGCCCCCTTGTCTTAGACTTTACATTGAGGGGAAACATCCTCTTTACATTGACCCCGTTGATCCCATTGATCATCCCAGTGACACTTCTCTGTACTGCCTCCGATGAAATATTATCTTAAATAAGGGGACCAGAACTGCCCACAGTATTCCAGATGTAATCTCACCAGCATCTTGTACAGTTGTAATAAGACTACTCTTCTGTTCCAACCTCCTTGGAATAAGGGCTAATTCCATTAGACCTCCTGATCACCTGCTGCACCTACATGTTAGTTTTCATGTTTTGTGCACCAGTGTTCACAAATCTTTTTGCATTGCAGCTTTCTGCAGTTTTTCTCCAATTAAATGATACTCTGTTGTTGTGTTCTTCCTTCCAAAATGAACAACTTCGCATTTTCCAACATTATACTCCATTTGCTAATGTATTGCCCACTACTTACTTAACTGACCAATATCTCTGTGTAGAGTGTTTGTATCCCTCTTGCAACCTGCTTTTCCACCTATTTTTGAGTCATCTAGTGACAGTGCATTCGCTTCCCTTCTCCAAGTTATTAATATATGTTCCAAACAGTTGCAGTCTAAGCATAGATCCCAATAGAATTCTACTGCCACAGGTCACCAGTCTGAAAAAGGAATCCTTGTCCCCACTCACTGTTTGCTGTATTAGACAATCCTCTATCCATGCCAATGTACTATCTCCAATGCTGTTAACTCTTATCATATGACGTAACCTTTTGTGAGTACCTTCTGAAATGTCTTCTGGAAGTCTAAGTACAACAGAAGCAAATATAACAGCAATATTTAAGAGGCATAGTGACAGATACTTGAATAGGCAGGGAATAGAGGGATATGAACCATATCGAGCCAAAATGCTTTTAGTTTACCAAGGTGTCATGTGTCAGAGAATCATGGAGCCACACAGCATGGAAACAGACCTGTCAGTCTGACTCATGCTGACCAGACATCCCAATCAGACCTCTTCCCATTTGCTAGCATTTGGCCCATATGCCTTCCTATTCATATACCCATCCTGATACTTTTTAAGTGTTGTAATTGTACCAGCTACCTCCACTTCCTCTGGCAGCTCATTCCATACATGCTCCAATATCTGCGTGAAAAGGTTACTCCCCAGCTCCTTTTTAAATCTTTCTCCTCTCATCTTAAACCTATGTACTCTAGTTTTGGACACCTCCATCCTTGGAAAAGATCTTTGCTATTTACCCTATCCACTCATCTCCTCAGTCTCTGACACTCCAGGCAAAAAAAATCCCAGCCTATTCATCCTCTCCCTATAGCTCAAACCCTCCTGTCCTGGCAACATTCTTGTCAATCCTTTCTGCACCCTCTCAAGTTTCACAACATCTTTCCTATAGAAGGGAAACCAGAATGGTATGCAGTATTCCAAGAGTAGTCTCACCAATGTGCTGTGTAACCACAACATGAGATCCCAATTTCCATACTCAGTGCATTGACCAATGAAGGCTAGTGTGCCAAATGCCTTCTTCACCACCCTTTCTACCTACAACTCCAATTTCAAGGAACTATGCATCTGCATCCTAAGGTCTTTTTGTTCGACAATACTCCCCAGAACCATTCGATGTCGAAGTCCTGACCTGGTTTGCCTTTCCAAAATCCATAATCTCACATTTATCTAAATTAAACTTCATTTATCGCTCCTTGGTCCATTGGCCATTTGATCAAGGTGCCGTTGTGCTTGAGATAATCTTCTTCACTGCCCATTATACCACCTAAGTTGGTGTTGTCTGCAAACGTACTAACCATTCCTCCTGTATTCACATCAAAATTATTTGTATAAATGACAAAAAGCAGTAGACCCAGCATTGATCCTTGTGGTCAAAGGCTTCCAGTTCAAAAAACATCTGTCCACCATCGCCATCTGTCTCATACCCTCAAGCTAATTTTGTATCCTATTAGTTAGCTCCCCTCGGATCCTGTGTGATCTAACAGCAGCTATCGGATATGTGGAACAGTCCAACTTCCGCAGCTACACTGGCACCACCCCCCACCTTTTCCTCCGCTACATCGATGACTGTATTTGCGATACCTCGTGCTCCCATGAGGAGGTTGAACAGTTCATCCACTTTACTAGCACCTTCTACCCCAACCTCATATTTACCTGGACCATCTCAGACTCCTCCCTCCCCTTCCTAGACCTCTCCATTTCTATCTCGGGCGATCGACTCAACACAGACATTCTCTATAAACCAACCGACTCCCACAGCTACCTCGATTACACCTCCGCCCACACTGCCCCCTGTAAAAACGCCATCCCATATTCTCAATTCCTTTGCCTCCGCCTCTGCCACATCTGCTCCCAGGAGGACCAATTACAATACTGAACAACCAGATGGCCTCCTTCTTCAAAGACCGCAATTTCCCCTCAGACGTGGTTGACGATGCTCTCCACCGCATCTCCTCCACTTCCCGCTCCTCCGCCCTTGAGCCACGCCCCTCCAATTGCCACCAGACAGAACCCCACTGGTCCTCACCTACCACCCCACCAATCTCCAGATACATCGTATCATCTTTTGTCATTTCCGCCACTTCCAAACAGACCCCACTACCAAGGATATATTTCCCTCCCCTCCCCTATCAGCGTTCCGGAAAGACCACTCCCTCATCAGGTCAACACCCCCCTCCAACCCAACCTCCACTCCCAGCACCTTCCCCTGCAACCGCAAGAAATGCAAAACTTGTGCCCACACCTCCCCCCTCACTTCCCTCCAAGGCCCCAAGGGATCCTTCCATATCCGTCACAAATTCACTTGCACCTCCACACACATCGTTTACTGCATCCGCTGCACCCGATGTGGCCTCCTCTACATTGGAGAGACAGGCCGCCTACTTGCGGAACGTTTCAGAGAACACCTCTGGTACACCCGCACCAACCAACCCAACCACCCTGTGGCTGAACACTTTAACTCTCCCACCCACTCCACCAAGGACATGCAGGTCCTTGGCCTCCTCCATCGCCAGACCATGGCAACACGACGCCTGGAGGAAGAGCGCCTCATCTTCTGCCTAGGAACCCTCCAACCACAAGGGATGAATGCAGATTTCTTCGGCTTTCTCATTTCCCCTCCCCTCACCTTATCTCAGTCCCAACCCTCGGACTCAGCACCGCCTTCTTGACCTGCAATCTTCCTCCCGACCTCTCCGCCCCCACCCCCTCTCCGGCCTATCACCCTCGCCTTAACCTCCTTCCACCTATTGCATTCCCAACGCCCCTCCCCCAAGTCCCTCCTCCCTACCTTTTATCTTAGCCTGCTTGGCACACCCTCCTCGTTCCTGAAGAAGGGCTTATGCCCAAAACGTCGATTCTCCTGCTCCTTGGATGCTGCCTGACCTGCTGCGCTTTTCCAGCAACACATTTTTTAGCCAGTCTACCATGTAGACCCTTGTTGAACACCTTGTTGAAGTCCATATAGACGACGTCCAACACTTGGCCTCATCAGTCTTCTCTGTCAAATCTATCGGCACAAGCTTGGTGGGCCGAAAAGCCTCTTCCTGTGATGTACTGTTTTTTTTGTTCTTTGTAATATGTTCTTCTCTATCCACTCTGGTTGAGACTTTCTTGAAAAACTCTGAATGAATTAATCAGACACGACTTCTTTTTCAAGAGGCCATGACAGAAGAGTTGGTAATGCAGCAATGGGGGAGGGGTGTTAGATATAAAGTATTTAGCAGAAAGGTTAGAGAGGAGTTGGGAATATTTTAAACCCAGAGGGTCGTGGGGGGCTGGAACTCAATGTCTGAAAGGTCAGGAACGGCCCAAACCCTCGTGCCATTTTAAACTAAATTACATTTACATTTCGGTAAAATGGATTTGAAGTGCCTTAATGTGTAAGGCTATCGATGAGGAACTGGAAAGTGAAATTTGACTGATTTGCTTTTTCAGATGACATAGGCATGATGATCCAAATAGCCTCATTCTGTGCTGTGCATTTTCTCTTTTTAGTAAGATTGACCTCCTGATAGTCATGTGGCTATCAGGACTTTTTTCCAAGACTTGTTCTACACTCCATCATCGATTATCATTTCTGAAACTAATCTAATTTATATATGTGGCTTTGGGATCAACTGTTCATCAATGCTAATTTATTAAATGTCAAAGCAAGAATTGGTATTTTCATCCCTGCTTTAAGCAAGGCCTCGATTCCATGTAAACATAGCAATAAGTGCTTTGACCACCTCTCATAATTACATATTGCTAAAGTGAGACAACTGTAGGCCTGCATTCCAGCAACTAAACAAAACTATCTAAAGCAGGAATGTAAAATGAGCAAATAATTATTTTTAAAAAGTAGGAAAGAAATGAAAGTGAATCAGTTTACGTTAATTCTCTTAATTGACCCAAGTCGAACTGTTAATGTGTTTGTTGATTGTAGTTAAACAAATCAGGTTTGGTTTACTGTTGACACATTTACTATAAGCTTGATCTTCTCTTTTTCATTTCAGAGGGAGCTGATGGAAACGGTATCTGTATTGCATGACCTTGTTAATATAACTGATGAGGTACAAAAGCTTTTATCCACTTGACAATCTGCATATTCAATCAGAGAATAATTGTTATCTCCAGTTTATTCTCA
This sequence comes from Chiloscyllium plagiosum, assembly GCF_037043375.1. Taxonomy (NCBI): domain Eukaryota; kingdom Metazoa; phylum Chordata; class Chondrichthyes; order Orectolobiformes; family Hemiscylliidae; genus Chiloscyllium; species Chiloscyllium plagiosum. Next base: position 58,944,429 of record NW_028270143.1, read on the forward strand.
AGACTTATGGAACATTGTCCAACGTCACCCCAGCCTCAGTTTATCTATTACTGAAACTCTCAAGCGTGCAGTTATTAACTCTAGACTTGCCTATTCCAGTGCACTCCTGGCTGGTCCCCTACATACTACCTTCTGTAAACCTGAGGTCACCCAAAACTCTGCTGTACCTTCTTAACTCATATTCAAATCTCATTGCACTGTCACCACTGTGCTTGCAGGCCAGTATTGGCTCCGAGTAAAGCAAACTCCTGATTTTAAAATTGTCATCCTGTCTTTCAAATTGTCACCATGACCATGTGCCACTTCTCACCTCTTTAATTCCTACTACCTCTACCACCCTCTGAGACATCCACACTCCTCGAATTGCGTCCCCAGTTTTAATTATGCCACTGTTGGTGAGTTCAGTCATTTAGGCTTCAAGCTCTGCAATACCCTTCCTACACCTCTCTGCTTTTTATTTCACTTTTCTACTTTTAGACTCTCCTTATGTGCCTCAGTGTTTGTGGATTTGTTCCAAAGATGTGATACCATCATAGTCAGTCTGATTCTGTCTTCACCTAACGATGAAGCCTAGTCCCAAAAACTGATTCAGCTACATCATAGATAATACAATTGCTTACAATTTTATCCTTGGAGAAGCCTGCTTTGTAACTGCTACTTTTGACTGTAATGTTTACTGTGCTATTGTGTAGCGCTTTGACTGGCAAATGGAAGTCAGAGGGAGGATTGAGTTAGCCTTTAGAATCATATGATTGGGCTACAGCAATTTGCCTATTGTTAGTTATCTCTTTGCATAATTAATCATTTCATGAAATAATTATATAACATTTGACAACATACTAATATGTTGAAATATTATTCATTATTCTAAAAGACTGTCTAAAATGATAATGTTTATTCTTTGGTTCAGTGATATGTTTTTGTTTTAAAATATTAAAGGTGACTTTGGAAAGTGCACTAGTTGTTACAAGAGCAGTCAAAAACATGATCAAACTATTTACTGAATCCCGAGAGTTCAGAATGTATGAAGAATTGGTGAAGAAAATAGTCTTTGTGGTTTCTGATGTAATGGGTGTGACTGACAACGTCACAGGAACATCGAAGAGTTTGTTATTTGAAGGTTTGAAAGCAACAACTGAATTGTTATTGGTAAGATCTATAGTAAATACAACAAGATTGTTTTGTAGATGTAGACTTGTTGAGAATTACAAAGCAATTGCATTTCCTCATTATTTGTATACTATATTCTCTGAGTAAGTATTTACATAAATTAGATGTTTGAAATGATCTGTCCTCCCATTACAATATTTCCTTTCAGCCAATTGCTGAATTATTGATGTGTTAACATGTGAATGCCTAGTTATTTCATTATTTCTACTCCTCATATACCTTAATGAAACTATACATTTGATCAAACTGGATACATTTTTATTGCTAGGTGATTGGCAGTGTCAACAATTTAATGACTTTTTAAAATTCAACATTACAAGACCATTTTCCTGTGTTGTTTCATCATTAAGTTCATTTCTTGCAAATTAAAGTCATGCTAGCAACAAGAAATTACAAGTTTTAGCAAGTTTGGTTCTCCAGATTCTGACAGTGAAAGTACTGCAGAAAGGAATGATGGAAATATTGAACTTCAGAGTAGATTTCGGAAGTATGTGAAATGTGTTCCAAAAATGTTCAAGGAAATATTAAATAAGTTGAATTGGAAATAATTCTAGACAACTAAAGTGAGAATAAAGACAGCAGAAATCATTGCAATAAAGGTGTTATGTGAAGAATAGTACTTAAGGATGCAGGGATGACATTCACAAAAATATAAGAAATAGGAGCAGGCCTGGGCTATCTGGCCCATCGGGCCAGCTCCACCATTCAATAAGAATAATTCATCTTTTCGTGCATTCAGCTCCACTTATCTACCCACTCACCAGAACCCTTAATTCCTTTACTGTTCAAAATATCTATCTATCTTGGGCTTAAAAACATTCAACAAGAGCCTCAACTGCTTCACTGGCAGAGAATTCCACAGGTTCACAACCCTTTGGGTGAAGACGTTCTTCCTCAACTCAGTCCTAAATCTGGTCCCCCTTATTTTGAGACTATGCCCCCTAGCTCTAGTTTCATCTGCCAGCGGACCTCCCTGCTTCTATCCTATCTATTCCCTTCATAATGTTATGTTTCTATAAGATCCCCCTCATTCTTCTAAATTCCAATGAGTACAGTCCCAGTCTGTTCAATCCCTCCTCTTAAGACAAACTTCTCAATTTCAGAATCAGCCGAGTGAATCTCCTTTGCATCCCCTCCAGTGCTACTAAATTATTTTTCAAATAAGGAGACCAAAACTATAAACAACACTCCAGATGAGGCCTCACCAGTGCCTTATACAATTGCAGCATAACCTCCCTATTTTTAAACTCCATCCCTCTAGCAATGAATAACAACATTCCATTTGCTTTCTTAATTGCCTGCTGCATATGCAAACCAACTTATTTTGATTCATGCACAAGGACACCCAGATACCTCTGCACAGCAGCATGCTGCAAATCTTCACCATTTAAATAATATTCCTTTTACTATTATTCCTACCAAAATGGATGACCTCACATTTACCAACTTTGTACTCCATCTGCCAGACCCTGGCTCACTCGCTTAATGTATCTGTATCCCTCTGCAGACTTTCAGTGTCCTCTGCACCCTTTGTTTTACCCCCCATCTTTGTGTTATCTGCCAAATTTGACACACTATACTTGGTCTCTAAATAATCTATATAAATTGTAAACAATTACAGTCCCAACACTGATCCTTGAGGCACATCACTAGCCACTGATCACCAACCAGAAAACACCCATTTATCGCCACTCTCTGCTTTCTGTTAGTTAACTGATCTATTATCCATGCTAATGCATTACCCCAACACCATGCACCTTTTTGTTATTCAGCAGCCTTTTTGCGGTGCCTTATCAAATGCCTTCTGAAAATCCAGATATTCCACATGCACCGGTTTCCCATTGTCCATCACACTTGTAATGTGCTCAAAGAATTCCAGTAAACGAGTTAAATATGACCTGCCTTTCATGAACCCATGCTGTGTCTGCCCGATGGAACTGTTTCTATCCAGGCCTTCATGATAGTATTGAGATATAAAATTTGTACAACAATATTGAATCAGACAAACACGGTGTTACTAACAGTAAGATGCCATGGTGAAACCGAGAGGAAGAGGTTACAGAAAGTAATTGCAGCTCATAGAGGATTTTCCTGAGTCAGGCCTTCTCAGAATCTAAGATTCTGACCTAGCCCCTGCCCCCATTTGCATTTTCAGCAATTTTTTGCCGGCATGGGATAAGTACTTGGATTAAAGGTAAATTAAGTTGCCATAGTCTTAGTGGACCGTTGGCTGCTCTTTTATTGGTGATGGTTTAATCTGAGGGTCACCACACCTCAGGCAGGGGAGAATTTGAGAAGGAGTATCCTGCATGGTAATCTCAACCAGTGCAGGAATTGAACCCACATTGTTGGTATCATGCTGCATCGCAAACCAAACATTGAGCCAACTCCATGCATATATAGTAAGCCCGCATTCCAAAATATCCATGTCATCTCCATTTTAGGTGATAAAACCCTCCACAATTTTGACGGACTCTGTCTCATTGTGGAAGCAGGTGTGGTTTAAGACACATCAGAGGTGCCTTGAACAATGGGGAATCCTGCTTTTCAGTGGGGAGCCAAGAAAGCAGCTCCCTGTGTCTGGAATTGTCAGATTGCCAAACCATTTGCTTTGAAATGGGGAAAAGAATTGTTTTTTAGCTTTGGTTATGTTACTTGGAGCTATAAAGGTTGGTTTTCACAACTTAATGAATGCTAAAAGTTTGTGAGAAGATTTGTAGCTCGGGTGCTCGTTGTTGTGGTTCTGCTCGCCGAGCTGGGAATTTGTGTTGCAGACGTTTCATCCCCTGTCTAGGTGACATCCTCAGTGCTTGGGAGCCTCCTGTGAAGCGCTTCTGTGATATTTCCTCCAGCATTTATAGTGGCTATAAATGCCGGAGGAAACATCACAGAAGCGCTTCACAGGAGGCTGCCAAGCACTGAGGATGTCACCTAGACAGGGGACGAAACATCTGCAACACAAATTCCCAGCTCGGCGAGCAGAACCATTAATGACTGTTAGATTGAGTTTCAAAAGTAGCTGAAACATTTAGCTGTGTCAATACCTGGATGAAAATCTTTAAAATGAATGATTGAAAGGATCACATGACTAGATATAAAGTTTTAAGACTAACAAACAAGCTGATAGTAAGATGATGAAACATTGTTGCAGTCAGCAACTTATCTTCCAAACTATAAAAAGAACTTCAATTTAACACGTACCTCAATCAAAACTCTCCCACCTTATGTGGACAATTCATCTTCCAGAAATCAATCCAAAGCTATTCTCACTCTTTTCCAGTTAAGCAGTTGTGTTCCAGATGTAATTTGATTATACAACTTGGCTTTAAGCAAACCACACTTTATTCTTACTGTATATTAAAATATTAACAAAATATAAGAATAATTGATGTAACTGTATGAGAAAACTTAATGGAATAATAGATTATTTAACTCTTAAACAGCAATTGTTTCAATATAATAACATCCCATAAAAACACCCTTGGCAAAGGCAAATTCAGTAAAATTGATTATCACCCATGCAATGATTCTTCAGTCCAGGAGGAAAGAACCTCAAGACAAAATTCTGTCAGAGGGAGAGAGAACCCAAGCATTTTGCTATAGCAGGGAGAAATGTATGGCAGTTTCCAAACCTCAACAACTACTGAAAGCTAAATATATCCATGGTTCTGTGGGAGCCTCACTCACCTATTCATTCTGCTTCAATTGTTCCAACTTTTACAAAATAATCCAAGGCCTCACAAGCTGTTTATTGTTGGGTCTTGGAACACACCGCTTGGCACTTCTGTCTCAACCTCTCTTCCAAAAAAGAACCAGGACAAAACACACCTCTTAAAGTCATAGTATTGTCACACTCAGCAACCTTTTCCTGTTGGAACTGAATGCCTTTTACTACCTGAACTGATTTTCATTGTGAAGGATGAACCACCATCGCTCTTCTTGCTCTAGTTACTAATCTGCATATATATTATTTAGCACACATTTCCTTCCTTTAACTCTTTGCCTCCACATACTAGTCAATTAACAACACAGTTTATAAGGGTATTGCTATCTTTAGCCTAGTTACGTCTAAAATATAAATGCTATTGAATCACTTTGTGCATTATTTGCTTTGCTTGTATCAGCTGCAAACTTGGAATTTGATGAACTAATCCATGTCCGAGTAATTAATCTGTACACCTATATTTTGTAATACCCTTCATTTATACAGAGTTCCCATTTATAATTCCTTACATCCTATTGTCAATATGTTCATAACTATTCCATTTAATCTATTTCTATGAGTCATCTAAACATTCGGATATATAATGATAAAGATGGAGGCTGGGAGTGCGGGTTTGAGATGAGTTTCTGGAGGTGAGAGGAGAGGCGAGGAGTGGCATTCATTGACATGGCAGAAAGGTGCTTTGGTGCTGTAACAATTACTTTAGGTGTGGTGGCTTTTTTTTTAGTCTAATTTTAGTTATTTTCTGTCTATGTAACAGTCAGAACACTCAAGATTTTATTGTGTGTAGCATTTAGATGACATGATGAGGAATAGGGAGATTCTATTGACCTTGTACAGAACACCAGTTTTGGCACAGCTGAAGTTGTGTGTCCAGTTCTGGGCACCTCACTTTGTACAGAATGTGAAGGGACCTGAGAGAGTGCAGAAAAGACTCACAACTAGCTTCTTGTTTTTGACTGACATTGAATCAATGGACTGAATGGCCTTTTTCTGTGTTAAAGATCTCTGTCTCTAAATGTTCCTTGTTTATGCTCTGAAGTTTAGACTTATTTATTTAAGATCAATAGAGAGAAGCATTTGAAAACATTTTTCTCAAGAAATTTGCTGGATGTTTTGAATTGGAGATTGCCTGTGTTTGGAAGACTGGATTTGAGGGGTCAAATTGCCTATTCTTGTTCTACTACTTTTTCAATCTCTAGGTAGGAAGTTAGAATTTCTAATATTTTAAATTATCAAATCTTTTCAAGGTATTTCCTGTTTTTATCATAATTTGCAATTGAAGAAGGCAAATTCTTTTCTTCACATTTGTCTGTTTTAATTACTACAATGTCCAATAAAAGTTCCTACACTCTTGGCCACAGAGGACTTATTAAAATGTGTAATACGTGAATTGGAAATACACTTTATCATGCTAGCTTCTAAAATCTGTAACCATGTCAGCCACAACTAAAGCGGAAACCTGCCAAAATCTGCCAAAGAACTCAAATGAAAGAACTTTAAAACTTTGTATCTTTCAGATGTATGTGGTAATCAACAATCAATCACAGTTTTACATGAACACCAATTTAATGGAGCTTCAGACCACTCAAAACTATGGTTTTCAGAACACTGTTCAAAGCACACAGTCTGTGAAGTTTTACCTTCCTGATCTTCTGGATAAGCAGATTTCTGATGAAAGAAGTAGTTGCATCATAAGTCATCTGACCAGCTTCAAACAGAATCCATACGTATGGGGAATGTCTCCAGTGGAGGTCAGTTGGTATTTTCAAAATCTTTTATGTGCTGTTACTCGTCTGCACACCGTATAGTTTATAAAATGTGTAGTGAGTGGTTAGAATAGCTAGAAGTGAACAGTTTCTTTATCAAATGGTTCAAACTGTAAGGCTTATAATTTGTCATCGAAGGTAAGATTTGAAGTATTTTCATCATTCTGGCCTGTTACAATTGTTTCTGAAGTTACATAGTCAACATGGATGGTCAGAACAAATTCATTCAAATGATTTCCAGATTGAAAGATTAATCACGACAAGATTACTTAATTTGTGTGTCACCACATCCATTATTTTCTGTCACAACAGAAAATGCTGGATGTCCTCAGCATGTGTCAGAGAGAAACAGAGTTAACATTTCAGGTCTGCAACCTTAGATCAGAACTGAGGTATGTTCAAAATCCAATAAGTTTTGAGCATCTTAAAGATGGGGCAAGGAGGCTGGTGTTGGAGCGAAAGGGAATTGCTGTGATCAGATGGTAGGCAGGAGAGATAAAATGAAAACAGGTTTCATGCTACATGGCCAAAGGGAGGGATGAAGTGACTTGCATTAAAAAAATGTTTTGAGGAGGTGCGAATGGGCAGGTCAGTTCTGTAGTGGCACTTAAGTTCAGCATTGATGATTGTTTGGTGAAAACTGCTCTAAGAAGAAGGGGTCAGCATGCCAGAAATCTCAATGAAGAAATATTGTATTGGGATGGAAACTTACATCTCAAGATTAATATCCACAACTAACTAATGAAGAAAATGTTGGCATTAAAGAGTGACAAACCTCCAGAACCTCAGTGTTTTAAAAGAATAAGGTGTGAACATTGTAGTTATCTGAAATGTAATCTTACAAAGGCAGAGTATTGTGAATGTTTTTGATCTGAAATGAAAATAGAACATTTTAGAAATATCTAGCTGGTCTGGAATGATTTGTGGAGGGAGAAACAGGATTAATTTTTCAAATTGATGACCTTCAGACCAACGTCCTGACCTGAAACATGAGCTGTATTTCTTTAGCCACAGATACTACCAAACAGGCTGAGTATTATCTTGCAAAGTTCTCCAGATGTCAGATGCATTTTCTAAGTTTAGAAAATTGTGCATGTTACTTGTTATTTCAGAAAGCTGACAAAGGAACCCTAGGGGATTGTGGACAGTTAGCCAAACATCCATGTCAGGAAATAACTGGAGTCTGTAAGTAAGGGTCGCATGACTGAACATCTTGAACATTTTTAGCTGACCATACAGAATCAGCAAAGATTCATAAAGGGAAAGGTCATGTTTAATGAACCTGATTGAATTTCATGACGAGGTGACAAATTGTTGGAATTGGGAATGGACATCCAGAAGATACTCAACAAACTTTGTGAAAAATATATTCTCCAGTATCTGCAGTCCTCACTTTCTCCCAGTTTGTTAGTAATGTGAGGAGACTGGTATCATGTGTGGGAGGATTTGGAAAGTTAGGATGGACAAGGCAAATTGAGCAGAATAACGTTATGGATAATGGTGTCCAGTATATGGTAGGAAGGGACAGAACATAAGAGTGAAAATATCATCAGAGTAGGAATTTAAACTAGCAGAGAGGGAGGAGGGTTTAGGCAAAGGGACATTTCAAAATCCAAAGACTAAACTTGAGGCAATAGTGAAGTATATTAATGTGGGTAAAGACAGATTATGTGAAACAGGAGAAACAAGCTGTGGAGGCTAAACATCATTTGGACTTGGCCAAACAACTTGGTAAAGGTAGTCTAGAAGGTGAATTTATAGGATGTTTTTGAATTAATCAAGGGAAAAGTTGGTTTTGATCCAGTATTGTACAATGATGCAGAATTAATTGATAACATCACAGTAAAACATCCACTGGGAATTCGTGATCATATACAATTTAAATCATACAAAGTTTAAAAATGACATACTCTAATCAGAAGGAAATCTTAAATGTAAGATTAAATAAAGTAATTATATAGGTGTAAGGGAGAGGTAGCAAAAGTTGATTGAGTCTTTGGACTAAAATGGTTGGAAACACTTAAAGAAGCAACTCAAAATACGAGGAACGGCTGAGGATCCTGGGATTGTATTCATTGGAGTTTAGAAGATTAAGGGGAGATCTAATAGAAACTTACAAGATAATACATGGCTTGGAAAGGGTGGACGCTAGGAAATTGTTTCCGTTAGGCGAGGAGACTAGGACCCGTGGACACAGCCTTAGAATTAGAGGGGGGAAATTCAGAACAGAAATGCGGAGACATTTCTTCAGCCAGAGAGTGGTGGGCCTGTGGAATTCATTGCCGCAGAGTGCAGTGGAGGCTGGGACGCTAAATGTCTTCGAGGCAGAGATTGATGTCACAAGGAATTAAGGGCTACGGGGAGAATGCGGGTAAGTGGAGTTGAAATGCCCATCAGCCATGATTGAATGACGGAGTGGACTCGATGGGCCAAATGGCCTTACTTCCACTCCTATGTCTTATAATCTTATGGTCTTAAAATATTAAAACAAATACACTCCATTGAAAGCCAAAACTTCAATGAGAAATATATGTCAATGGCTTATGAAGGAGATTAAGTATAGTATTGGGTTAAAAGAGAGTTTCCCATTACAGTAAAGAACATAGTAGATCTGAGAATTGGCAATGATTTAAAAACCAACAAAGGGGCATTACAAAGTTGAAAAAAGGAACAATGTAGAATATGAGAGTAAAACAACCAATTCTATAAAGCCAGATTGTAAGTAGATAAAAAGGACAAAAATAATTTAAGTAAACTTCAGTTTCTTAGAAGCAGAGACAAGAATGAGAAATGAGAAATGAGAATGAGAAAATTGCAATGACGTTGAACAAATGTTTCATGTCTGTATTCTCAGCAGAGGACAGAAGTTACATACCAAAAATAGACGGTAACCTAGGGGCCAGTGAGATTGAGAAAATTAAGTTAATTGATACCAGCAGAGAAAAAGTACTGTAGAAACTCAAGTGACTGAAATCTGACAAATCCCCAGCAGTGGAAGGCCTACATTTTAAAAGAAATGGCTGAAGAGATATTAGGTCCATGGGCCACAATTTTCTAAAATCCCATATATTCTGGAAAGGTTTGGAAGTTAGCAAATGTAAAGCCAGTATTCAAGAAAAGAGAGAGAGAAAAAACTGACCACAGGTCAGTTAGCTTGACATTAGTCATTGAGAAAATGCCAAAGACTATTCTGAAGGAATTCCTAGCAATGCACATGGAAAAGCACAATATGATTAGAACGAGTCAACATGGCCTAATGGAAGGACAATCATATTTTGGTAAATTTATTATTCTTTTTTGAGTATGTGACTGGTTGAGTTGACAAAGGGGTACTAGTACATATCGTATACTGGGACTTCCAAAAAACACAGAAAGCAGAAAATGTAAATAACTTTTAAGTTGCCAGACTGAGCTAGTGAGTGCTGAGGCTTTGTCAGTTTACAATCTATAATGACATAGATAAAGAGCCAGAGAGTAACACATTTCAGTTTTATGGATGTTGCAAGGCTGCATGGGAATGCAATCTGTATGGAAGACTCAAAAAGGCTGAAATGAGTAATTTATCAGGATACTGAGCATCAAGGAAACAAGGGGAATTTAACTTCTGAAGTGTGAGGTTGCTTCCTTTGGTCCTAAGATTAGAAAGTGGAATATTCTTTAATGGGCATCAAACTTGTTAATGGTTTTGTTTCGAGAGACTTGGGTGTATTCATACAAGGAACACAAAAGTTAACATGCAGGTATTACAAGGAAAGTGGAGTAAAAAAATAAAGAATAAACTACAGATAAAGTTTCCTCGATTTGTCCTTGGGATGAGAAGGATGTCTGTTGATGAAGGGCTGAGCGAATTATGTATAGATTTCTGGGCTTTAGAAGCATGAGCAATTATCTCATTGACACAGTCAAGATTATGAGGAGTCACCTTTTTAGAATGCATGGATAATCCTGAAGGACTGAAGTAGACAAATGTCCTCACTCAGTGTTTTGAATCTTTGGTGAAAGTGAGGACTGCAGATGCTGGAGATCAGAGTCAAGATTAGAGTGGTGCTGGAAAAGTACAGCAGGTCAGGCAGCATCCGAGGAGCAGAAAAATCGACATTTCAGGCAAAAGCCCTTCATCAGGAATGAATGTTTTGAATTTTTTGTTGAGAGGATTGTGCCTGTGCATTAGTTGAACATGTTTAAGACTGAGACGAATAGATTTTTGAAGTTTTAGGGAGCTCAAGGATACGGGGTGCATTTGAGAAGCATTCAAAATAGGACCAGGATAAGGCCATTCAGCCCTTTGAGCTCCACAGTATATTATGATCATGACTAATCATCTAACTCAATAGCCTGTTCTCTCTTTACCCCGACATCCTTTGATCCCTCTAGCCCCTCGTGCTATATCCAACTTCTTGAAATCAAACTGTTTCTGTGGTAGAGAATTCCACAGGCTCAGCACTCTCTGGGTGAAGAAATTTCTCCGAATCTCAGTCGTAAATGGTTTACGCTGCGTCCTTGGACTGAGATGAGCTCCCTGGAACCCCGCATGAATACTTCTGCTGCCAAGTTTGAATGGGACACTTGGGAGAAGTTCTGATTTATTTTCTTGTATAGTCACCAGGAAATGTTAGATAAATTAAAAGCGCATCTAATTTCTAGATGACTATTTAACGAACCACTCTAACCCCTCCCCACATCAAATTCCCCACTGGATCTGCCTCTCTACTTCATCATGACCCCGAACCCTCCAGCCCGCTCCAGTCTTTCAAAACCCACTTTGCTCATTGAGACTCTCCAACCTCCCTGACCTTGAGACTCCACTCTGAGCACACCTCTGATCCACCCATTCAGCTCACTCTGAGGACTGAGTTTGGAAGGATCCTGCACCAAACAATTGACCAGAAAAATTGGTCGAAGACCAGTCAGGTTTTTTTTTGTCTGGTCAATGTCAAGTAAAGAAGCTCCAAAGCTGATTTGAAAATTTGGCCAATAATTCCACTTGCCTCTCACAGAGTTGGAATGTGAACAGCTCTAACCAGAATTGTGTTTATCTTGAGTTCTGTTCATCTGTACAAATATATCACATTAATTAAACTTGTGTTCTACATTTTATTTGTTTGGTATTATTGTGATGGCGTCCGAGGCTGTTTATTTCTATCGTACCTTCCTCTTTGTAGATTAATGGTGATGTTGCTGACCTGACTTTGTATAATTGCACAAACAGAAGAAAAATTGAAGTAAAAGGGCTCAAATCACCAATTCTAATTGAGTTTGAAAGGAAGGACACAATTGTAAGTTTAATTAACAATAGAAATATTATTTGTATTCTATAGTTTTAAGTTCCATTATTTTCTGTGACAGGTGATACATGTGGTAACATGGCATCCTCATTCTAAATCCTTCCAGCTTGTTCTGTTGTCGCTCACCCATTGTAAGGCCATGAGATGTAGGAGTTGAAGTAGGCCATTCAGCCCATCGAGTCTACCCTGTCATTCAACAAAATCATGGCTGATCTGATAATCCTCAATTCCATTTCCTTGCCTTTTCCTTGTCTAACCTTTGATTCTCTTAATGATTAAAAGTCTGCCTGTCTCAACATTGAAGATACTTAATGATCAACCTCTACAGCATTCAATAATAAAGAATTCCAGATTCACTACACTCCGTGAGAAGAAATTCGTCATCTCTGTCTTAAATAGCTGCCTCCTTATTCTAAGATTATACTCTAGTTCTGGACTCTCCCATGAGTGGAAACAACCGTTCTACATTTACCCTGTCAAGCCCACTAAGAATCTTGTATGGTTTCAAACAGATCACCTCTGATTCTTCTAAACTCCAGTGAGAACAGGCCCAACCTATTCAATGTCTCCTCATAAAACAGTCACTTCATACCTAAGAGCAATCTAGTGAACCTTCTCTGGACTGCCCCCAATGACAGTACATCTTTCCTTAGAGAAGGACCAAAACTGTTTGACCAGTGCCTTTTATAGTATTAGCAAGACCTTCTTATTTTTATACTCCATTCCCTTTGAAATAAAGACCAATTTCTATTGGCTTTCCTTGTCTTCTGGCAGCTATGAGTTTTGCCAGTATGTGATGTAATGTGTAATTTTGGACCCAACCAAGTACCTGGTTGAAATGTGTGAGCCTATATACAGTGGCTGATGGTGGTCTCTTTTACAGAGCAAGATATTAATTCTCAAGCATGTGCTGTTCTCACTCCATTTATTCTTTGTAGCCGGGTTCTTTGGATACTTATCATGGGCAGGAACTTCAACTGATTTTAATTTTACCAGTTAATAACTCAGGGCCTATTTGCTGAATCAAAATTTTAGTCTTTCCAGTCTAGCATAATATTACGAGGTAGTCCTCAATCCAGCTGGAATTTTAATTTTTTACATGTATTCTTTTTCTGAATATTTTATCTTCTTGCTTGTGAAGTGAACTCTTTGCTGGTGTATAATTTTACCAGTGTCAAGCACCACCTAATACATGACATAAGCAGCTAAGATTGTTGCTTTCAGGTTGTTTAGTAATGAGTACCACAAATATATCCCTGCTGGAAAAAATACGTGTCCAGCTGGGTTTTTTGAAAGCTGTCAGAAGCAACATCTCTGACCCATTTTCCTGTCCCTAACTGAAAGGCATCAGCTATCATAGGTACATTGCTCTTCTCTCTCTCCAGGCCCATGACTCTGAGATCAATCAGAGAAAATCCTGTCCTCACATCACTAACTACTCTTTCAAATTCCTAATCATTTTACCTATGGCCTTATTTCATCTTAATATCTACTGATTTGCTAATTGACGGATACTGAGGGGTGACATTATAGAGGTTTACAAAATAATGAGGGGCACGGATAGGGTAAATAGGCAAAGTCTTTTCCCTGGGGTGGGGGAATCCAGAACTAGAGGGCATAGATTTAGGGTGAGAGGGGAAAGATATAAAAGAGACCTACGGGGCAACTTTTCCACACAGAGGGTAGTACGTGTATGGAATGAGCTGCCAGAGGAAGTGGTGGAGGCTGGTACAATTACAACATTTAAGAGGCATTTGGATGGGTATATGAATAGGAAGGGTTTGGAGGGATATGGGCCGGGTGCTGGTAGGTGGGACTAGATTGGGTTGGGCCGAAGGGTCCGTTTCCATGCTGTACATCTCTATGACTCTATGACATTCTCTCCACTTCTCTCAATGTTCTTGTCTTCCATTAATATTTGTCATCCAAATCATTCCCCAGTATACTCCTCAGCTCTGATGCCACAGTCTAAGGGGCACAACAGGTTCAATTCTTCCTCATCATATCTTATTAGATCACTTTAAACTATTATTCAGCAATATCTGTATCACCAAAACTACTTACTTTCCAAATGTCATCCAGCAGTGCAAAGTTAAGGACTTAAAGAAAAGATTGTGGGAATTTTGTTAAACCACTCTGCCATGCCTCTTCCATCATCACCTTCGACAGTACATATGAAGAGTTCATGGATATTTTTGTTGCATAAAGATTCTCTCATCAGTTTCTGGAGTTTCCCACCCTTCTTGCATTCTGGGACAGAATTCCTAAAAGAAAATGCAACTTTCACTTGAGCTGAATTCGTATCATTTTGTCAATGCTATCTTCTGCAACAAAGAGAGAAAAGCCTGCATTGATGTAATATTTCTGATGACCACCAGATGTCTCAAAGAACTGAACTGTGAATGAAGAGTGTTTGAAGTGTACTCACTATTAGAAATTAGGAAATGCAGCAAACAATTTACATGCAGTGTGTCTGTCGCAAATAACCATGTGATAATGACCAGATAAATTGCTTTGTGTGTTGTTAACTGAGGGATAAATGATGGCCCAGATTCCAGAGGTAACTCCCCAGCTTTTCTTCATGTACACCTGAATGTGTAAGTTAGGAGCAGAGATGAGCCATCCAGCCCCTTGAGGCTGCTGTGCTTTTCAATAAGATCATGGCTGATCTGTTTGAGATTTGTATTCTACATTGCTGATAACCTTTGATTCTTTGCCTAACAAGAATCTATCTACACATGACCTCAAAAACATTCAATGACCTCACTTCTGAGGCAGCAAATTCCAAAAGTTGCACAACCCTCTGTGAAAAAAGATGTTTTTTCATTTCTCTCCTAAAAGGACTGACCCTAATTTTAAAACAGTGCCACCCTAGTTGTGGACTCAACTACAACAGGAAACATCCTTAAACATCCACCTTGTCAGAATCATTCAGGACCTATTCAACTTAATTTATATCACCCCTCATTCTTTTAAACTTCAGGTAAAACAAGCCAGCCTGTCCAACCTATCCTCACAAGACAACCCACACATTCCAAGTATCAATCTAGTAAACTTCTGAACTGCCTCAAATACATTTACATCATTCCTTAAATAAGGAGACCAAAATTGTATGATATTTTACATTCACAGGAGAAATGAGGCCTCAAATTAAGAGTTTCATCTGTGACATGGTGCTTCTTATAGTGTAGCACTTCCTCAGTACAGCATTGGAATATCAGCCTTGATGTTTGTTATCAAGACATGCAGTTGGACTTGAACCTGGAACCTTGTGATTCATGAGTAGGACCAACCGAACCACAGCTGGTACTCAGTGCTTTCTCTGGTCTCACCGCATTGCTTCAACCTACCTCCTACTGCCCTGATCTCATTCTAATTGAATGGTTGACCACTCAACTCCCCCTTACTGGGCTACATTTTAATTAATATGTTAATGGCTCCCTTTACTGAGGTACTGATGTTGTTCCTGAAATTTTCTTGTTATCATCCTTTAAAAAAAATGCTATACTTGGATCCACTGTAGCTGCAAATCAGCACACCACTTCCTAATTGCATTTCCTCTGTAAGTAAGTGTTGATTCCTCCCACATCTGTACCCCGACTTTCCTAAAATAACGTATTTGTGTCTCTCCAACTAGGTTTTAGCCCAGCCATAGTGTCAAGATGGTCCTTGTGGAAGTCACAAATGGCATTTCTTGTGACTGTGGCCATGATAACCTATCCCTTCTCATTTTCGGTCAATTCTGTTCATAGCTATCTCATAGCGAGAGAATCACGAGGAATGGCTTCTCTTCCCACTTTTATTTTATTACCTTTTGTAAATATTTGTTACTGGCTCCCTTGCGTTTCACATCTAAAGCTGTCACTTGGGGTTATTTTATACTAAAACACATCATGTTCCATATCTATGCTAACAACATTGATTCTATTTCACCACCACCACCTTGAACCCCTCAGCAGTCTCTTTTTTTTTGTAATCCTTTTCCAATATTCAATATTGAATGAAGAGGAATGTCCTGCAAAGAAATTGGAAATTGGGAAAACTAGATGTATTATTTTTGGCGAGAGTGGGAACTGCAGATGCTAGAGATTGGAGTCAAGAGTGTGGACCTGGAAAAGCACAGCAGGTCAGGCAGCATCCAAGGAGCGGGAGAATCAATGTTCCGGGCATAAGCCTTTCATCAGCAATGAGAATTCCTGATGAAGGGCTTTTACCCGCAACATTGGTTGTCCTGCTCCTCGAATGCTGCCTTACCTGCAGTGCTTTTCCAGCACCACACTCTCTACTATTTTTGGCCTCCACCACAATGCTTTTGTTTCTATTCTACCATTTCAGTCTATGGTGATGTCTTAAGTTAATTAAGAGCATTCCTAAGAACGTAAGAATTAAGAATATGAATAGGGGGGACGATGATGTACTGGTAGTGTCACTGGACCATTAGTGGAGAGGTTCAGAGTAATTCTCTGGGGATATGGTGTCAGATTTCTCTGTGAAAATTGGTGGAATTTTAATTCAATTAATAAATCTAGCATATAAAGGTGACCACAATGAAGCTACCATTGATTGTGGTAAAAGCCCGTCCTTTAGAAAAGGACATCTGCTATCTATGTCTGATCTGGTCTCCATCATGACACCAGGCTCTCTCAATGTAGTGATTTTAATCTGTCCTCTGGAATGACCTTGCTAGTTTTTCTGTTCAGTGGCAATTCAGGATGGGCAATCCATGCTGCCTTTGCCAGTGATGGCCTCACCCCATGAAATAATAAAGGAAAAGAGTTAAAGCCTGTTAAGCCTGCTCCATCATTCAGTCAGATCGTAATTGATTTCTGATCTCACCATGACCTTTTCATTCTATTCCCACATCCCTTGATTCTTTTACAGCTGAAACATCCATCGCTGTTAACAGGGGAATATTTTCAACAGTGGGGTTTCCAGTGACCTATTTGGTGAAGTATTCCAAAGATTCACAATCCCCTTTGGGGGGGGAAAGAATCCTCAATCTCGGTATTTGATCCTGACTTTGGTTGTCATTAACAATGCCCCAGTTTAAAATATTCACAATTTAAGTGGCTCCAGACAACTAACTCAAGTTTTAGTTACCGCATCTTTGCTGATCTCCCCTTCTCTCTATTCCAAAAATGTTTTGTATCAATATTGCTTTTGTTGAGCACTTCAATTTACAATGCAAATTGTTGTACCCAAGGTCATGTGCAAGAATGGATGATCAAATGCATTGTCTGCAGGTAATTCAGAGAATAGCTTGCAACATATTAATGCACAGTCCAAATAATCCCCAATTATTAGAAGCACATTCTATCACAAAGCAAGATTTTAACGTGAATTGTGATAAACATGCTGAGTTGCTAAGTGAGAAAATAAAGTAACCTGATGTTTCTGATTAAACCTGTAGTAAAAGTTTTGATTTCTTGTTTGCAGCAGGAACAGCTTTCAGTCTACTTGCTAATTCGTACCCAAATGAATGTTCATATCTTGCCAGTGACACCGGCAAACATGCAGCAAGCTTTGCAGATCAGAGTGAACTTCAATCAGCCTAATCAGCAAGTGTTTCCTGTCATGCTGTTAGTAAGGTATGATAGAGCTTGCATTCACTTGAAGTATTTACCTTTGAATTGTGATTCCATAATTTAAGTCGCCTAGACCATGACCTGATTCCTTGACCTGTTGTAGTACACAGTGTTGTTATGGAGGCAATTCCAGAATTTTTTATTTTAACTTAGTGACAGAAGGCACAGCAATATTCTCTCAAATGTGACTTGGAGAATTCACTTGGGGAAAGCGCCTCTTGTCCTTTTCCTTTCAGGGGTGAAGACTGGGGTTGGAGGGGGTGGGGATGGTTGTGAATAAAAATCTTGGCCAGATGCTGCAAATATGTGTTTTCTTGCCACAGAACAGCACAAATTTAAGAGGAAATGTTACGTATTTTTCTTATGTATTGTAGTGAAATCATTAGCTTCAAATGTCTTTATAGATTCAACAAGGAACCAACTCCAAGTAAATATAACCTGAAACAAATCCATTACTGGGATGGAGATACAATACACTTATTTATTCCAGCATCATCACTTCTAGGTTTGTAGTATGTTTGTACTTTTTCATTTAATTGCAATTACATTCTTGAAGTTTTATTTTAGAACTTAAATAAAGTTAAACAATATGTAAGTACAAAAGAAACTGGGCACCAAATGGTAGGATATGCTAAATATCAGCCAACATCTAATTTAAAATGAAAATAATAACTGACTCACAAAAGTAGAGAAATAGTGTACAATCAGGTGTTAACCCTTGATTTCCTTGTTTGTCTACCTCCATGTAAATTGAAAAAAAATCAATAGCGATGCCTTGACCACCTTTTAATGCATAGTATTCCAAAGTCACATGACCCCCCTCGGAGAGAACAAAATTCTCTTCATATGTTATACCCTATACAATGAGCTTTTATTTCCTGCAATAACCTTTGATGTGACACTTAATCAAATGTTTTCAGGAAAACCAAGTCTGGTATGTCAACAAACTGCCTTTCCCTGATTCTTCCTGATTACTGTCGGTTTTTCTCAGGGTGTAGCTATAATCTCTTTAATGAATGATTCTGTCATTTTCCCTATCATGCTAAACTGGCCAATAGTATGCTGTTTCTGCCTCCCTCCCATTTTCAATTGAGGTGTTATACTTGCTACTTTCCAATCTGATGGAATTCCCTGAATCTACGGAATTTTGGAAAGTTAACACCAACACATCCACCATCTCTTTGGAAATCTTTGTTGAGACCCTAGAATGAAGTCTGCTGGACCCAGAGACTTATCAACATGCAGCTTTGTCATTTTGCTTTTTGCCATGTTAAGTATTTTGCTTAGTTCCTCTCTCCTGTCCACTAATTCAGAATGACACAAGTTTAGAACATATTGTATTTGCAGGCCATTGGTGAAGGATGTTTATGTTCTATTTTCTGAGATATTGCTAATACGTTTATCATTTTTCTACAAAAGTTATTTGGATTATTCAGTTTCAGTAATTCTTCTTCTTCTCCTTGCACAAGTTAGTTTGAGATACCACAAAGTGCTTACAGTCACTTGCATTGCTAAATGTCTGTGCCCATGAGTAGAGAAGGAAACCAAGGAATTATTACTGATTGCATTACTAAAAGGGAAAATAAAAGAGGAAAAGAAAGAAAAAGATTTTTAATGCCATTGAGGTTTCTGGGAAAACTTTAGTTTATAAAAAGGGATCAGATCCAGGTGTGCAAGTCCATTTGATATCATGGAAGTATTTTAAGGCCATTCTGCTTATTCTTCTGGTTTATAAATATTATGATCAATTGGTCATTTACAATACATAAGGATTCTGCTGAAGAGAGAATAAGGGACATTTTCTCATTCACAAAAAATAAATGATAACTGTTTCAAACATTCGCAGGTTCATAGACCAAGAAAATTGGATCATTAGAGGGACCAGGGGTCATTACCCAAAGTTACTTGCAAATAGGAATTCAACAATAAAATTCTGGGTCAGCTAATGTTTGTATTTTAGCATCATGTTTGTCAATACTTTTGTAAACTTCTGAATTATTTACAGATGCAATAACTTGCTTTATATTGTACCTTAATACAATGAAAATCCAGGGTTTTTCCCAATTCAGCAGCGACAAATCAAAAGTGTGAGAGATTAGGAGGTGACCAATAGCTTGAGTAAAAGATGGGCATAAAAATGTACATGATCTGGAACACAAGTTGACTCGGTGGCCAATAGAGTTTCTTTATTATACATTTTCGAACAACCACCTAACATTGTACTGAAATGATCTGTATTATTATGAGCTGTTGTGCATTTAAGCTTTGGCAATGTCCATATGATATATTATCAGGTTATAGTCCAACAGACATAAATCAAATTTATGTCAAAGCACTGCACCTGAGGAAGGAGTAGTGCTCCAAAAGCCTGTGATTTCAAATAATCTTGTTGGACTATACCTTGGTGTGGTGTAACTTCTGACCTTGTCCACCCTAGCCCAACACCGGCACCTTCCCATCATTGCTATTTCAATCCAAGTTTTACATCATCGTAAGGAGTATTGTAAACAAGAAATGTAGAATTGTTAAGTGCATTTTGATGAATATTGTACCAGAGAGAGAAGGAAGATTGAGATTCAACTGAATCAAAAGCCTTGTCAATGTACAGTGTGCTCTGGCTTAGCTGCGTTTCTGTGATTGTATGAAAGATATGCTATTTCTGAAAAGCCAAGCAAAGTAATGGGAACACAGACATTTTAAAAATTGATTAAGTAATTATGAGTTCAAGTCAACTGCGAGAAGAGGTGTTTAATGATTCAATCCAATTTCTCTTCTTTTCAGGTGTAGGGACATATTATCTTGGTCTCTTAGATGCTAACTATAATAGAAGACCGAAAAATAACTATCTTGCCAATAATGTGAGTTATACTGTGAACATTCAGTGGACCCAATGTCTGTACTGGGATGATAACCGAGAGTGGAAATCTGATGGCTGTTCGCCCCAACAAAAATCAGATTCAGAGAAAATAAACTGCAGGTATGATTAGTCTCTGGTGCTTCTGTGGCTTGCATCCAATTCTCTCTTCCTTTCTGTTTGAAATCAAATCTTCTTTCAAATACTATGATCTTTGCTTATGCACTTCTAAATCAGTAAATGTAGATTGATTTGTAATTAAATTATAACAAACAGCAGGAGAACAAGAAGGTAAGAAGATATCTCTATCTGGTTAAGATAAAGCCTGCAAATGCCTTCATCATTCTGATTTATCCATGGAAGGAAAATAATCAGGGCAAGTTAGCACTATTTCATTTCATTACAAAGTGTCTTTATAAAGTGTCAGAAATAACATTTTGAGGTAATGTTCATATACGACAGTGTGCCTCAGCTAAAAGTACATTGCGAAACCTGTGCTCTGTACATAGTCTCAAAACACTGTATAATACTGTAATCACCTAATCATATTTTCCTTCAAGCTTAATACGCAGTAATATGCATGTCCTACACTTTATCAATCATGATCAACATTGTTAACCTCAGTATTTATTGATTTTTTTTGCCATGTTTTTGTTCTTTTTGTCATGTTTTTGTTCTTCTTGTCATTCCTCTTTTGGAAGATCAGAGTGTACATATTCTTTTATTTTATTATTTATCTGTAATTAGTTGCAACCATATGACAACATTTACAGTTTTACACAAGGAGCTTGTGATGAAGGAGGTACAATTCACAGATGTCATGATCTTTATCAGGTAGGTGTTGTGGACCAAGTGAGCAAGTACTGTGTACTACTTTTCGTGTGTTTCTGTCATATAGCTAATTTAATAATTTCAATATTATGAGTAGAATCAGCCTATTATCCATTTGAAAATGTTGCTAATTAAATATGGATTGAAACCCAAAATAAACTGCAGCTTCCTTTTCAAATTGATATCCAGGGAAATTCCTAATATTGGTTTTGGAGGTTGTTGTTATTCATTTTGTAAATTAAATAATAGATATTTAAGTCAAGTCTGTGATTAGATGTAAATACTCACCATCATTAGATTGTTCAATTTGGAATACCTCTGTAAACAAAAGAGTAACACTGTCCTGCAAGTTTTTATGCACAGTGCTGAATATGCAGTATTACAGTAGATATGACAGTTATTGAGCTGAAAATGTGTTGCTGGTTAGGCAGCATCCAAGGAGCAGGAGAATTGACGTTTCGGGCATAAGCCCTTCTTCAGTGACAGTTATTGACACTGGACTAGTAATCCAGAGATCCATTTAATATTCTGAGGACATGTTCTGCTTTCTTCCAGAAATTTGATGGTCTACTACACTTCACTCCTTAAATACCATCTGCTTCCTTAACAATCTGAAACTTGTCGATTTCCCCTTCAACTTTGTAAAGCAACTGTTGAGCTCTCAGAAGCTCTTTCCCTTTGAACTGCTGTCTTTACTTTAAGAGTTGTGGTCGGAAGATTTAGACAGTGCAAACATAATTCGAAAATAAAATCTGAGTTTATCATTTTGTAAAAATCTGATTGCATTATTTTTCATGAATGAAAAATCATTCAACAGGAGAGGCAGAATATTAATGTGTTCACATTGAGAGTGAAGTGAGTTCATGGGCAATGCTATTTTTATTCACTTTCCAATTAGATATAGTAAGACTCATAGTTGTATTTTGTTTTGACAGTGTCTTTGAAAACTATGCCACTTGCATCACTGTGCTGTTTGCTCTAACTTTATACATTCTACTGGTTATCTTGTGTAAACGCATGGATTTTTCTATGGAGACAAAACCTGGACTTGTAGTATTGCAAGATAATACTCCTACTGACCAGTATCTATATGAGATCATTGTTGAGACTGGCTTCAGGACTAGAGCTGGGACTACTGCTAAGGTATTTTATATTGTTATCTTCTATGTATATTTTTGTCCTCAGGTAAAATAAAAATACAAAACAAGTTTAGTTCAGGACCAGTGTTGGAAAGCACTATTTGACTGAAGGAATACTGAACAGACGAAAGTTTCTGGAATAAGATAGTACAGGGTTGTCATTGTAAAAGTATGGGTGACAAATTATAAAAAATAATACACATTAACTGTAAGATAAATGAAGATTAAAGTAAAAGTAAAAGCTCGCCGGAAAAAAATTAAAACAGGTAGGATTTCTAGGTTAATAAAGTAACGTTGGTCTTCGAGAAAGTGAATCTGAGAATTGATTGTGGAAATTAAAGAAACAGTAGATGAATAAGAACACTCATTCTTTATTAGACTTCACTACAAGTGACATCCCAGAAATAGCTAGACATAAGGAAATGGGAGGGAGAGAGGAATTCAAGAAACTTACAATCACCAGAGGAGTGGTACTGAGCAACTTGTTGGAACCATGAACTGAAAAGGGAAAGGTTCCATTAAAATGGAAAATAGTGAATATAACTGTTCACAAAGGAGATGAAACTAGAAACAGGAAATAACAGGCCAGTTAGTTTCACATTTGTCATAGATAATGTGTCAGAAGCTATTAATAAAAGCTTTATAGAAGGAAGCACAAAATCTTAAAGGTAGATTCTAGGCATGATTTTGTGAAGGGGAAATCCTATTTAACTAATTTATTGTAATTCTTTGAGTAAGTATGTTGTATGACTAAAAGAGAACCAATAGATGTAATATACTATACTTTGATTTTCAGGTGATGCCACATCAATGGTATTTGTGAAAAATAAACGTTAGTGGTGTAGAGGCCTGCATATTTGCATGGACAGAAATTTGGATATCGAGCTGGAAATAGAGTGGTCGTAATGGGTCATTTTCTGGTTGACAAGATGTTATAAGTGGTGTACCACAGGATCAGTACTGGGCCTCCAATTATGACAATTTGTGTCAATGACATGGAGGAAGGTACTGAAAATATTGTTGCTAAATTACCATTGAAATAAAGATAGCTCAGAAAGTATGTTGTGAAAAGAGCAAAAGGAAGCTACATAGGAGTATAGATTGAGTGACCTTAATGATGAGAAATTGCAGAGCTCTGAGAAGCAGAGGGGCCTGGCTGTACAAATGTGTAAACCACAAAAGGATATTATGCAGATGCAGCAAGTAATTAGGAAGACTAATAGAATGTTAAAGTTTATAGAGAGGTTATGTTTCAGTTATGCACAATACTGGTGAAGTCACATCTAGAGTAATGTGTTTGGTAATGACCTCCTTATTTAAGTAAGGATGTACGTATATTGATGTAGTTCAGAAGTGGATGGGTTGCCTTATGCGGAAATGTTTGACAAACTGAGATTTTATCTATTGGCATTTAGAAAAGTAAGTGATGGTTGATAGTGTAAAATCTTGAGAGGTCTTGACAGGCTGGAATTGGAAAGCATATTTTCTGTCAGAGGAGAATCTAGAATTATGGGTCACAGTTTAAAAAAAAACAAGGAGTTGCCCATTTAAGATACAGATGGGGAGGAATGTATTTTCATAGAGCATTGTGAGACCCATAAAAGGCAGTAGAAACAGAGTCTTTGAACATTTTCAAAATAAAAGTGGATGGATTCTTGATAAGCAAGTTTGGCAGGAATGTGGAATGATCATATCAGGCATGATTTTAGGAATGTCAGCAAGAAGAGGAGGAGAAAAAAGAGAGGAAGAGCAGAGGTTCCTAATTTCTATGTTGGTCTGCCTGTACCTCCTAAATTCCATGGAGGAGACTATATTCAGCATGATGAGGCCAGCTGTCCTGAAGACGGTTGCATGTAGCGTGACTGGAACCTTCAGGATGACCCTATAATGCTGCGCTATGCACATTTCCAATTTTCTCTCCGAAAGCTAGTGTGCTTCCAATTAAACCTGTTGGACTATAACCTGGTGTTGTGTGATTTTTAACATCACTGGGAGTCTCGCTGCCCTGTCATAGCCAGATGGTCACTGCTCCAGGCAAGAAGAAAAACCATGAACTCTCCTCATGTGCATGGTTCCATTTGCCTTTCAGAAGCAGTGATGACCAGTGAACTCTCATCTCTGTGGGATACTGCTGAAGTATTGCCACCATGCAATTTACCATGGCATGCAGTATTGATGAGCACTCATAATTAATTAAACAACTTGTGACTGTTCATTGTTTTAGAGCCTGTAGCAGTGCACAGATAGCCAGGTAATCAGCCATAATCCATGAGATAGCATAGACAGCTCTCTTGATTAGACAGAGAGAGATAATTAATAGTGCAGTTTGTGGTACACCACTTTGCATTAAGAGTGGGGGAGTGAGAAAGTAGATCCCATATCGACCTGAGCTCAAAGTCAAGGCAACAATTAAATCTTCACTAATATTGTTCTGAACCAGACTGCAGCCATCTAACCAATTGAGCTGCCCACCTCTGCTATGGCTGTACTGAACATAACTGATAAGCAGCTGGTTTTTTTGAAATTTGTTATTTTAAGATTGATGATCAAGCTTAATGATTTATTTTTACTGTTAACTTGTTTCCAGGTTTATATCAAACTTCATGGAGAAGATGGTGTTTCTGAAACAAGAGAGTTATTCCATCCTGAGCAGCAATTATTTGAGAGGAATTCCAGACATACATTCATCATGAGGTACTTCGACTTGATAACAGAGGTTAAAAACATTTTGCATAAACTTCCTTGCAATGAACTGGCTTAGTGAGACAAAGTAATTTCACCCATTGGTATAGTGTGTTTTGAACTGAATCTTTGTCATGTCATAACAAATAGCAGCTTCTTCATCCTGCCAATCCTGCTGGCCAGTGTAATTAGCAAGAAGCAAGGATTGGTTGGTGTGTCAGAGTAGTACTCAGCTCCCAGCTGTTTTAGCCAATTTTAATCCAATTCAACGCCCAAACAACAACTGTCTAGTTAGCTTCTTACAATGCTTTGACTGAAATAACAGGTAAAAACTATCAATCATAATTCCTTTTAAAAAAAAAGCTGTCTGTCACAGGAGCTGACCAGAACTGTTAACTTTATTTGTAGAAGTCTAAACTTTTTAAACAACAAATGTCTGTCTGCTGTTAGGTTGGGAGCAACTGTTGTGTTGTCTCTAATATTTTGCAGCAGATATTGGTTTCCAGGATGAGCCAGATCCTGTTGACAGTTCTGTATGAATGTGCCGATGTAGTTGCACAAGATGTGGTTTATTTAAAAGGTCTGCTTAGTCAGCAACTCAGAAGGCAAATGGAAATGTTACCTTTATTGCTCAGGGTTTGGAATTTAAAACAGGGATGTCTTGTTACAACTGTGCATGGTGTTGGTGAGATTGCACCTGATGTACTCTGCGCAGTTTTGGTCCCATGTTTAAAAAAAGGATATACAGGCATTGGAGGCTATTCAAAATAGATTCTCTTGTTTGATTGCTGGGATGAAGGGATTATTTTATCAAGAACAATGAAACAAGTTAAGCCTTTGTTTATTTGTGTTTAGAAGAAAGAGGGGTGATCTGATTGAAACATATACGGTTCTATGGGGGATTGAGACAGAGTAGATATTGTGAAAATGTTTCCATTTGTGGGTGAATCTTGAATTTGGAGACAAAAACAGAAATTGCAGGAAAAGCTCAGCAGCTCTGGCAGCATCTATAGAGAGAAATCAGTTCAGTTTCTGGAAACTGTGATCCTTCCTCAGAACTGACAGCAGCTCGGAAAATGTTGGATTTTATGGAGGAGGTAAGGAGTAAGCGATAAGTGAAGAAAGAGCCCAAAAATACAGAATGATAGTTGCACAGACAAAGGATTGGATAAAGGTCAGGCGAGGAGGGTGAATAGCTATTAATGGGGATTGTTAGTGGCTAACAATGGGTTGTGTGTAATAGCAGATCATGTGACAACAAGGCCTGGTGTGTGGGGGTTGGAGTAAGGACGTGAGAGAGCTCCAGCCCAAAAAGTATTGAATTCAATATTGCATCCAGAAGGCTGCAGGGTCCCTAAACGGAAAATGTGGTGTTGTTCTTCCAGCTTGCACTGAGCTTCACCGGAGCACTGCAACAAGCCTGTGTTAAAGTTTGTCTGGTTGTGGCATCCTGCTGAAGGTGGTGGAAATGACATCTAATGATCCTCGGGATGTAGATACTGTTGGGATGGTAGATAAGGACAAGGGTGTCCTCTCCCTGTGGAATTCTTGGTTGAGGAAGAAAGTGGATGTTTCAGAGGCACCCTTGTTGAATTTGGCACTGTTGGAACAAATGCAACCGAGATGGAGGAACTGGGAGAATGGAATAGAGTCTTTACAGGAAGTAGGTTGTGAGGATGTATAGCCAACATAATTGCGGGAATCAGTGGGTTTGTGGTGTTTATTGGTGGCCAACCCATTCCCAGAAATGGACAAAGATGTCGAGGAAGGGAAGAGAGGACTTAGAAATGAACTAGTTGAAGGAGAGTGCAGCATGGAAATCTGAAGTGAAATTGATGGAACTTTTCCATTTTCGGTCAAGAGAGGGAAGCAGCACTATTGATGTCATTGATATAATGGAGGAACAGTTGTGGCTGGGGCCTGAATAGGACTGGAACAAGGAATGTTCCACATACACTACAAAGAGACAAGCATATCTGGGGCTCATGCAGGGCCTGACCTGAAGAAGATGAGAGGAGCTAAAAGAGAGGTTGTTAAGGGTGAGGACAAGCTAAGCTGGTTGGAGGAGCGTGGTGGAGGGTGGGGACAGCACAGGCCTTTCTTTTTGGAAGAAGCAGAGAACCCTGAGACTATCCTGATGGGGGATGGATGTGGAAAGGCATTGCACATCCATGGCAAAGGGGAGGTGGCTTGAGCTCGTGAATTGGAAATTTTGAAACTCGCATCAAGCCTCAGAGGAATTGTGGATGTAAGTGGACAGGGACTGGACAAGGGAAGAAAAGTACTGAGTGCAGGTAGGAAGAGATGAGTTCTGCAGGACAGGAGCAGGCTGAAACAATGGATCTGCCTGGGCACTCCTGTTAACATTTTGGGAAGGAGGTAGAAGGGATTTTTGTGGGGCAGGGAGACTTGGAGGCAGTGGGTGGGTGATCACGAAGTGAAATGAGGTTAGTGACAGTTATGGACATGGTAGCGTGATGTTCAATGGTAGGGTCATGGTCTAAGGGGAGATAGCAGGATGTCTCTGAGAGCTGACGCTCAGCTTCTGCAATGTAGAGGTCAGTGTGCCAGACTACAACAGCACAAGCCTTGTCAGCAGGTATAATTATAAAGTCAGGTTTGGATCTGACCTTCCAAACTTACGACCTCTACCACCCAGAACAAAGGCAGCAGATACATTGGAACACCCATGTGTATTCCTCTCCAAGCCACACACATCCTGACTTCGAAATACATCATTGTCATTGAGCTAATATCCTGGATCTCCCTTCCTGTTTTGCTGTAAATTCTATACAGATTACAAGAGTACTTTGGTCAGTGTTGCTGCTCATACTGGAAGCATTCTGTGTCTCACCACTGACTCTCTTAAACTAATTGTATGAAGCTTGGGTCTGTAGAATTCCAGAAGGTGTCCTCTCTTATCATCCTTTGCATAAGTTATGTTTTGTGAAGCCTGGTTAAATTACTTCCAAGGGTGGAGAACAGATTTCACTGCAGAAACCAAAAAAGAATGTGCTACTTTAATATTGTAACTAAATAACGTTTGCCAGTCTTTATTCAATTATTCCCAAGTCTGTGGACTGGGTAAGGGTTGTTTCGGGTAGAATGTTGCCTCCACTTCTCCTCTGTTTTTGCCATATCTTAGGCCTATCTAGTGATTAGTGATAGAAGATACACCAGCACAGAGTGTCTACAGAAGAGGTTTGTTGCATGAAAGTGACTAGATTTGGTCAGATGTATTTACTAGGACCTTAAGAAACTGGTGCAGATATACCCACTCCCTCTAAAAGCTAAAGTAGAACTCCTTGTCTCTATCCTAGAATGTGTGTGTCATGTGTAACCTAAGTGGAGGCCATGTAACTCCTTTGGAACTAGTACCTTTAATAATAGACTGCTCTCACTCTCTACCTGTCTTACATTTTTTTTGGGTTAATTACATTTTTTTCTTTTAGCGTTCCAGAGAACCTTGGTTCTATTTGGAAGGTTCGCCTTTGGCATAACAATGGTGGCCATTCGCCCAGCTGGTATGTCACCTCCATCATTGTCAAGGACCTACTTCATGACACGTGCTGGTTCTTTCCTGCTGAATGCTGGCTTGCTGTTGAGGAAGGGGATGGCAAAGTGGAACGAGAATTAATCTCACTCACTCATGGGCTCGGCTTCAAGAGAGTAACGTATTATTTTCCATGTGCAACTTGCTATTGATAAATATTGATCTTTATATTTGGGTACTGATGGAGGTAGGGTGAGCAGAATGATATCTATCAGGTGTGGAAGCACCAGCATTCTTGGTAGATGATTATACAATTGGAAATGTCATAGGGCAAATCAATGGAGATTACATGCTTTAGTATTTGACATGACACGAGACTCAAAAGTAAAAATATGGCTGACACATGAGCATTATAAATGTATTTCTTACAGATAGGGCAAGGCTTACCCTTCGGAGACCAGTCAGGCTAAAAGGCCAGTCAAAAGTCTGCACTCTTTGGGAAACACGTCCAGTTAAGAACATGACACGCTCTCAAAAATTAGAGGCCTTCCAACTGAGAAACTATTTAAGATAAGTGATGGAGAAAGGATGGACTGTTTCCTCAGCTGTTGTCTCAGATGCAGCCTTTCCATCACTTGGCCAACTCAGAGGCCCTGGAGAATATTAACTTTATAGGCTCAGCTATGATGATACAACATCAGAACTCTTTGAGATCCACACTTTGACCCAAGGTTATGTCATAGGGCTAACACTCTTTGGCAAATTTATTTCTTTGCTGCTGTCACATGTATTCAGGCCAACTGCAGAGGAGTCTACTTGCCAAGCAGAATTGATGGAAACCTGTTTGATTCAGTTTGGCTCAGAGCCTAGACAAAGGTGCACCGAGCCCTTGTTAGAAATCTGCTCGATGCTAATGATTCTGCACTGACTTTCATACTGAAGAACATCTCCTCACACCAGTACAGAGCTTGGTTTGATGATCAGCATCAGGAAGACAAAGATCATGGACCGGGATGTTGCAAAAACACCATTCAGCATTGACAATGTGACACTGGAGTTTGACAACAAGTTCGCATATCTACACTTCACAATCCGGAGCGGTGTGTCCTTTCACAAAAACTGCAGCTGTTTTAAAAGAACTGGGTATGGAAATGTGGACCCCAAATGACACCAAACTGTGAGTTTTCCAAGCTTGCATTCTCAGCAGCAGGGTTACTCGAGCGACAGATGCTAGGTAGGAGAGAGGCCGAACAGGTTCTCACCTTTGTTGTCTAACATACATTCTTGACATCCCTTAGCAGTCTTCAGGGCCTCTGAGTTGGCGAACTTCATTGGTAAAAAATTATTGGATTAGCAAAAATATCTGCACTGAATTGGCCATGATCATCAGATGGATGATAACCGCATCCCCTAAGTCCTTCTGTACAGTAAACTGGCAACTTGTCATGACCTCCTGAGTGTCCACACCTCTGTTGCCAGGACACTACTTATGAAGTTAATGGACACTGTCAATTGGGAACCATTGCTGATGATGGCGATCTGTGTCTGAATGTTTGGAAAAGGCATTAGAAAATATATGCAGAAGCAAAAAGTTCCACTGGCCGTGAAGGAGCCCAGAGAAAAGAGAGGTGAATGAATCTTGCAATTTTTCACACCACTATCTTCCTCTCCAGCATTTGATGACTCTATGGCTTTAAGAGGTGTACTTTGTTCTGTCTTTCTGAAGAGAAGTTTTGAGCCATAGGCATCAAGCTGTCTCTTCCAAGCCAATAAATTAAATAGTTTGGGTTTCTTTTTAAAGTTGGAACAATAAAAGCAGCACGAAGGGTTGGTATCAGGGTCCCACAGCAACAAGACTGAAGTTTAGCTTTCAGTAGTTGTTGGGGTTTTCAGGTTGGTTGTGGAAGCTGCCGTACCTCTCTCTTTACAGAAGTTATTTTCTTGGGGTTCTTTTTCTTCTGGATTGGAGAAACATTGCACGTGAGACAATCTTTTTACTGGATTTGCCTTTGCCAAGGATGTATCTACTAAATTGGAATGTTTATTTGTGAAGTAACCTATTATTCTATTAAGTTTTCCAGTAGAGATAAAGTTATATTATTTCTTCTTGGTTTTGTTTGTATTTTAACTGTACCCTCCAACCACACAGGCTCAACATGGATTTCACTAGTTTCCTCTTTTCTCCTCCCCCCCTCCCCCCCATCCACTCTTCCAACTCTGCACCACTGTCATGACCTGTCCTATCTGTCTACCTTCCTTCCCACCTATCTGCTCCACCCTCCTCTCTGACTTATCACCACTACCCCCATCACCATCCACTAATTGCACTCTCAGCTACTTTCCCCCCAGTCCCACCCTTGTCCCATTTATCTCTCCACCCCCTTGGCTCACAAACCTCATTCCTGATGAAGTGCTTTTGCCTGAAACGTCAATTCTCCTGCTGCTCAGATGCTGCCTGATCTGCTGTGCTTTTCCAGCACCAAACTCTCGACTAAGAGTAAAGTGTGTTTTGCTTAAAGCCAAATAGTGTAACCAACTGAAATATTTCTGGAACACCGCACCTTACACTTGCCTTTAAATACGATAAAAGTTAGAGTCTAGGCTATCTCCTTGATATATTTGCAGAATGTTTGGTCTGGTCCATAACAAGCATATTTAACAGAAGCTTATTACAGAGCAGAGCACCCTGACATAAACCATCATCTCAACAGATGGAAGGCTGCCACAAGAGATTTTAAGTAACCACAGGTGTAGAAAAAAAATATAAATACTACACCCTCTTGTCCTTTACTCTCACCAGCTTTCCACCTCCGTGTTAATCCTCCTGTCTCCTTTTCCTTGCCTGTTTACTTGCTTTAAGCTGAGTAAGTCCTTAAGTGTTTCTAGTTATGACAAAAGATCATTGACTAACATGTAAAATCTGCCTTTTTCCCCACTGCCTTAATGTAAAGAGTATTTGCAGCATTATCTGTCTTTTATGTACTTTATGATGTACAAAAGATTTATTAAAACATATTACGTTTTTATTTAATTGAACATTTTGTTTTTCAACAGCTTTTATACAGTAAATTAACTGACTACATGGAAGACTTCCATCTTTGGGGATCAGTGTATAGTCGTCCATCTTACAGCTCTTTTACTTATACTCAACGCCTCAGTGTCTGCCTTTGCCTGCTTTTCGGTTATATGTGCCTGAACGCCATACTGACTTACCTGAAGGATGAGGAGGTAAAATGTTTTACCTAACTTTCAAACCCATCTTATTTCCAATAATACACAAGTACAGTTTGTCATCTGGTAAAGTTCTGTCGTGAATATTGTGATGGTGGCCATGTTTGGTACATTTTTGAATTTCTATGTACTTAGACTGTTCAGGATTTCTCCCTCCTTGTAAATATTTTCTGAACCCTTTCAAGTCTCACAACATCCTTCCTATAGCAGGGAGACCAGAACTGCATGCAGTATTCCAGTAGTGGCCTAACCAACATACAGCTGCAACATGACCTTCCAACTCCTCTACTCAATGCACTGAACAATAAAAGCAAGCATACCAAACTCCTTTTTCACTTGCTAATTTTCTATTATAGCCTTTTCAGCATGGCTTTGTAATCTGTTACCATCCTATCTATAACATCCCTGTCCCCTTTTGTTGAAATCGTCACATCACTTTCCTTTGTGTAGTCCCATTCAACACTGAAACGTCAAGATGAAGATCTCCTGTAAATTCTTAATAGGTCAACCTTTATCCTAATTAATCTCTTAATCTTTATCATGTAAAAGGTGCTTCATATTAATTGGTTAATGGTTTTTTTCTTCCCTTGTTTTCCTAGTACACAGCTGAACTAGGCCTTATTGAT
Source organism: Chiloscyllium plagiosum (assembly GCF_037043375.1). Lineage (NCBI taxonomy): Eukaryota > Metazoa > Chordata > Chondrichthyes > Orectolobiformes > Hemiscylliidae > Chiloscyllium > Chiloscyllium plagiosum. The sequence goes on from NW_028270143.1 coordinate 58,976,818, forward strand.
GTCTCCACAACCTCCTTAGTTACTGGATTGATTACGACTGTTGTGGTTCTGCCAATTATACTGTTGGTATCATTGTTATTCAGATTTAGCAAGGTGAGATCATACATTGCTTTATCCTTTTTAATTAGAGCTTTTTATGTACCAAAGTATTTTCCCACGAAGTCAGACAATAATTCATGAGTTTGAGCTGTCACACATTTGCTCAATATGTGCTTGCAATTGCATTGATTTTCAGGAATGAATTTATTCAAGTTCATCTTTTCACAAAATAACTTTGCAAATGTATTTTCTTCCATAGGGCAGCACTATCAAACTCCCTGACACTAAAGATATTCATTCATGTTTATAGGAGGAGACATTATCATCATCATCAGTAATCACTCCCTTGAGTATGATTGGCCACCTAGCAATATCTCCAGTTCCTTTTCTGTACTTCCGCTTGCTGTTAGCTGTTCTCAAATAATAGTAACACTTGACATAAAAGTTTTCTCCAAGCCAGTTTTTTCTGCACGAAAGTCTTCCATGCATTGATATCTATATCACGTTTCTTAAGGGAAGCCTTCAGGAAGTCATAGAGTCATAGAGAGGTACAGCACGGAAACAGATCCTTCAATCCAACCCGTCCATGCCGACCAGCTATCCCAACCCAATCTAGTCCCACCTGCCAGCACCCAGCCCATATCCCTCCAAACCCTTTCTATTCATATATCTATCCAAATGCCTCTTAAATGTTGCAATTGTACCAGCCTCCACGTCTTCCTCTGGCAGCTCATTCCATCAATGTATCACCCTCTGTGCGGAAAAAGTTGCCCCTTAGGTCTCTTTTATATCTTTCCCCTCTCACCCTAAGCCTATGCCCTCTAGTTCTGGACTCCCTGACCCTAGGGAAAAGACTTTGCCTATTTACCCTATCCATGCCCCTCATAATTTTGTAGACCTCTATAAGGTCACCCCTCAGCCTCTGACACTCCAGGGAAAACAGCCCCAGCCTGTTCAGCCTCTCCCTATAGCTCAAATCCTCCAACCCTCGCAACATCCTTGTAAATAATTTCTGAAACCTTTCAAGTTTCACAACATCTTTCCGATAGGAAGGAGACCAGAATTGCAAGCAATATTCCAACAGTGGCCTAACCAGTGTCCTGTACAGCCGCAACATGACCTCCCAACTCCTGTACTCAATACTCTGACCAATAAAGGAAAGCATACCAAATGCCTTCTTCACTATCCTATCTACCTGTGACTCCACTTTCAAGGAGCTATGAATCTGCACTCCAAGGTCTCTTTGTTCAGCAACACTCCCTAGGACCTTACCATTAAGTGTATAAGTCCTGCTAACATTTGCTTTCCCAAAATGCAGCACCTCACATTTATCTGAATTAAACTCCATCTGCCACTTCTCAGCCCATTGGCCCAACTGATCCAGATCCTGTTGTAATCTGAGGTAACTCTCTTCGCTGTCCACTGCACCTCCAATTTTGGTGTCATCTGCAAACTTACTCTTATGCTCGCATCCAAATCATTTATGTAAATGACCAAAGGTAGAGGGCCCAGCACCGATCCTTGTAGCACTCCACTGGTCACAGGCCTCCAGTCTGAAAAACAACCCTCCACCACCACCCTTTGTCTTCTACCTTTGAGCCAGTTCTGTATCCAAATGGCTAGTTCTCCCAGTATTCCATGAGATCTAACCTTGCTAATCAGTCTCCCATGGGAAACCTTGTCGAATGCCTTACTGAAGTCCATATAGATCACATCTACTGCTCTGCCCTCATCAATCCACTTTGTTGCTTCTTCAAAAAATTCAATCAAGTTTGTAAGACATGATTTCCCACGCACAAAGCCATGTTGACTATCCCTAATCCCTAATCAGTCCTTGCCTTTCCAAATACATGTACATCCTGTCCCTCAGAATTCCCTCCAACAACTTACCCACCACCGATGTCAGGCTCACCGGTCTATAGTTCCCTGGCTTGTCCTTACCGCCCTTCTTAAACAGTGGCACCACATTTGCCAACCTCCAGTCTTCCGGCACCTCACCTGTGACTATTGATGATAGCAAGAGGCCCAGCAATCACTTCTCTAGCTTCCCACAGAGTTCTCGGGTACACCTGATCGGGTTCTGGGGATTTATCCACCTTTACCCATTTCAAGACATCCAGCACTTCGTCCTCTGTAATATGGACATTTGCAAGATGTCACCATTTATTTCCCTACAGTCTGTATCTTCCATATCCTTTTCCACAGTAAATACTGATGCAAAATGCACATTTAGTATCTCCCCCATTCTTTGAAACATATCCTATATCCCTCCCTCTTTGGAGTGCCTTCCTTATGCTGGGTGAAGAAGATTTACTTTGGTATTTGGAACTTGAGCATCCTAAGTACACAGCCAGCCTAGCAGCATTGATTGTGGATTATCATGGCTTCATTTCTGGTGATATTAGCACGGTACTAATGGATATTAGTATACTTGTTCTCTTATCTGATGCAAAGAATCCATTTCCTTTAGTACTGAGTCCTTCTCGAGCATCTTGACATGTCTGTCTGTAGTCCAAGTTTCAGAGCCTAAATATGGTATTAACATCATTGACAGTGAAATTATCACAAAATTGTGCATTTTAATAACAGTTTGTTCGCATTTCCTGATGTTAAATTATCTAGGATAACTTTATTACTATTGCTAACTGCAATTACTATTTTGAACAATTTAGTAAATTAAGTATTTCGTAACATGTAAAATCTTTTAAACCACGCCCCACAAGGTATTTTGAACACAACCTTCAATGTTTTCATCTCGCCAGTTTCAATGCTCAGAGTTCTTCACTGCTTTGGTAGATTTCAGGCAACTTGCATCAGATATGAGACAAAATTGTTGAAAATCTCGGCACATGTATCATAGTTTGTATATCTGTGTTAGGTAAAATCGCTGCAAGAAGCTTCTGTTGAAGAACAGTATGTGACTGCAAGAGAATCTGTTGAAGGTAATATAGAATCTGTTTCAATATAATTATAATTGTCAGTAAAGAACTTGAGTTTTCCCATAGTATTCTACGGGTCGAAGGGCCTGTTTCCATACTGTAAGTGATCTAATCTAAACATAAAACTAAATTAAAATCTTTTCAGCTGTGAATATAATGGAGATGAAATGCAAGTCTGAAAGGGATCATTGGAATTTTGTCAATTCAAAACCCAAGGACTTGAGTAATTTATGTGCTTTGTGGAGTCTGAATAAGCAGTTATATCCTTCTAGACTCCACAGAATAATTGAGTTTTGTTAACTCTCCCTTGATCCTATCCTGCATCTCACCCACCCTCATAAACCCTATCTCTCCAGACATTGAGTTGAGTATTAATATGGCTGAAATTGATCAGTTTCAACAAGCATACTGTTACAAATTAGCTGAGGAAGCCTGAAGATGAGCTTATATACATTCCCAGAATTTTTCAAAATGCTATGGAGTTTGTGCTTATATGGCACAAAGCAAGCAACTTGTTTTGTTGTTATTTGTTCTAACAAAGTTCCAGTCATAACAAATTATCTGTTCAAAAAAGCTGACACATGTTTCATAATCAGGATTTAACGTTTGATTATCTGGAATAATTTGTTTAATTTTACAAGGACCCATCCAACCTTTGCATGTCTTTTGATATTGTTACATGAACTGGGAATATGCGGCAATAGATTCTATGTCTGGTAATGTACAATTAGGCAAGTTTAATAAATTATGACAGAGTAAAAGATCCACTTGGTATTTGTGTCCAAAACATGGTAGAGTTTTGCATTCAGTTTGCGAGTGAGAATCTTGGGTCAGAAACAACTGTGCTAAACTTAAATAAGAGTAACTAGATATGGATGAGGGTAGAGTTGACTGGAGTGCATTTAGAAAGGATTTTAGCAGAAAAGATGATTGAGGAACAATAACAGATTTCTAAAAAATTAGTTCATAGCAATAACATACCCCAGTGAAAAACAATTATTCTAGAAAAGGGATAAGCCAAGTATGATTAACCAATAAAGTTAAAGAAATTGAAAGGGAAGCAGAAGTATGGCGAAGGTTAGTTGCAAAGCAGAGGATTGTGCAAGTTCTAAAAGTCAACAAAAGATGACCAATAAAATAATCATAGGAGAAGGTAAAATTGAGTGCAAGCAAGCAGTTAATTCAAAATGGACAGTAAGAGCCTCTTTAAATGTACAAAAAGGAAGAGAGAGGCCAATGTGACCAGATGCCCCTCAGAAATCAAGGTTTGAGAAATGATAATGAAGAACCTCGGAATGACAGAGGAGTTGATAAGATACATTGCATCAGTTTTCACAGTAGAGAATAGCGATCATATTTCAAAAAATACTAAGTAATCTATGGGCTAAATAAGGAGAAGAGCTATACACAGCAACTCTCACTAGATAAAAAATACAAGGAAAACTAATGGGGCTAAAGGCTGATAATTCTCTTGAGCCTGATTATTTTAAAAATGTATTTATTATTTGGATGAGGAAGTTGATGTACTATCATGAAGTTTGTGGATGATACAAAATAGGCAATGAGGATGACACAAGGGGGTCTACAAGAGATACAGACAGATTGAGAGAACAAATGGAATAATAATGTGCAAAAATGTAAGGTGTATATTAATTAATGGGAAAATATTGTAAAAATAACAGCATAGAGAGTTTTGAAGTTCCTCATGAATGAATCAGAAAAAAAGTAGCATCCAAATTCAGCACATCGCAGGGAAAGAAAATGGACTGTTGGCCTTTATTCCAAAGGGAGTGGAGTACAAAAGTAGGGAGATTTTGCTAACCCTGTGCAAAGTTCAAGTCAGACCACAACTGGAATACTGTGAACAGTTTGGCCCCTTATCTAAGGAAAGATACCCTGACACTGGAGGCAGTCCACAGAAAGTTGACTAAGTTGATACTGGGTATTGGGGGAGTGTCTTATGGGGATAGCCTGGGTAGATTGGGCTTGTACTCATAATATAGTAAAATGAGAGGTGAGCTTTTTGAAGCACACAAGATACTTCGGGATTTGGCAGGCTAGATGCAGAAAAGTTACTTCCCCTTGAGCCTAGGACCAGAGAGCATAATTTTACACTAAGGGGTCACACAGTTATGACAGAGATGAGGAGGAATTTCTTCTCTGAGGTTAGTGAATCAGTGATAGTAGTCAAAGCAGGGTCATTAATTTTATTCAAGGCTGAAATGGACAAATTTTTATTCAGCGAGGGTATCAAGGGAAAAGGCAGGAAACTGGAGTTGAAGTTAATCAGATCATTGTTGAATGATGGTGTAGAGTTGAATGGTTTCTACTCTGATGTCTTACATCTTCTGTTAGTATCAGTCTTGATGCTATTGCACTGCAGCAACGTAAGATGCTAACTTCACATGATGCTCAAATATTTTTGGTAATAGTTAAATCGGAGACTGAAACCATCTATCTTGAGTGAAAGATAAATTGATGAATGAATCACTTCTGTTCCCTTTTCACTGTACACCTTCTAGCAACTGACCCTGAGTATAGTTCATATGGGGTCTGGGAAATATGTAGTGCACTCTGCATAGCCTATGAAACAAATGAAATTAGAGCAATATGCAATGAACATTGTCAGTCTGGATACTTTAAATTACTTTCTGTCCTCAAAATAATACTTCAGCACATCGTGATGCTCATCTGGCATTGGACAGTGCGTTTGAATCCTACCTATCTTGGCAGAATCTTCAACAATGGGCACAGGAAGTGTGGAGGAAAAAATATGAGGTAAGCATTATGTTAAAGATAAAAACGATTCCAGATAATGAACAACAGAATAACAACAACTTGAATTTATGTAGAGCCATTGCTGTAGAACACCCCCCCCTCCCCCTTTTATCATGCAAATATTTACATCCAGTGACATAATGAAATGTCAGTAGAGGTGAACAAAAGAGTTGGATTTTATTAAGAAATAAACCGAAGAAAGGATTAACAATAAAATTTCAAGGAAGTCCTACCAATGGTTTCGTCAGTCGATGGTAGGGTTTTGAAAATCAAACATGTGCTAGATACCAGAGTTAAATGGATGCAGAAAGCTTGTAAGATTGCAGGAGCTTATTGAAATAGAGAATGCTGTGGTAATGTAAGAATTAGAATACAATGATGAGAATTGTTACACCAGTTCTTTTATGATTGCCTTTCCTCAGCGTGGTTTACTGGAGTCACAATCTCCCAGCATTCACTCAGAGCGCTACAGTGAAAGAAGCAACAAGAAAGATGGAAATTGCTTGTCTGAAGGCAGCTCAAGTGGATTTGAGGACTGCAGCTCACAGGAAAATGCCAAACCAGTGCCAAAGGATTCCAAACGTAGCTCGAGTGAATTGCGATCAGATTATTCATCAGGTAGAGAAAAGAAATTAAGGGACTAATTGAAATGACCAGCCAGAAATTATTTTAAAAATTTGTTAATTGGATGTTCACTGCGCTGATAGTTATTGCCCATGCCTACCTGTCCTTGAGAAAGGGTGAGCTGTCTTCTTGGAGGAGAAAGTGAGGTCTGCAGATGCTGGAGATCAGAGCTGAAAATGGGTTGCTGGAAAAGCGCAGCAGGTCAGGCAGCATCCAGGGAACAGGAGAATCGACGTTTCGGGCAAAAGCCCTTCCTGAAGAAGGGCTTATGCCCGAAACGTCGATTCTCCTGTTCCCTGGATGCTGCCTGACCTGCTGCGCTTTTCCAGCAACACATTTTCAGCTCTGAGCTGTCTTATTGACTTCCTACAGTGCAGGTGAGTGTGGGTATGTCATTGTGCTACGAGGAAGGAAATTCCAGGATTTTCAAGCAGTTACTATCAAGTTTGTTACTGTATTCTGAACATTATCCATTGTAAGAATTTTAGCTATCACCACACAATAATTGACATTTTATTGTTAATTTGACAGTGATCTTTTATAAACATGTGTTGCTGCTATGGAGGTTCTCTCATGATTTCAGCAGTTAGAAAATATTACAGCAATTAGAAAAATAGCACTGTTTGACTGCAGTGCTCATTATCTACTTGCATCATACAGAACTCACCTTACGAAAGTTTTGGTGAAACTGAATTGCTCCCAGGCATTCTTCGATTCACCTTCTTAGATGATCTGAAGCAACCGAAATCCCTGATCTGCTTTTATCTGCTCATTAGAAAATAACAAACCTGGCACTTGCCTCTAATGTGCAACATTAACTAAGAGCGCATCTTATAGATGTACAAGAGCTGTATCAATTTCCTGTACCTAAACTACCAGTAATTAAACAATGTAAACACCTCTGACAGTATGCTGCCTGACCGGCTGTGCTTTTCCATCACCACATTCTTTGACCTCTGACAGTAATCTTTGAAAACTCTTTTTAACACTCTAGAACACAGCAGTTTGTTTGATCGGCCTGTGGTGAATAGAACCAGACATTTTCTCCCAACTTGGTGCAATTATCTAGCCTGGGTGATCTGCCTTTTAATTGCTTTGGTGTGCATATTGACAACAAGCCTGTTAGGACTACGGTAAGAATGACTACAATTTGTAAGCCACGTTTTTGTTTTAACCCTTATTTGTTTAAAAAAAATTAAATACTTGTTTTAATTAATGGCAGGTTTGGACCAACTGAATCGGTACTATGGTTACATTCACTGTTCTTCTCTCTCCTGTATTGCATCTTTATCATCCAACCTATTGCAGTAAGTAATATGAGAGACCAAGGTATGATCTGTTCTACTTCATCTCCAAAGAAACAAACACAGGGATACGTGCAGGTCATTCAGGTCTGGCACCTCACTGGAGTGACATACTGGAAAACAAGCTCCCATATTCCCAGAGTTGTCACAAAGATTAAAAATTTTATCAAAGTACACAAATTACTTGTCAGGACAGAAAACAGGGAGCAGGTTTTCAAACCTAATAAAACTACTAGTCATTACTAATAAATAGATTTTAACCAAAGGTAAACAGCTCTGAACTGTCTACATTTAGCACCACTAGTTAAATTCCTTAACAGAGACCCCAGATCCTGTTATAGAGACCCCAGATCCCGTTATAGAGACCCCTGCACCCATTACAGGGACCCCAGATTCCATTATCGAGATTCCAGAGCTGGTTACAGAGACCCTAGCCAATGTCAAGCAACAACCAGAGGAGAATTGGAGGAGGAACAAGAAGAAAAGGGAAAGATGGATTCCATTGCTGTGAATCTTCCATTATATTCAGTGTTTCAAGATGGCACTGGTGCACAGTGGCACTTTGCGTATAATTTTTACAAACGTGACAATAAATCCTAACCTAAAGCTCTTATAACCTGCCCATGTACCCACACACATATGGACAAAAGAAATTGTTGATATGGGCAGAGGGAAATAAAATGGGCAAGCAGTTCAATGGTCACAGACCACAGAGTTTGCTGAGATGATCCTTTTGCTTTCCAGGATTTTAGGTTCTTCAATCTCTCTTCTGAGGTTCTTTTCACTTGCAGGAGGCACAGGTGATTGGTACACTAACTGCATAGTCTCTTACTTATTGCTTAAAAGGTCATAGCTTACAGCATCTGGTGAAATAAAGTAAACCAGTTTTCCTCAGGCTTTAGGTATTTTACTAAAGAGAAAGACACACCAGTTGCTGCTTGCAGCAATCAGAATGTTTCTGCCAGTATTGAGCATATCCACAAGTTGTTCAGCTACCTAGGAGCCAATCGGAAAATTGTTGTCAGGCCAATGGTTTATGAAGTTGTGACCAGTCAATTGTGACAAAAAGTTGTGACCAGTTGTGACAAAAGCCAATCAGCAACATGATAACAGCCGAATCGCACTCTGTATGTACCCCCTAGGTCCAGTCAATCTACACACGCCCTGCTTCACTGTTTGAACAAAGTGGCAGTGCAAACATGACTCAGAACAGGTTTCAGTAATTTGCTTTTTACAGGTGCAACAATTCCTTTGACAATACTTAGTTTCAAAACAGTCCTTTTCCCATTTCAGTCCACAATAAAAAGTGAAAAAAAAAGTAAGCAATGAGATCTTTAAACAGTTTTTTTTAATGGTGAGGCATGTTTTAAAATGATGGCTTTATTTTATTCCTCTCCATGATAAAACCATTGTAATGCAACATTCTCCTACTGACCAATACAAAGCAATTTGAGATAAGTTGTATAGTAATTCGATACTAATTAGCCACAATTCAATATGGACAACAGGCACTTCTCATTTGGTGACGACCATTGGTCAAGACTTTGTGGGTCACCACTCCGGGTCAAGTGAGGGTCCATGCAAGGAGGCAGCCCTCCAAGGACTACAACAGTCAGTATGGGGATAAAACGTACACACCATTCTGCAGCATGCTGTAGCCATCTAGCCAACCAAACATTAACTATCCATGAGAACAAGTTTCCCATTTGGCCCTCTAGTATACTTAGTCATTCAATCCAATCACAGAGGATCTTTATCCTAGTTCTAGTTACAAAACTGAGAAATATTCCTTGATATTCAAACTCAACAAAATATATTAATCTTTGTCTTAAAGATTTTGACTGACTCAACATCTACGGTCTTTTTGGAATAGTCATAACTTTTGAAGACAATCTTTCTGATTTTCCTCTTCAGTCCTGCACTTTAACTTTAAAGTGATGTCTTTTTTCTTGAATCCCTTCACGAAAAGACTTCTTCTTTTTCAACCCATGAATTCTCCCTTATGATTTTAAATCTCTCAATTAGATCTTCTTTCAGCTTCAAAACCCAAGGAATTATAAGACATGTTCATGCATCCTCATAATTTAATCAAATGAATTTGTGCTGAATCCCTCCAAGACCAGTATATCTTTGAGTTTTGGTGTGCAAGATTGAAAGCAGTACTCCAGATGGAATATGTCAGTGCATATTATAGCCACTACATCATGTCATCACCTAGATTCCAACTTCTCTAAGATAAAGACCAACTGTTCATTAGCTTTTTGACTGTCTTGAACTGTGCACCAGGTTTTACTGTTGCCTCTACTTTTGTCATTTAATTCTCCAAAACTCTCAACACTTAGCTCTTACTATTAATTTTCTGACTCTTCTTTCTCACAACTATTGATATCCATTAAACATTAGTTTTTTTTTCATTTACTATGTGTTTTCTTTTTGTAGCTTCCTACTTCTAACCAGACAACCTTCTGTGTTTCCTAGCTAATTGTCATTTTCACATTGTTGAACATAAATAAATTGATGTAAGAGAACACTGAATGAGAATAGCATGATGAACCTAATCCCTAAATAATGGATCAGTTATCCTATCATTTTAGCTTCATAATGCAATGAATCCCACAATAAATCTCCTTTCACATTTAAAATTATATTTACAATGATCATTAGCTGCATCTAGTGGCGGAAAAGTAGCATTACGCTCTCTTCACTCTTCGATGTACCATATGTACTCGTGTATAGGTCAATCTCATGTATAAGTAGACCTCCTATTTTGGCCAAAAACTCTTGTATTTTCCGTGTATCTCATGTATAAGTTAACCCAAGTTCTTCACAGTTACAGATCAACAATTATGAGTTAGTGTGCCTGCCCGTTGCACTCCATTCTAGCTTTCCAGTCTGCTGACCATACCATTCCATTCCAGTCACCAGTTGTCATGCTCCGCAACAGGTTTTCGGAATTACTGTAATGGTACAACAGTACAGGGTGACTGCCGTATCTGTGGAGTTGATTTCCCCTGTTTCAGTTATCCGCGGTTTACAGTGGCCCGGACATATTACAGGGAATGTTCCAGAACCAGGGACCAGGGGGCTGCTGGGAAGGTAACTTGCCCATTTAAATGAATGTGTTCACACCTATCCATGGTAGATCTTGGTAGTATCACGTATTCCCATGGGTTTACTGTACCTACCATAGCAGGCAGAATGGGGACTGTTATTTTGTAGTTAAGTATTCAATAATGGCCATAATTTGTTTTCCTTTAGCTGTTTATTATTTTAGAAAGAGATCTGGCTCTTGTTTGTCCATTTTTTTGACTCACACCAAGCATGAATTTCATCCCCTCAAACAATACCTTGTGTATTAATCAACACCCTAATTTCAGCTTAAAAAAACCATCTTCAAAATTTGACCTGTCACTGAGCATACATGGTATTTATGAAGATTAAGTACTTACAATAATTAGTTTCTCTTGAGACCAGTTTAAATTGACCATTTTAGGAAGGTTTCTCTCACTGCTCAAATATCTTTTCAGATTTTCTGCACTGCAGCTGTTGTTGCATTGAAAAACAAGAATTGCAATGACATTTACAACACGATCAATTCACATTCTTCATCGGAACCCTGCAAGCAATGGAATACTGAAGCTGGAATCCTTTCTGAGAGAAGCCGCATTGATATTAATTACAATCCATACAATTCTGCTATGGATCTTGACAGGGTAATAATTGCTAATTATCTTGCTTTACTCATTTCTTGGTATTCTTCATTAAAATGAATACTAGTCTGTTTCAAAAATATAACATTTGGAAAAGGGTGATTCCTCCTTACTGTCCAGTGACGCATGTTGATAAGGTGGGCTATGAATGTAATGTGAAAATAGGATCAGGCTTAACCTCAACAGTAAGCAGCCCATCAATGTTGAAGAAGGAAGAATGATTATTTGGATAAATCATTGAAGGGCTGTTGGTCCCATGGAAAAATCGCAAGAGAAAAAGAGAAAATTGGTTGCTGTTAATGGTGTCACATTTTAGAGCTTGATCATGTAAAAATAGTAAAGCTTATTTATCAGTGTTTATGCAGCAAAATTAAAAGATAACTAATTTTGAAAGAAATGTATTACAAAATTATGAGGTCTTCCAGATACAAATACAACTATGCAAAATTCAGCTTCTTAATCTGTCTGCAACCTTTGACCTTATTAAACTGCACCATTATTCAGTTGAATTGGAGCTACACTCAGCTGGTTTTAATTCTTTCTGTCTAATCCTAGCTAGTGCATCACCCGCAACAGCTTCTCTTCTCAACCATGTATCATTACATTAGACTTTCCCTGTGGATTTAACCTTGCCCCTTCCCCATTTCTCATCTACAGGTTGTCCCTTGATGAGAGCAAAAGCACCCCAGTTCCCAAATGTATGTTGATGGCATCCTGCTTTATCTCACCACCACAACAGATCATCTCAACCAGAAAGCTGTCTCTAACTTGTTAATCACTTGTTCAACACAGGCTTCAATGAATTAAAAAGTGTGGCGCTGGAAAAGCACAGCGGTCAGGCAGCACCCGAGGAACAGGAGAGTTGATGTTTCGAGCATCACCCCTTCATCAGCTCATGCTTGAAACCTCGACTCTCTTGCTCCTCGGATGCTGCCTGACGGGCTGTGCTTTTTCCAGTGTCGCACTTTTTGACTCTGATCTCCATCATCTGCAGTCTTCATTTTCTCACAAGTTTGGATGAGCAGAGGTCTCCTGCAATTAAGTATTGGGAAGAGAGAACATGATCTCATTATTTGTCATAGAGTCTGTGACAAACTCTGTTTTCTAGCTATTGACTCTGCCCTTCTATCTGGTAACTGTCTGAGAATGAGCCAAAATACTTAAAAGCATGGTGTATTTGACCACAAAATGATCTTCTGTCCATATATTCCCACCATTAGTACTTATACTGTCCTAATGTTGCCTGACGCTGCCATTTTCTATTGCTGAAATCCTCATCTCTACATTTATTGCCATGAGTTTGATTATTTTAATATCCTTCTGACCAGGTACCTGTGGTCTACTCTTCATACATTGGAGGTCATCCAGAATTCTGTTGCCTGTGTCTTGATTTGCACAAAGCCCTGTTCACCCATCACCCCTATACCTATTGACTCATGTCCTTGTTCTCCCATTCAAACAGGTGTCAAACTTAAAATTCTCATTCCTGTTCTCGATTCCCTGTGAGATCTCTTTGCACTTCTGGACCTGGCTTCTTGAGAATCTCTCATGTTAGTTTTTCTGTAATTGGTGCTTCTGTCTTTATCTGCTAAGGCCTTAAGCTCTGGAATTCCTTTAATGCTCTCTCCAACATTGCACCTCTCTTTGCTCCTTTCAGATGTTCCTTAATATCTGCATCTTTGTCATCTGAGCTAATATCACCTTTTTGGTTTGATATGAAATTTTGTTTTGTGATACTTCTGTGAAGCAGCTTGGGACTCCGAGATACGTTCACAGGCTCTATGGGAATTCAAGACAATCTTATAAATTAAAGTTCCTGAGTTACAGTACAAAACATGGCAGTGTGATCATGGAATCATTGTGTGTTTTACATGATACTTTATCCTTGTGCATATTCATGTCTTTTAATGCCACGTTAGTTTTTTAAAACTCTGTGAGAACATGGCAGTCAGAGGAAAAGCGAATTATAGTTTCTTGCTTATCTTATTTGGGCAGGTTGCCAATACAATGGATTCCCTGCTTAATGCTTGCAGAATGCTGAATTCCCTGCTTAATGTTCAGCTAGTAGCTTGGTGGGACACGAGCATCATGGAAATGAAAGGGAAGCACCACATTAGCACATGGCCCTTCTCAATTAACCTTGGTAATCATGAAACACCCCACACCCAGAACCCAGAGTGTGCTATGTTTTAGCCCTTGGTGCTTTGTTGCACAGAGAAATGCGCTATGTTCATTTGCAGAATGATGAAATAAATATTTCTTTTTGATGTTGGGAACTAATGTCAAGTCTCAGTTAGTCATTTAATATCACTTTGTATATTTCTACCATATAGATTGTTGCTGCTCGTCAAAGGGCTCGCTATTTACGATTAGCTCGACCACCGACACTTGCACAACTTAAAGAAGCCAGAGATCGTATGAGAAAAGAAAGCCTCATTCAGCAGACATTACAGTATTTCACCTTTCCTTTAAATTTTGATACATGAATAAAAATCATATTTGTTTAATTATCCGAAGTTACCGTTTATTTATCGCTCTCAGGTGGTCTTTTTGCTTTCATTATATAATGCTAAAGTTATGTTTTTTTTCAAAGTACCTTTTTTTTTCCCTATTGCAGAGAGTTTGTACTTTATATTGTCATGCTGATTCTTCTGCTGTTGATAACATTTGGCAAATTTTCCAAAGATGAATATTACCTCAACCAAGCCATTCGGGCAGAATTTACGAGGTATGGAAATCCAGGCTATTTTTGATGTTATCTTGTAAAATGTAAGTAAGCCTCATAAATTAGTTGTTTCCAACTTAAAATCAAAATACTATAGAAATTGGAAAACTAAAATAAAAACAAAACTGAGTGGAAGCATCCAGCAGTCAGGTAGCATCTGTGGAGAGAGAAACATATTTAATTTCAGGCCAATGATTTTCTTCAAAAGGAATTGATGTAACCGGTAAGAATTGTTTTTTATGACAAACTGGTAGCTTTAATTGTAATTTTTCTGTTGGTGTTAGCTTTCAGATTGATCTGCTTCTGAGGAAAGGTCCTCTTGACCTGAAAGGTTAACTGTATTTATCTCCACAGCTGCTGCCTGACTTGCAGAGATTTGTTTCTCTTTCATGTGTATTTATTTCAGTTTTACGTGGTCAAATTCCAGTACCAAGACCGCAGCTCTATTTTGATTGGATTTGATTTACTATTGTCACCTGTACCGAGATACAGTGAAAGGTATTGTATTACGTACTAACTAGACAAATCATACCTTACCTAAGTACATCAGGGTAATGGAACAAAGCACAGAATACAGTGTTATAGCTACAGGAAACGTGCAGAGAAAGCTCAACTCTTAATACATGAGAGGTCCATTCAAAAATCTGATAGCGGCAGGCAAGATGTTCTTAAATCTGTTGGAGTGTCTTTTCAAACTTTTGTATCTTCTATTCAATAGAAGAGGGTGGAAGAGAGTATAACTCGGTGGGAGGGGCTTTTGATTATGTTGACTGCTTTCTTGAAGCAGCGGGAAATATAGAGGGAGTCAATGGAAGGAAGGCTGTGTTTGCAACTTGCTGTAATTTCTTGTGATCTTGGGCAGAACAGTATAATGATAGCCAAATCATTTTTGGTCCATTTTCATTCACACAAGAATTGCCTTCTCCGTAGATTCATTGATTAGTAAATATTTCTATTAGCTGCCTACCTAAGTCACTGGGAGAGAAGATTTTGTTTGATTGCTTTGCTTTTTGAGGGACAAACAGTGCTGCCTGGTCCTAGGGAACCAGTTTCTATGTAATGGTGCTATGCAAACTATTTTCTCCTCTACACTGTAGCATTACAAATGTAAATGGACTTTTTGGTATCAGAGACTTACAGAAATGCAGCAAAAAGGACTTTATCTCTTCCTTTCTCTCATATACTTCTGAATGAACTTTGTAAACAATGAAGTGTATTCAAATAAATTCAGAAGGAAAACATGACGGGCACTTTGTTCAAGGCAAGTTTCACAACATCAATGAGATAAATAACTCTAGGTTTTGCTTGTCTGGCTAACAGCTGAAACTTTGTTGTATCATGTCATGAGCTTTTAATGATTTTTTTCATAGCACTTGATTTAAAATGTTCACTAAATAAAACTTAACTGTTACATTTCTTGAAATCTTCTGTTGTTGAAAAGATCATACCAAACCTTTTATTTTGGAAATTGGTTGCTGCTCTGTATGCATCATTGGCTATCCCTATTTATTTCCCATTCCTCATTGTGCTGAAGAAGGTGGTGAGTTCTGGTTATGTGACAGAGGTATTTCCATAGTTCTGTTACAAATATAGGAACATAGCAGCAGCACCTGGCCTTTCAAACCTGTTCTAACATTGAGTAAGATCATGGCTGATCTGGTTGTGTCTCGACTCCCCATAGGCTTTAGCTCCCTTGTCTGTTAGAAACCTATGCAACACAACCTTAAATACATCTTAAAGACCCAACCTCCGACACCTTTTGGGGAAGAACATGCCACAGTATGACGACTCTTTGAGAGAAAAAAAATCTTCCATCTCTCTCTTAAAAGCGATCCCTGTCATTGTCAGACAATGCTCCCCTGCACCATCATCACCGCCATAAGAGGAAATATCCATCCTCTCCCATCTCCTCAAGATCTTATATGTTTCACAGCGATCTTCTCTCATTCTTCTGAACTCCAATTTACGTAGACTAAAATTTTTCAACCTTCCTTCATAAGATAGTGCTAACAAAGATGGAGTTTCTAGATTTTGATTCCAAACCGAGTAGTAACTAAGGTACAATGAGAAATCCCAAGCAAGAATGTTGTGCAACAAGGAGGGAAACTTTGAGCTAATGGCATTCCTGTGCAGCTCTTGATCTTGTTCTTCCAGCTAATGTAGCTTCTGAATTTGGAAAATGCTGCTTTAAAAAGTTACAGCAAAGATACTGCAATAAGTAGATTGTGCACACTGCAGTCATTATGCTTCAGTAATGGAGTAGGGAATAGATGTTAAAGCCAGGGGGTGACATGCCAATCAAGTGCCATGCTGGAACCTCTTTGGTCTAGGCAAGTGGAAAATATTCCATCACGTTTCTGATTTGTGCATTCTGGGTGATTCATGGGGAGGCTTTGGGAGTCTGGAGATCATATTCCTGTACCATTTACTTACACACATTTATTTACAATCAGGCAAAAAAACTCACAATATTTTCTAAGGAAATATTACTTCTAAAAAACAATTTATCCTTGCTAATTTATCATTGATTTTCATATTCAGGAATCAGAAAAATCCTTTCATCAATATTAAAACAGTTGATGACTGGTGGAATTGGAGCTTCGGTGCCTTGTTACATGGTCTGTACTGGGACACATGGTATAACAATGCTGCAGCAAAAAGTCAGGTAACAAGTCAGCAACATGCAATAAATTGACTTCAGCCTTTCTGATCAAATTATTTCCCATGGTAGAATATGTTTCCTGCTGCAGAGTCAGTCCTGTCATGTGTATTTAATTGTTTTCTTCATATCAAGTTGGTTTATTTGGGCCTTTGAAAAACTGAAACAACTGTAGTGAGAGGTTCTACCTTATTGGCTAAAATCCAGCTGCTAATTATGTAATTTTGGAATGTATTTAACTGCATTAACAGTTGGATTTTGCAATTGACTTCAGAATCTCATTATAACAAAATGGAAAAAAAAAAACCTGAGGTACTTTTCCTGATTGGTGTGTGTGAACACGTGTATGTTGAGTCCGAATAGAGTAATCCTTGTGTATGATTTTTCTGTTATAGTTAAATAGCCTGGTCACTTTGTATGCAGTTATGGAATCCACATTATAAGAGCCGATAGCACTGGAGAGGGTGCAGAGAGGATGTTGCCTGGACTGGAGAGTTTCATTTTTGAAGGGTGACTGGACAGGCTGGGGTTCTTTTCTTTAGAGCAGATGAGATTGAGAGGAGATATGATAGAGATGCATTAAATTATAATGGGCATAGAAAGAGTAGGCAAGAAGAAACTTCTCCCCTTGATGAAGGGCTCAAGTGACCGGGGAGACACATTTGAGGTAAAGGGCAGAAGGTTTAGAGGAAATGTGAGGTTTAGAGGGGTTGTGAGATGTTTTCATCCAGAGGGTGGAGTGAATCTGGAAATCACCTCCTATAAAGGTTGCAGAGGCAGAAACTTGTAATTTTAAGAAGTATTTAGATGTGCAATTGCAGTGTCAAGCTATAGAAGGCTCTGGACCAAATGCTGGGAAATGGGATTAGAATAATTGTTTTTGACAGGTGTGGTTGCAATGGGCCAAAGGGCCTTTTTCTGTCCTGTAGATTTCTATCACTCTTTGACCTTGTATTACATGGAACCATGCTCCAGCATGAGTAACCAACTTCTTCAAATGTCCTGTTTTTCAGAGCAGTACCACACAGGCTGTATTGTTTCATAATCATGATTTCTGTTATTTATTATGTCACACAATCTTTGTTGGAAGATAGTTCAAAGCTAATTGAATGTTATGATTTATTGCAAGAGGAATTGAATGGAAGAGTAGGGAGGTTATGCTTTAATTATATAGGCCATTGGTGAGACTATGTCTGGAGTAATGTAGAAGGATGTTAATGGTTTGGAATCAGTTCAGAGAAGATTTACTAAATGAATAACTTAAATGAGCAGATTGTCTTGTGAGGAAAGGTGAAACAGGCTTGACCTTAACCATTAGAAATATCAGAGGTGACTTAGTTGAAACATAAAAGATTCTGGGGAGACTTGACCAGTTGGGTAGCAAAAGATATTTGATATTAAGAGACGAGGATTTGTTTTCTTTCTGAGGGCAGTGATACTTTGGAGTTCTCTTCCTCAAAAGGCAGTGGATACAGAATCGTTTTAAATATTTTAAGGTGGAGGTACATAGATTCTGGATTAGCAAGGGGATGAAAGATTACCGAGGATATGCAGGAATGTAGAGTTGAATCAGAGTAAAATCAGATCAGTCATGATCATATTGAATGGCTCAAGAGGCTGTGTGGTCTATTCCTGTTCTTTGTTCATTTCTAATTACAGTTTCAATTACAACTTATAGGCTGGTCCTCTTCACGGAAAATGCTATTTGATTGGTGTTCCAACACTCAGGAAAATCCAAGTCAACACTAACTCCATTTGTAACGTAAGTGGTTTCGGGTGCTATTGAGTGCTAATGGCTTCTATAAAAGCTAAAATAGATCACAAACAGTGCTGCCCTAAATGTAATCATCACAAAATGGTAGTAAAGTAAATATAAATGCATAAAAATTAAGCGATCATCATTCAGCTCAACATACAAGAAAAATAGATGTCCTCCACAATGTGTAAGGTCTGGATTCCTCATCACATAACTGACTGGTTTGGATTTTTGAGTCAACGATGAAGGAAAAACATTTCCAGTGATCTTGAAGCTGCCCCCAATGACTTAATGATCTCAATTGGATGGAATTTTCTTTTCCTTGCAGCAGTTTGAACCTGGCACCAGGTCAAGATAATCTCTAGATGTATTCAATTGTAAGGTGTGTCATCAATCTTCTCACAGGGATCAAACTAGGAAGTTGACAGGTCTTTGGGTGAAATTTTCCTACAACGTTTCTATGTGTGATCCCAAGTGTAACAGGTGACAATGCACATGCCACCCAATAGCAAGATAATTCACCTGATCTGCTGCCACTCAAGCCCATTAACATTGTGAAGGACAGTGAGTTTATTGCCTCACATACCTTGACCATGGTAGTCTGGATTGCCTGAAACTGTCAGCCAGTCAGGATTGGCTGTTTCTGGATCCCAAAGTCCACTGGTCAAAGTTTGTTCATCAAGGATTCAGCGGTGATGAGTGTTTTTGTTTTACTTCATTGTGTAGGGGTGGGGGAGTTGGGGAGGGTTCACAGGGAGAAGGGAAAGTCATAGGTTTGGAGCAAGGACAGGGTGGTAGCTTTCAAAGGCCACAATCCCTTGCTCTGGACCCATGACTCTGCTTGCCCCCATATTGGTATAATTGGAGGGCTTCCCGAAAAAGTGACCTTTCTCACTGGAGGAGGTGGTGATGAGTGGAAAACCAGGTTATAGTCCAATAGGTCCATCCATCACCTGATGAAGGATCAACGCTCTGAAAGCTAGTGTGATGAATGGAAGCATCTTAATGGTCTTAGTTGCTGGTGAATTGAAAAGGTTTGGAGAAGGTGAGGACTGCAGATGCTGGAGAGTCAGACTTGATAAAGTGTGGTGCTGGAAATGCACAGCAGGTCAGGCAGCATCCGAGGAGCAGGAGAGTCAATGTTTCGGGTAGGACCTTTATTCAGGCCTGGGGAGGGGAAAGGGTGCTGCGAGATAAATAGGGGGAGGGGGATGGGGCTTGGGGAAGGGAAGTGGGGTGGCGATAGGTGGGCAATGATAGGAGGTGATGGTGATACTTTGGTGGGAAGTGTGGTGTGGATAGGTGGGAAGGAAGATGGACAGGTAGGTAAGGTCAAGGAGGCGGATCTGAGTTGGAGGGTTGGATCTGGGATGGGGTGAGGAGAGGGGAGATTTGAAAATTTAGTGAATTTAATGTTCATGCCATGTGGTTGTTAGCTTCCAAGGCCCATAGTTGCCCAAAGACCTTCTGTCCCAGTAAATAACTTCTGAAAGGGCAAGAGGGGGAAAATCTCTCTCCAGGACAACTCACCCATTATTTCCCCTTCTTGGCATCTCTCTCGCCATTTCCAGGGAGAGGAAATCATGCCCTTTATCTCCTACTTTTGATTGAAGTATTCAGAGTGAGATAATGATTATGATTGGATTAAGACAGAAGCTAAAATATAATGTACAAACTTTAAGAAAACTATCCTCTTAACAATGTCTGATTTTTTTTATCATGGAGAAATTTGTCATTAACCAAATATAGAATTAGCCTTTCTAGGCCAGTGAGATTATTTTGGTGCAATTATGTCATAATTGCTGCTTTCAGTCATTGGAACATTGGTACAAAAATGTGCCATTCAGATCCTCAAGCCTGATCTATCTTCAGATAAGTTCCCTGGCTGGTCTGCCACATAACAGATAAATTATAAACTGCTGCCCATAAAGTTTCAGATGTTGGAACGTATCACAAAAAATGTTTGAAGAAATGCTGTGTCGCCATAGTCTTAACAGACAATAGGGGCTGCTCTCTCACTTGAGAGAGAAGTGACTGATGATGATTTAACCTGAGGGCCACCAGACCTCAGGCGAGCGAAGAGGTTGAGAAGGAGAGCCCTTGATGGGAATTGAATCCACACTGTTGGCATCACACTGCTCTGCAAACCAATCCTCCAGCCAAATGACCTAAACTGATCCCTGTTCAAAGGAAAGAGGCACAAACAAAGAGTGAGTTTGATAGTGAGGTATCTCAGAAAGGTAAAATTATAACATAAGATGCCAGAATTTGTTTCAGCCTGATTCAAGAACATGTGGGAAAATCTTGTGAGCCCCATCTTGAAAATACCATCCCAAAATCCAAGAAGTTAACTGGGGTGCTTTAGTTGATCAGACTCTGTGTAAGTCATCCATGATGCTACTTTTTCTGATAATCAGTCTTTTAAAATGAAAGGTGAAAGCTGTTTTGCCTGAGCTTCATTGAGTTCCCAAGGACAAAATTTTCAAAAATAACTTTTATGTCTTTAACTCTGAAAGAAGCTGCTTAACCACCAGCTAAGTGAATCCATATGCTTCTGGATCAATTATTTCAATCTTGTAAAGGTTTAGTGGCCTTTTGCATTTTCAATTTCAATTGATATAAATGTGTTAGGCCATTGAGAAGCTGTTGGGAGCTTATGGTCAGAAAATGAAGGGTTATTGGGGGTATGCAAAAATGTAGAGTTGAAGTTAAGATCAGATCACCAGTGATCTCATTGAATGGCACAGCAGGTTTTGAAGGACTGATTGGTCTTCTCTTATTCCTTGTTTGTCTGTTTGTAAGATCTGCCCACAATTCTTGCAAACTGGCATGTAATAGCCAAAGCAACCAGCATTATTGCATTCTCTCTGAAATTCTGGGTCCCTAGGAAGGAATCAGACTTCTGCCTTGTCCAGCAAGTACTCACCATCGACTTATTCAGAAGCAAACAGTATCTCATCCTGCTATCGAGTAAGAAATGCAAGCTGCAGACAACGTGATGTTGAACCATTTAGACTGTCTGTCTCTCACGCACTCATTCACTCACTTTGTGTTGCTCTTTCTCTCTGTCTCTCTGTCTCTCTCTCTCTCACTTACTCACTCACGCGCACACACAGTTTTCACAGTTCACTAGTTTTCACCACTTGAAACTACACTCTAAATCCTAGTGCGGGGATAAATTTGCACACCTGAGATATTTTCTTATGCCTCTGAGCCTTTATTTCCTTGCACTTCTTTTGGTGTGGCCAGCATTTGTTGTCATTCCCTAATTGCGTTATGTTTCTGTTGTGATTGGCACAGTAGGGTGTGTTTTTAGGCCATTGCGGAGGGCAGTTAAGAGTCAACCAGACTGCTGTGGGTCGAGACTAGACCATGTAAAAACAACAGATTTTCTTCCCGAAAGGACATAAATGAACTGTGAAAGTTTATGCTTTTTGTTTTCTTAATCAACCTGTTCAGATATGCTATGACAGACCTCTGGTTCTAGGTCAGATGGGATTTGACCCTGGGTCAGAGGTAGGGACACTACTACTGCACCAACAAGCCCTTAGAGATATAGATTTATTTTAATCAACCTGTTTGGATATGTCATGACATGCCTGTGGCACAGGCAGGAATTAACCACAAGTTTGGGCCAGAGGTGGGGACACTACCACTGCACCACAATAGCCCAGTGTGGGTTTTACAATTACTGTGACTAGGTTTCAATTGCTGGTTTGTAAAATACATTTACATTCTACCAACTGCATGGTGGGACATGTCCCTGTCACCAAAGCAACAGATTATCTGACAATGCTACTCTCTTCCCTCATTCTGCCTTCCTAGATTTCACATCTGTACGCGTGTTTCAAATAATCACAGAACAACTAGCAGAAACTATTTCTCCTTCTCCCTGGACCATGATCTCCAAGGGCTTCCATAGCATCCAACTCAGACCCACTAACTAACAGCATTTCTACTCAGCAGCTTGATATTTTTCTGATCTGGAAAGTTAAGAACCAAACTGTGGTTTAGATGTTTTCTTTTTTAACCTGATCTCTGTATTTTTAGATTCCAGAAGTATTGTCAGGATTTATCCAGCATTGTCGATCTCCATACACCACTGTGATCCACAATCCAGCCCATTCAAACACGACGAAGCATGTAGGAATTGAGCAGTCCAGCCAGTGTGGCCAATTTAATTGCTACAGAGGAACGGGATCTGTGATTAACCTCAGTAGAACTCGGTAAGATAGTCTGATCCTTTCATCGTTTAATACACCAATATTTTAATTCTTGTTGGTATTTTCCATGAAAAACTTTTTTACAACAAATTTAAACAAGGCAAGATGTGTATTAGTTCTTGTCATTTTGCCTTTTGAATGAAAGCCGTACCTATAAGTGTTGTTTTATAGTATGCTTTTTTTTGAGATCTGTTTATCAGAAATTTGTTCAT
Source organism: Chiloscyllium plagiosum (assembly GCF_037043375.1). Classification (NCBI taxonomy): domain Eukaryota; kingdom Metazoa; phylum Chordata; class Chondrichthyes; order Orectolobiformes; family Hemiscylliidae; genus Chiloscyllium; species Chiloscyllium plagiosum. The sequence goes on from NW_028270143.1 coordinate 58,999,787, forward strand.
ACATCCCTATCACAGATAAACCTGACAAAATTTCCACTCCCTCTCCAAAAGGGTGATATTTGGCACAAATGTGAAATGGACTTATTGTGTCCAGTTCTGGTCACTGCACTACCAGAAGGATGTGGAGGCTTTAGAGATAGGTACAGGAATGGTTTCTCAGAATATTGCCTGGTTTGGAGGATATTAGCTATGAGGTGAGATTGGACAAACCTGGTTTGTTTTCACTTGAATGTCCAAGGATGAGGGGTGACCTGATAGAAGTTTGCAAAATTATAAAAGGCATGGATAGAATGAATAGTCAGAGTCTTTTCCCCTGGGTAGAAATGTCAATGAATAGGGGACATATGTTTAAAGTAAAAAGAGGTAAGTTTAAAGAAAATGTGAATGGCACTTTTTTTTGTTCTGTACAGAAGGTGGTAAGTGCTTGGAATGTGCTGCCAGAGGAAGTGGAAGCAGATACAATAACAACATTTAAGAGGCATCTTGACAGTTCCATGAACTTTAGGAATAGAGGGATATAACTGCAGAGAGACAGAAGGTTTTTAGTTTAGAAAGGCAACATGTGTTGGTGCATTCTTGGTGGGCCAAAGGGCCTGTTCTTATACTGTAGACTTTTTAACGAATCAAAGAACAAAGAGCAGTATAGAAAACAAAAGCAGAAAGAACTCTGGATGCTGCATTTCTATCAGAAAGATAATAAAATAAAATTCTGGTGCACCCATTGAGATACTCAAGACAACTAGGAGAATATTCCAAACCAGTCATACAATTGCTTACTGGTATGGAACTTAAACATTGCTGAAAGGAAACACAGAGTCAAAGTTTTTCACCTTTCACTCATTAGGATTCAGACACAAGAACCAAACTTAGAAAGGGAACATCAATTTGGATGGCATGAAAGAAATAGCTGATGAGCTGGAACATGGTTGGCAGCAGAAACTGCTTAAACTCAGACTAGGCAGATAAACTTTGATTGGAGAGGTTATTGATCTGGGGAATGCAGCAAGAAATAGGGAAGGCTCCATAATCTTTAACGAGAAAGTGCAATATACGGACAAATCTCTTTTGTCTATCAATGCATTTGGCTTCTATCACAGCAAATCAGTGATACTGTGAATCTGACTGATAATCTTAAATTGGCTTCCAGTGTAATTCCTAGCACAGTCATGATTATTTAGTAAATTCTGTCCATTAGCACAATCACCTTATAATGCTGATTTGGTGTTTTGGAGATTGCAAGTATGGCTGGTTACACAAAGTTGATGCCCGGACTGCTGTAGCTGGTTAAAAAGGACATGTTGTTTGATATGGTATTCCAGTTATTGGGACATATGGCCTATATATCTGGCATCACTGTGGCACTAAAAGTCATATACCACATTCCTTAATTTTGTGATAGCCAAAACATCTTTTTGATTTGATGAAAGCATCCGATCGTGGGGAATACTGCAAAGTAGGTACAAGAGGCGGGTAGCTTCATCTGTTGTTCAATATTTTGAAGCACCTACCCCTTTGAAAGTGACCTGAGATAGACTGGGTACCTCACAAAGGCAAAGGTGGTGGCTGTAGGCCTTTTCATGTGTTTGTGTGATATACAGCAGGTGATGACTTGATAAGGGTAACAATAATCAAGGATTTATGCACCCTACCCTAACATCAAGCTAACACTGAGCTGATAGCTATTCAAGAGTTTGCCAATAAAATTCATCTTGTAGCATGTGAAATGGTGGGAATCCCATGCGAGTCTTGATCAAAACCATGCAATTACCATAGAATGTGAGACTTCTTTTTGGATGCATCTGCTTAGAAATAACTTCGATGTCAAGTCTGAGGATTTGTTATTTATTGTTAACTCCTGATGTGGACAATGAGAGTGTTGCCTTTTACTCCTGGTATCTGAGATGGAGCATGACAGTACATCACTCTTCATATCAGATCTTATGATAAATGATGAAGACAGATCACTGTTTTCTGTCAATACTTTGGAAGTCAGAGATATCATGACAATAAACATGCTCTCACCGTTCATACCACATTCCAACATGGTGAGGTTCAGGCACATTCATGTGATTCTTTCCTGCCAACATTTGAAATAGAGAAAGATTTAGGCATTATCACTCTGTGCCTTGATATGGACCTTGATATGTGCCTTGACATTAGGCTATAATACAGTTTGTTGTTCGTTTCTTTGATTGTGGAGAGAAATACACAAATTTTGATCTGAATGAATGGGACGTAAGAGATGTGGCTGTAGGTATTACATGACCATGTATACTTCAGCATGAGGACATGTAAATACTTTCGATTCCCAGCCCACCACACTTGCACTGATCTTACCCATCAATTTCAAAAAAATCACCAGCACACCACCGTGTTCAAAGAATTAATTAGAATGGTTTGAACTTTGAAAGTTCAATTAGTTCAACTATAGACTTTCCCACTCCATGAAATGGTTGGCAAGAAGATTACCCGGGTACCCCACCCTTCTTCCTTTGTGCCACTAAGAAATTAAAACCCACCCACAAACCCTTGCCTAATGTAGACAAATGCTTCCCATTCTGCACTCTGTTCCCCTGACATCGCTGGATCGAGGGTTCTTGCTGACATCCAGCATGGGTCTGTCTGCCTGCAATTCCTGATGAAGAGCTTTTACTAGAAACGTCGATTCTCCTGCTCCTGGGATGCTGCCTGACCAGCTGTGCTTTTCCAGCTTCTGCAGTCCTCACTTTCTCCCTGCATTTCTGGCTGTGTCCACTACTGGGATCTTGCTGTGCTGGCCGACCAGATTAGCAGAAGGTTGGACTTTGTCCACGCTGAAGGGCAGTGTCCAATTCTCCAGCTCTCTAGCTGGTCCGCAGCATGTTGTGGCTTCAGGAACAGCTGCTTTCTGGTCTGATGGCTCACTACTGATTTAGTTTCTGATGTGGACATGATCTGGCCCCTCAGAGTTTTCTAACCTTAATAAACCTGAATTGCTCTGTCATTTGAGAATTAGAACATAGAACATAGAACAGTACAGCACAGAACAGGCCCTTCAGCCCACGATGTTGTGCCGACCATTGATCCTCATGTATGCAACCTCAAATTTCTGTGAGGATGCAAAAATGCATGTCCAGCAGTCTCTTAAATGTCCCCAATAACCTCGCTTCCACAACTGCTGCTGGCAATGCATTCCATGCTCTCACAACTCTCTGTGTAAAGAACCCGCCTCTGACATCCTCTCTTTACTTTCCTCCAACCAGCCTAAAACTATGACCCCTCATGTTAGCCATTTCCGCCTTGGGAAATAGTCTCTGGCTATCGACTCTATCTATGCCTCTCATTATCTTGTATACCTCAATAGGTCCCCTCTCCTCCTCCTTTGCTCAGATGAAAAAAGTCCGAGCTCAGTCAACCTCTCTTCATAAGATAAGCCCTCCAGTCCAGGCAGCATCCTGGTAAACCTCCTCTGAACCCTCACCAAAGCATCCACATCTTTCCTATAATAGGGTGACCAGAATTGGATGCACTATTCCAAGTGCGGTCTAACCAAAGTTTTATAGAGCTGCAACAAGATCTCACGACTCTTAAACTCATCCCCCTGTTGATGAAAGCCAAAACACCATTTGCTTTCTTAACAACCCTGTCCACTTGGGTGGCCATTTTAAGGAATCTATATACCTGCACACCAAGATCCCTCTGTTCCTCCACACTGCCAAGAATCCTATCCTTAATCCTGTACTCAGCTTTCAAATTCGACCTTCCAAAATGCATCACCTCACATTTATCCAGGTTGAACTCCATTTCCCACCTCTCAGCCCATCTCTGCATCCTGTCAATGTCCCGCTGAAGCCTACAACAGCCCTCGATACTGTCAACAACACCTCCAATCTTTGTGTCGTCTGCAAACTTGCTGACCCATCCTTCAATCCCCTCATCCAAGTCATTAATAAAAATTACAAACAGTAGAGGCCTGAGGACTGGAGAGAGGCAAATGTAATTCCTCTCTTCAAGAAAGGAAATAGGGAAATCCCTGGCAATTACAGACCAGTAAGTCTCACGTCTGTGTTGTTGACAGTATCCTTCAATCCCCTCATCCAAGTCATTAATAAAAATTACAAACAGTAGAGGCCCAAGGACAGAGCCCTATGGAACACCACTCACCACTGACTTCCAGGCAGAATAGTTTCCTTCTACTACCACTCGCTGTCTTCTGTTGGCCAGCCAATTCTGTATCCAGACAGCTAAGTTCCCCTGTATCCCATTCCTCCTGACCTTCTGAACAAGCCTACCATGGGAAACCTTGGAATCTGAAGAAGGGCTTATGCCCGAAACGTCGATTCTCCTGTTCCTTGGATGCTGCCTGACCTGCTGCGCTTTTCCAGCAACACATTTTCAGCTCTGATCTCCAGCATCTGCAGACCTCACTTTCTCCTCGAAAACCTTAGCAAATGCCTTGCTGAAGTCCATATGCACCACATCCACAGCTCGACCCTCATCAACTTTTCTAGTCACATCCTCAAAGAACTCGATAAGGTTTGTGAGGCATGACCTGCCCCTCACAAACCCGTGTTGACTGTATTTAATCAAGCCATCCTCTTCCAGATGGTCATAAATCCTATCCCTCAGTATCCTTTCTAACACCTTGCAGATGACAGACGTGAGACTTACTGGTCTGTAATTGCCAGGGATTTCCCTATTTCCTTTCTTGAAGAGAGGAATTACATTTGCCTCTCTCCAGTCCTCAGGTACAACTCCAGTGGAGAGCGAGGATGCAAAGATCTTTGCAAGTGGCGAAGCAATTGCACTTCTCGTTTCCCAAAGCAGCCGAGGACAAATCTGGTCCAGGCCTGGCGACTTGTCAATCTTAATGTTTGACAAAATTTTCAGCACATCAGCTTCCTCAATCTCAATCCATTCCAGCATGCACACCTGCTCTTCAAAGGTTTCATTCATTACAAGTTTGTTTCTTTCGTAAAGACAGAACCAAAAAACTCATTTAGGGCTTCACCTACCTCCTCAGACTCCACACACAAGTTCCCTATGCTATCCCTGATCGGCCCTACTCTTTCTTTGACCATTCTCTTATTCCTCACATAAGTGTAAAATGCCTTTGTGTTCTCCCTAATCCGTTCTGCCAAACCTTTCTCGTGCCTCCTCCTGGCTCTCCTCAGACCATTTTTGAGCTCCTTCCTCACCTGCCTGTAATCCTCTAGAGCTGAGCTTGACCCTAGCTTCCTCCATCTTATGTAAGCTACCTTCTTCCTTTTGATGAGAAGGTCCACCGCTCTCGTCATCCACCACTCTCGTTATCTTACCCCTTCTTGCCTATCTCAGAGGGACATATTTATTCATCACTTGCAACAACTGTCTCCACATGTTTATAGTGCCTTTTCCATGGAACAATTGCTCCCAGTCCATGCTTCCTAACTCATGTCTAATCGCATCATAGTTTCCTCTTTCCCAGTCAAATATTCTCCCATTTTGCCTAATTCTCTCCTTCTCCATAGCTATGTAGAATGTGAGGCAGTTGTGGTCACTATCACCAAAATACTCTCCCACCACAGGATCTGATACCTGCCCCGGCTCGTTTCCGAGCACCAAGTCTAGAATGGCCTCTCCCCTCGTCGGCCTGTCAACGTACTGAGTTAGGAAACCCTCCTGAACACACCTTACAAAAACAGTTCCATTCAAATCTTCTGCTTGAAGGAGCTTCCAATCAATATTGGGAAAGTTAAAGTTACCCATTGCAACAACCCTACTACATCCACACTTTTCCAAAATCTGCCGACCTATGCTTTCTTCCATCTCCCTGCTACTATTGGGGGGCCTGTAGTAAACCCCTAACGAGGTGACTGCTCCCTTGCTGTTCTTAATTTCCACCCATACTGACTCGGTAGGCAGATCTTCCTCGACAATAGAAGCTTCTGTAGCTGTGATACCCTCTCTGATTAGTAGTGCTACACCCCCTCCTCTTTCCCCCCCCTCCCTATTCTTTTTAAATGCTCTAAACCCTGGAACATCCAGCAACCATTCCTGCCCCTGAGAAACCCATGTCTCTGTTATGGCCACAACATCATAGCACCAGGTACTGATCCATGCTCTAAGTTCGTCACTTTTATTCCTGATACTCCTTAAAGCAAACACACTTTAACTGATCCCTTGGTTCCTTCTCAGGAAAATCCTTCCCACGAGCTGGTCTACCTCTTGCTATTGCCTCATCTGCATCAACTCTCACCTCCGGTATACAGCTCAGGTTCCCACCCCCCTGCCCTACTAGCTTAAACCCTCTCGAACTACTCGAGCAAACCTTCCACCCAGGACACTGGTCCCCTTCCAGTTCAGATGCAAACCGTTCTTCATGTACAGGTCCCACCTTCCCCAGAAGGCATCCCAATTATCTACATATCTGAAGCCCTTCCTCCTACACCAGCTGCGCAGCCATGTGTTAAGCTGCGCCTGCTCCCTGTTCCTCGCCTCGCTATCTCGTGGCACCGGTAGTAAACTAGAGAACACTACTCTGTTCGTCCTGCTTTGCAGCTTCCATCCTAACTCCCTGAAATCACTTTTTATATCCTCAATCCTTTTTCTGGCTATATCATTAGTACCAATATGTAACGCGATTTCTGGCTGTTCGCTCTCCCCTTTTAGAACCTTATACACCCGATCGGAGATGTCCCGGACCCTGGCACCAGGGAGGCAACATACCTTCCGGGAATCCCGATCCTGACCACAAAATCTCCTGTCGATTCCCCTAACTATCGAGTCCCCTACCACGAGTACTTTTCTATTCTGCCTCCTTCCTTTCTTTGCCACAGTGTCAGGGCCAGTCAGAACTGACTACTCTGGCTTTCCTCTGTTAGGTCATTCCCCCCCAGCAGTATCCAAAATGGTATACTTATTGCTGAGGGGAATGTCCACAGGGGATCTCTGCACTGTCTGTCCCCTTTCCTCCCCTTAACTGTAACGCATCTATCCTTGTCCTGAGCCTTGTGCGAGGTAATTCAATCTTTATGATTGAGTGGATGTACTTCTCAATAAAATATTATTTGGTTTCTTTGCTTCGGGATATTTGATTCTCATAGCTTCTTGATTGGTTTCTTCCATGTTCCTTTCCTGAATTGTGACATAAAAACATTGGAACAGGAATAGACCATTCAGCCCTTTAAGCCTGTTCTACCTTTTGATGAGATTGTGACTGATCTGTAACCTAACTCCATTTATGATACATATAAGGGCAGAGATGGAGAGTGGAATAATCAGAAAAATTGAAGATTACAATTGAGATTAACCTTTTCCAGGTGGATTGAAAAGTGTGAGATGAAACCTTGAAGATGATCTATCATCGAGAGTAGGTATACTAAAAGAAAACATCTTTAATATTAATATTTCTGAAATGTTGCAGAATTAGGAATATTGTGAGTCACAACAATGTAGCTGTTGACTGGATAATACAATAGCAAATGAATGGAGCAATTAATTTTCCTGTGTGAAGGACAATTGTAGTTGAAACAATTTCAGCAAAAACTATGTAAGCATTATTTATGTTTTCAGTAGTGCAGACTGAACTAGTATTTATTTTGCTATTCAGACTAACTCCCTCCCTCTACATTTTAGGCACAAGACGTATGCAACATTGCTAACACTGAAGGAAACTAGGTGGATTAATCAGAACACGAGAGCAGTGATGGTTGAGTTCACTCTGTACAATCCTCCCACCAACCTCTTCACGACAGTGTCTCTGCTGGCAGAGTTTCCACCATTAGGGGGTGTACTTCCATCAGCTCGTATAGAGTCAGTCAGCATTTACCAGAAGAACTCTGTTGTGAATTACTTCATCATGGCTTTTGAGGTGAGAATTCCAGGTCACGGATTAAAATACTGGCTGCTTTTCTTTGGAGTAAATATGAATAAATTGTTTTAAGGTGACAAGCTACAGTCAGAATGTAAATGAAATCATATTGAACATTCAAAGTCCTTTTCCAATTTTGTTATTCAGTGTCTACGTTTTAAAGTGCTTTTTTACTTTTGGCATCAAACAACTTTATGGCATCTCTCGGTGAAAGTATTCATTTCTGCAGAACGAAGTGCAGTTCTGGACACTTGGCCCATGTTTACCAGATATAGAATTGAGTGCCCAGCCATCACTTTGAATTCAATTCCAACCACATTAAACAATGAAATTAGCTCACCATCTCATATACAAATATCATAAACTTATTAGTTGCATAACATAAATGAAACCTTTGAAAATAATGGAGAAATTATTTCATCTGATTTTAAGTGTTTGTACCTTGCGCTTGCATTTTACATTTATGCCACTGTTGTTGTGCTTTGCAGCTTTTGTTCCTGGCCCTTATTCTACTTCACCTGTACTTCCAGGTGTGCAAGATGACTCAGAGGGGCATGCTGAGTTACTGGCAGGAGCCTTGGAACTGGTTGGAGGTCAGAAGCTTGTTGTAGTAAATTGTTTCGATCAAATTAAATTAAAGTTTTGTCTCAACCCTCACTTGTGTGACAGGTCGGGAATATTGACAAGAAATGAAGAACTCAGAAGATAATTATCTGGAGGGTGGAGACCAAAATAGATACAATAGCTTCGACTTTCATCATCGTGGCATCCCATGCGTGGAATGCTATGATACAGTTTGACAATTCATGATGCTGCCTTGTATTTGAAAAGAGCTGACAAAAACAGATTGTTGAGCGCTTAATGTCTGTTTGATGAGCCATTTATTATCAGAATAAATGTACATAGAGCATTAACAATTCAAATTTTCACAGTAAAATTCAGTTTCAGATTCCATTTCTCTCCTTTTTTGTTGCATTTGTCACTTCTAGGAATCAAAACTCTGCCACACAGAAATTCCATAGCTTGGAGGAGACTTTATCCTCCAGAGAAGCAGCCTCAGACAGGGATGACCAGAAAATTGTGGGATACAAACAGCTTCAATTATGTGAGAAAATGTGAAGTGTGAAGGGACTTTCAAAATACTTTCTTGTCATCTGGAGGACTGTGGTGACTTTACCTTTGGTGACTTTTACTGAGCGTCTTGTTGGAGCTGGGGGCTGACTGGTCCTTGCTTCCTAATGGACTTCATATTAGGATGTTGGGTTTTAGGAATTGGCTAGTGAAACAGTTGGTGCATTTGTCGTAATTTCCCAAAATTCCTGAAATTTGAGCTAAGTTCCTTTAGATTGGAAAATAGAAATGTACCTCCTTTATTCAAAAAAAAAAGGAAGGGAGACAGCAAGCACAAAATTATAGGCTACTTAGCTTAATACCAGAACCATGTTAGAAGTCATGACTGAAGATGTTATGGCCAGGCAGTCAGAAAAGTTTAAGGTAAACAGGACAGTTAACATGACATTGTGAAAACTAGATTCTGTTTAACTAATTTATTGGAGTTTTTGAAGAAGTAAGAAGTCATGTGCTGTGAATTAAGGGGAACAGGTTGAAGTATTGCACTTAGATTTCTAGATTGCTTTCAGATAAGGTGCCACATCAAAGGTTATGGAGGATATAAAAGTCTATGGGTATAGGGGAGACTTTTTTTTTAGATTACCTACAGTATGGAAACAGGCCCTTCGGCCCAACAAGTCCATACCGACCCTCCGAAGAGTAACCCACCCAGATGTACCCCTGCATAATGGGCAATTTAGCATGGCCAATTCACCTAACCTGCACATCTTTGGATTGTGGGAGGAGACTGGGGCACCTGGAGGAAACCCACGCAAACACCAGGAGAATGTGCAAACTCCAGACAGACAGTTGCCCGAGGTTGGAATTGAACCTGGGCCCCTGGCACTGTGAGGCAGCAGTGCTAACCACTGAGCCGTACATATTGGCATGGATAGAAAGCAGAGGGGAGGCATTAATGGTAATTTCTGGCTAGCCTCCTTAGGGAGGTTTTGGCCTAGTGTTATTATTGTTAGGCTATTAATCTAGACACCAGCTAATATTCTGGGCACCTGGGTTTAAATCCCAATGTGGTAATTGGTGCCATTCTATAATGATGTGGAATGCCAATGGAGGATTAAGGTTGCAATTAGTTTAGCTATGACCTTATCGAGTAGTAGAATGGCTCAAGGAGCCAAATTGCCTACTTCTTCTCCTAACTCCCATATGTGTTCATACTTGATCGCCCACAGTTTCTGCGCAGAAAATAAGAAAATTCAGACAGCACAAGTACCAACCAATAACCATTTCCAAGAGAAAAGCTAATCATTTTCCCCTTGATATTCAATTACCATTGCAGAGCCACCCAAGGGAGAGGCAAAGAAGTTTGCAATGAGTAGATCACTCCTTTTTCCCTAAATAATCCACTATCTACAAAGGTACAGTCAGGACTGTAATGCAATTCTCTCCACTTGCTCCAAGAAGACACTTGACACCATATAGCAGAAAATAGTCCATAGAACATAGAACATAGAACATAGAAGAATACAGCGCAGTACAGGCCCTTGGGCCCTCGATGTTGCGCCGATCCAAGCCCACCTAAACTACACTAACCCACTATCCTCCATATACCTATCCAATGCCCTCTTAAATGCCCATAAAGAGGGAGAGTGCACCACTGTTACTGGCAGGGCATTCCATGAACTAACGACTCGCTGAGTGAAGAACCTACCCCTAACATCAGTCCTATATCTACCCCCCCTTAATTTAAAGCTATGCCCCCTTGTAATACCCGACTCAATACGCGGGAAAAGGTTCATACTGTCGACCCTATCTAACCCCCTAATCATCTTGTACACCTCAATCAAGTCACCCCTAAACCTTCTTTTCTCTAGTGAAAACAGCCCCAAGTGCCTCAGTCTTTCCTCATACGATTTTCCTTCCATACCAGGCAACATCCTGGTAAACCTCCTCTGCACCCGTTCCAATGCCTCCACATCCTTCCTATAGTATGGCGACCAAAACTGCACACAATATTCCAGATGCGGCCGTACCAGAGTCTTATACAACTGCATCATGACCTCAGGACTCCGAAACTCAATTCCTCTACCAATAAAAGCCAGTACGCCATATGCCTTCCTCACCGCACTATTTACCTGGGTGGCAACTTTCAGAGATCTGTGTACATGGACACCAAGATCCCTCTGCTCATCCACACTACATCAGCAACACACTTTCAACATTTGTACCATTTGTGAGCAATGGCTAGTAGAGCAGTACTATATGCAATCTACAAGATGCATCATAGTAATTAACCAAGTCTTCGTTGACAGCATCTTCAAAACGTATGACCTCTACTGCCAAGAAGGATGGAATTTGCTGAAGGATCGGAGCCTCAAACAGTTGTTTGATCTTCTTTAAGGCACAAAATATCCTTACTGGAAACTATACTTCACCGTTAATAGATCAGGATCCTGGAACTCCCTAGATGGACCTGTACCAGACGGACTGTAACAAATCACCACCTTCCTGACAATCATTAGGTGTGGGTTCAGAGGTTCTTTGCAGTTTTAGAAAGTTGAGGGTTCATGTTCCACTTTAGAAATGTGTGCATAACAATCCAGGCTGGTACTGTGGGAATGCTGCTCAGTTATACTACTGTTTTCTCAAGTGCTTAGAAAAGGTCACGTGGCACTAGTTGAAAAAAAAGCCTTGAAATTCTTCCATATCCCTCAAACAGCATCACTAAAGAAACACAAATGACCTAGTCATTATGATCTTGCTGTTTGTGAGACTTTCCTATGGTCAAACTGGTTTCACATTTTCTACATTACAATACTGACTACACTTCCAAAGTATTTGACTGTCCGTAAATCTGCTGAAATCATAAATGGTGTAATATAAAAGCAAGTCTTCTTTTGCATTCAGTTTATGGAATACAGTATTTGAAGTAACTGATGTTTAAGCTGCAATAAACTGAGTTTCATTGAGTGGTCAGTATGTCTAAATTAGGTACACTGACAGTCAGTGTTGTTTCTGAACTCTTGCAATGTGAAGTGGTTTACCAGAATTTTGTTAATTTTATTGGTTAGATTATGTATACCATTTGTTTTTCAGTTTTCTGCAGACTTCCACTGTTACTGGACTTAAATGTAATCCATAAGTAAAACAATGTGTGAGGTATACAGTTTACAGTCTGTGTCTCCTGTTCTTTTCTAGATCGGAATTGTCATGGTCAGTCTCTTCTATTATGTATATTATGTGTTTTACTTCGTATTGGCTGTGGACATTATTGACCATCTTCACAGTGGATATTTCAAAGCCTTTGTAGATATGAGCTTTATCTCTGCATGGATGCAGGTGAGAACAGGAAACAGCTAGAGGAACTTTGCTGTAGGAAAGAAATGTGCAGAGCATTGTTTTCCAGCATTTGTTTAATGATGCTATACAACCACCATACATTTTGGAATCATTTACATAATTACATTGACATGTGGACATTCAACTGTATTAGAGATGAAAAGATGTTCAATGAGCACATTCCACATTACTTTCCATCTGCAGAAGGTAAATATAAAATAGTTAGAAAACTCCATGCACAATGGCATCCAATTTTTTCCTACGTGCTGCAAGTGTGCATTGTTTTCTGTGAAAATAAAATTCATGACTGAAGAAGTATTCAATAAGCAGGCGATACATAACCCCATTAGAGAGAAACACAAACTTAAAGGTTCAGGTCAATGAATTTTTGTCAGAACTGGAAGAGATGCATATAACAAAAACAAAAATTGTTGGTGAAATTCAGCAGGTCTGACAGCATCTATAGAGAGTAAACAGTTAACATTTGGGGTCCAGTGACTGTTCCTCAGGTTCATGTAATGGTGTTTAAGCATATTTTGAACAGAAGCAAGTAAATAACAAAGAGAAAATTATGGCATGGTGAAAGACATTGTACAATAAACCTTCCCCCTTGAACTTCTACACATCCCTCCCCTCAGTGCACGGCGAAGATATGAGTCCATCCTCCATTTTCTGTGTTCATACCTCTCCATTTTTAACATTTAGTTATCAGTTTGAAATGTTACTCTTTTTGTCTGCTGTCTGACTGCTTGTGTATTTGCAGCGATTATTTTTAGATTTCCAGCATGATGCTTCACTTGATGCTAGATCAGTTGTTAGTTTCAAACCTGAGATTGTATGCAAAGTATTAAGGGATGTGGACTAATGCTAGTTATGTGGAGTTAGGCCACAAATCAACCATGATCTCAGTAAACTGACAGAACAGGCTTCAGTGGCTTAATGGCCAACTCCTTTTCCTACGTTCCAACATATAAGTAGAATATTCCAAAGTGTGAAAAGTGCACATTATTTGAGAGATGACGACATGAAGATGAAGAGCAGCAACAACAATATTTTAAAGAAATAAAGCAGTCACCTGAAGATGTTACAGAATCTTCTTTCAAAGATTTGGATAGCAGGAACAATAGCCACTAAGTTACCACTAACTCAACTGTTCTGGATAAAATTGGTTAGTTCTCAGGTGGAAACCATTCATTCACTGTGGGAAGTAAAATGACAGTTAATGCCTAAGAAGAGAAGTAAAGAGAAACAGGGAATACGGAATAGCAAGTGAGCACACTTTGGGACAGAAGTTTGAATCAGCTAACTCTGTTAGCTGTTCAAATCCCACATGAAATTCTTTTGAACTCTCTCAGGATTGAAATATATGAAATTAGCACAGATGTTGGAGACCTGAAATATATTTTAAAAAAAGGAAGTGCGAGAGAATTTTAGTAGACCTGGCAGCCTCTGCAGAGTGAGAGAAGGAAAATTAATCTTGAGAGACGTCAAAGCTGAAGGAAGCTGAAACATAATCGTTCCTGTGCTGTTGACAAAGGAGGGAGAGGAGCAAGTGGAGGTGAGGTGTGTGATCAAAATGGAGAACAGTGATCATGCTGTGAAGTTGTTGAACTCACTGTTGTATCCTGAGGCTGTCAAGGGCCATTCAGTGCTACCACATCCTTCCTCAAATGAGGAGACCAAAACGAGAAGGTTCCTTGCTCTCTCTTACTCCAGCTCCAGGAATACCATTCACTAGATCAGTGTTGTAAAGACTGCAACTTCTATATCACAGATTTTTTAAAAATTTAAAACTAACAACACTTTTGTTTCACTGGCAGGTGAAACGTTTCCTTCATGGTTTGATTGTGTTCCTGCTGTTAATAAAAAGTATTCGTTTGCTACGTGTTAACAAGTTGATCGCCCCATGTGTAACAATGTTGCGATTGTCCTATTCCTGCCTGATGTTCCCAATGGTAAGAAGAGTTATGTTGATTCAGTTTACTTCAAACTATTGTTTAAGTACTGTGAAATTAACGAGGTTAGTAAGTCCCTCCTTCAGGTTGACTTCATCAAGTTTTGTTCTGTGTTAACACTGGTAGTAAAACAGGGACCTTACAATAATTTGATAACATAGTTTGCCACAGTCCTCCTGTTCTGTGGCCTGTAAACCCCATAAGGCATTTTCTACTCTTTTCCCCTGTGCCTTGGAGATAAGTAGACCACTAGCAGTGATCTCTTCGGTGGATTCCCTTCCTCCTGCTCTCACAGTCCCATGTCATGTCCAAGGACTTCCATCTGCTCCTACTACTCCAGGCTTTCAGTGTTGAAGCTTGTCTTCCTAAAGCTCCTGTTCCTACTCTCAGTCTATATTGAAATCATGGAATTTCTTGGGCTCTTCCTGTGCCAACTGATTTCTGCTACTTGATGAAGCCCAGTCACTCTGAAACCAGGCAGCTGGTGAGTATAAGTTTTTAACATGTATTCACATTGTTGTAAATCCATGTTTATATCTGAGATCATTTGTTAAGATGATGCTATGTACTTATGCACCTAAAAGCTCCTAGCTTAATTTTAAAAGACTGAAACAGCAATCCAGTAAATTAAGATGACAGTTTCTAAGATGGCTGAACATTTGTATAGCTGTAATTTACATTCCATATCTTTTAAAGTGGAGTCAGTCTGTCTGGAAGGACCCAGCGAGGGCTCACACTTTAAAGGAATGTTATCTGATGAATTCACAAAACATCCAGACAATACCTGGGTATTCAATAGGGTGGGGACCAAGTATCACTCTGGGCAATGAACTCTGGATGATATTGTGGAGCCTCCTCCTCCAGTGAGTTGTTTAATTGTCCAGCAACATTCACAATTGGATGTGGCAAGAGCGCAGAGTTTAAGATCTGATCTGTTGGTTTTGGGATCACAAATCTGTTTGTCACTTGCTGTTTATGCTGTTTAGCATGCAACTTGTCCTGTTGCGCACCTGCACCATGGTGATACCTCATTTTTTATGTGTGTGTGGTGGTGCCCCTGTTGTACTCTTCATTGAAATGTAAATTAAAACTCTCTTTTATTTCAACTTTTACTCCCCACAGCAAATTCTCTTCATCTTTACCTGACTCACTATAAAGCTGAATAAGAAAGTTTGGATTTAGAAATTGATTTCGTAAGGAGGGTGAAATATAGGGGATCAATTGGCCAAGCACCTAACTGATATTAATTTATATTCAGTACAGTTAAATCTCAGACATTGTGCATAATTAGCAGCAGATTCAATAATGCTCAAGACAAATTTCTACCCATGTATGATTTTGATTTTGAAAATTTGCCCCTTCATTTCAGTGATAATTGTCAGGTCCTTTGAAGGCTCAACCAGATTTGCTCCAGAATTCCTTGAGAGCAGGTGATGCTTGTTGGGGTGAGCTCAGCTCTTCCTCAGCTCAGAGAGTGGAGGGGTCCCTCTGGTGCAGTGGTAGTGTGAGAACACTGTGTTCAAATCCTACCTGCTCGAGAGATGTGTAATAGTTGGCTGATTTTAAAAAATTCTTCCCCATTGGGGTGTTGGTTTCTGGACTCAAAAAGGATCTGAAAGGTGGAAAATGATGTTCTGACTATATCTTGGATTTACAATAAAACCTTGGCAAATCTTTGAAAGTCTTTCTTGCTGCCAAATTCAACAAAGGCCCAAAAGTATTCTTATTCTAATGAAAAGATCTTTGTTGTGCATTTCTTCATAATGATAACAACTCATCATCCCTTATATCATTTTTATGAATCTTCCACACCAAAGTGTATAGCTTCATATTTATCAATGTTCTACTACATCTGCCATGAATTTTCCCACTCGATCAACTTGTCTAAATCACCTTGCAGCCTCCTTATACTTGGCAAACAAATCACAATCCTGCCCTGTTTTCTGTAATCAGCATGCATTACCATTCATCACAATTGGCATTGGAAGATTATTTTTATGTCATATTTATATACGTCTTTGACTGCCTCATTACATTTGAACTCTGGTTCTAATTTAAATTCCTTTCATTTGTTATTCACCCATTGTGCAAACAGTTTCATTTCAATTTTGGATGAGTATGTCACTGAATTCTTTTTAATGTAACAGCACTGGACACCCCTTTTTCCTGTATAAATGTTTTCAAATATAACAGTATCAGCAAAGAGATCAGACAGATTCTGTGATGAGCACAGAGGCACACAACATCCTGTGACATGAAAGTTACGTTGCAAAGAACGTTTTTTTTCAGCTGTTACCAGGGTATTGTTATATTGGATTAATTTCACCGGCTATTTAATCAAGCAAATTTGAGTTCTGTTACACTCTCGTTATTAGATGGTGTCAACTAATGTTCAGTGTTCCAATTAAGATCTGTTGTGATGCTCATTGATAATATTATCATCTGGCTTTTAATTGAACTGCATTCATTAAAAAATGTACACTAAAGACACGTTAGTTTGAATTTACAACTTTTCTACTACAGGAATTCATCAATTTTAACATGATGTTTCTGTGTTCTTCTCTATTTTACAGCTATGTTGTATTTTAGTCATTCTGGCATATTCCTGCCTGGGCAACCTGCTATTCCTGTCAGAATCTTATTCATTCAGCACCACAGTGAGAGCTTTTCAGACAGTTTTGATGTACTTCATGGGCATAAGTGAAATGAGAACGCTTTCAACTTTATACAAGTTAAACCAGCTATCCATTGGTGCCTACTATGGAACATTTTTTATTATTATGACCATTCTTTGGGCTGGATTGGTAGGTGCAACTTTGATTATTATTGTGATATTTGTGGATTATTTTGACTGGCCTTTCACTGAATTTAGAAAAAACAAATAATATGATTGTAGGAATTTTTAAAGCAATTTGTACTTTGCAAGTGTTTTTTTCAAAACATTTAGATAAAAGATATCTTATTACTAATTGGAAGATAATTTCCCAATATTAAATAAGCAATTCATTAACTGTATTCTTAATATAATATCTCTATTTTAATGCATCAGAAGGCCCTTCCATTTCTAATGGACAAAAATATAGGATATAGGCTGGGACAGAAATAGGAAGCTAAAGAGAGGCTGGGGTAGAGAGGAATAGGCTTTTTAAATTAATTGATTCCATGAGCTGTGAGTTATATTTAATCAAAAATTGCAAGTGCTTTAACAAAGGTGAAAAAGTTATAAATGCCAGGTGATAGACACACTCTTGTGGACATTTTGAAAGATATGGATATGTATGCCTTGTTCTTTATAAGTTTGTAAATGTAAGCTGTAGTCAGCATAACTTAGACCAAGAGAATGCACATAAATTCCTGTTCTGAATGACATGACCATTGTGGAATAAATAAGCTTAATAATTTAAGCCTTGTAAAGTGTTTGAAGCAACTGTATTTCAAGGCTGCTAGCTCTCCACTGAGTCTTTAACCAGTCGTACAAATAGTCTGTCCAGAAAAGTTGTCTTGCCTATTATCAACGGAACGTTTATGACTCATCAGATAGTATTTTGTTGCAGTGTAGTTTTTGTACTTCTGATCATTTTATTGAAATTCTGGGAATGATAGTTTTCCTTTTCATGCACTTGTAAAACATGGCAGTTTCCAGTGGCTTGCAAGTCATGTCAGTAGGACAATGTGTCTATTTAGGTTATTTGGATATCTTAACATGACATACTTAGCATGCATTCATTACAGCAATGACAAAAACAATGAATATTAATCATGAGGTTTGTTTGACAGATTTCTTTTATTAGGAGAAGGCATCACAAAATTATGTATTTGACTAACGCATCAATTACCTACAATTCTGTATTGCAATATCAATGCAGTTTACTCAAATATTCTGCGGTTCACTTGTGCAATGTTATAACAATAATTCTGTATGACAAAATGTTCCCACTTCTGTGCGAGGAGTAACTACTTCTCAGCCTTTAAGCATCAAATATAAGCTGGCACTGAATTCAACACCCTGCACAAACACAAATTTATATCTACATATCTCTCAGCTTGAAATATGATGATATATTTTGGACTTCCAAGCTATTTGGTTGTTGTTTACCATTCAAATGCAAATAATTATCCATTATCAATGTTAGAAAACTATTTTTATAATTTTGTTTCTTGAAGAATTTTGTATCATCTGTGGCTTCCTTCAACAACAAAAACAGTTTGTACGCAACTTGTGCTTATTGTGATAAACATCCCTAAGTGCTTCACACATTGTAAACTAAGTAAGACAATGTGTTGCATTGTGGATATTAGTGCAGATAACCAAAGAATTAGTCAAAGCATCTTGGGGTTTTAAGGAGTGTCTTAAAGGCAGAAGGCAAGCCTTAGAGTTTAAGGGAGAGCATTACAAAGTTTGGGGCATAGGCAACTGCCTACATGGCACACAATGGTGGTGGGACACCGAATGTTGGGGTTACTTGAGAGGCCAGAAACACTATTCTGAGAATTGAGAGGCAGGAGGAGATTACAGAGATATGAAGGGCCAAACCATGTTAAGCAGTTTAAAATCAAAAGTTGCCTGACGGGACTTGTCGGGCTGTGTGGGCCAGTGATCACAGGTATGATAAGAGAGTGGGTCTTGCTGCCAATTTAAACATGATCAGCAGAACTTGGATGATCTCAGGTTTGTGATCATTGGCTTAGTGTGAGAATATCATTAAAAGAATAATAGGTAGGTATCGTGGACAAGATGAATCTGGAGAGGACATGAGGGAAGACTGAGAGAAATTACAGCAATACACAATTTCAGACCGAGGGCCGAGGAAGCATTTGAAGGATATTTGGCCTGGTGGGCTAAAGGAGACAGGAGAAAAGTAGCAAAGGCAGCTGCTCAGATGGTCTCAATCTTCACCAAAAACACATTTTGGTATTTAGGAGGCAGGTCTGAGATAAGCTAGGGGGCAGGAGAGATTAATTGCCAAAGGCAAAGGGAGCAGTAGTAGTTTTAGTAAAAATGTAAAATATTACAGAACTCTGTCCTAAAACAAATGAAAAACAAGATTCCAATCATTATGCACCAGTAAGGCAATTAAAATTGAGGACAAAGTATGCAGTGTGAAATTGTAAAATTCATTGTTGACTCCAGAGGACAATATGGAGTCCATGGAAGATGATGAGGTTGTGATCTTCATGAGGCTAGTGCAACTGGTTGAGGACAGACCTTGTGTGTGAGAAACTGGGATTGAATTTTAAAAAGCAAGCAACTGGAAGCTCAGGACTGATAGGAGAGATTCTACAAAGCACTCACTGAACGTGTATTTGGTCTCTCAGTTTAAGAGCAAACCACTTTGTGAGCAGTGAATACAGAATTCAAAGATGTAGAAGTAAATCTGTGCTTTATTGTCAGCCCCACAAAGTGGAGCATTGCACAGTGCAAGGATATCAAAGCTCAGATGTTGAACTTTCTGCGATTACATGAGAAGTTGCCGTGTCATGTATTTGAGGAAGGACCAGGATGGAAATGGTCTTTGAAAGAGAATGGGAAGATGAATTTGGTGGTGGTAGTGCACTTATATGACATTCATCAGACATATTGTGCTTGGCAAGATAATAGAATACAACTGAGGAGCATACTTCTAGTAATGTGTCATGCTTTAAGGTAAGACAGAGTGTGAGATATTTACACCCTTAGCTGACATAATGGTATCATACATGTTGCTCATTGTTTCGTCCCAGGAAACTTGTCCCACTGTCTGAAGTTATTTGCACAGCTGCATTCCTATTGACAGCCACCAAGGTGGTATTAGATTGGAGCCACTGGAGAAGGATGGCGCAGCATGGAGTACATGCGGCTCACTCTTTCCTCTTCCTCCCAGAAATAGCTAAGTTTCCTCTTGTCTCTGTTCCTCAAACCCAACCGTCCGCACATTCAGCTATTCCTTTCCTGTCATTTCCATCATCTTCAGTGCGCTGCCACCACCAAACTCATCTTCCCATCCTCTTTCAAAGACCATTCCCATCCTGGTCCTTCCTCAAATACATGACACATTCCATCCCACGGCAACTTCTCATGCAATCGCAGAAAGTTCAACATCTGAGCTTTGATGTCCTTGCACTGTGCAATGCTCCACTTTGTGGGGCTGACAATAAAGCACAGATTTACTTCTACATCTTTGAATTCTGTATTCACTGCTCACAAAGTGGTTTGCTCTTAAACTGAGAGACCAAACACACGTTCAGTGAGTGCTTTGTGGAATCTCTCCTATAAGTGCTTGCATTTTCATTACCACACTCAATTTCTTATGTTATGCAGATAGCACAGGTATTGCTGCATTAAGGGAAAATAAAATTCTTGCTGGAAGCCAGTCACATCAGAGCTCAGGACAGTGAGTGAGGCTACAAGATGTTAACGTGAAAATGAGAGACAGTTTGCCACTCCAGTCCACTCATAGGAAGGATATATGGTGGGCATGTTTGAGGAATTCCTGTTGGAATGAAGATCCAGGAGATGTGCAGAATCAGTTACAGGCCAGAACAGCAGAGACTATCATATCGTCTGAAAGAGTTTTTTGAAGAAGTAACAAAGAAGATTGATGGGGGCAGAGCAGGAGATGTGATCTATATGGACTTCAGTAAGGCATTTGACAAGGTTCCCCATGGGAGACTGATTAGCAAGGTTAGATCTCATGGAATAAAGGGAGAACTGGCCATTTGAATACAGAACTGGCCCAAAGGTAGAAGACAGAGGGTGGTGGTGGAGGGTTGTTTTTCAGACTGGAGGCCTGTGACCAGTGGAGTGCCACAAGGATCAGTGCTGGGCCGTCTACTTTTTGTCATTTACATAAATGATTTGGATGCGAGCATAAGAGGTAAAATTAGTAAGTTTGCAGATGACACCAAAATTGGAGGTGTAGTGGACAGCGAAGAGGGTTACCTCAGATTACAACGGGATCTGGACCAGATGGGCCAATGGGCTGAGTAGTGGCAGATGGAGTTTAATTCAGATAAATGCGAGGTGTTGCATTTTGGAAAAGCAAATCTTAGCAGGAGTTATCTACTTAATGGTAAGGTCCGAGGGAGTGTTGCTGAACAAAGAGACCTTGGAGTGCAGGTTCATAGCTCCTTGAAAGTGGAGTCGCAGGTACAATAGAATAGTGAAGAAGGCGTTTGGTATGCTTTCTTTAATGGTCAGAGTATTGAGTACAAGAGTTGGGAGGTCATGTTGCGGCTATACAGGACATTGGTTAGGCCACTGTTGGAATATTGCTTGCAATTCTGGTCTCCTTCCTATTGGAAAGATGTTGTGAAACTTGAAAGGGTTCAGAAAAGATTTACAAGGATGTTGCCAGGGTTGGAGGATCTGAGCTACAGGGAGAGGCTGAACAGGTTGGGGCTGTTTACCCTGGAGTGTCGGAGGCTGAGGGGTGACCTTATCGAGGTTTACAAAATTATGAGGGGCATGGGGTTGGGGAGTCCAGAACTAGAGGGCATAGGTTTAGGATAAGAGGAGAAAGTATAAAAGACTCCTAAGGGGCACTTTTTCACGCAGAGGGTGGTACGTATATGGAATGAGCTGCCAGAGGATGTGGTGGAGGCTAGTACAATTGCAACATTTAAGAGGCATTTGGATGGGTATATGAATAGGAAGGGTTTGGAGGGATATGGGCCGGGTGCTGGCAGGTGGGACTAGATTGGGTTGGGATATCTGGTTGGCATGGACGGGTTGGACCGAAAGGTCTGTTTCCATGCTGTACATCTCTATGACTCTATGACTCTAAGACCTGAGATGTATTTCTCTCCAGAATAAAGTAATTCTGACAGGGGGAGCTAGACTATAGCTGAAGCTGAAAAACGAGTGGAGTCGGTCTAATTCCATGCTCAGCAGCAGATCCCTCTGTTACAGCAGCAGTAGGGAAAGGACTGAAACTGTTAAAAGTTACTTTCAAATACAGAGCAGCATATCGAAAGAAAAACTTCTGAGTCTTGCCCTGTATTCCTGTGTAGTCTGGTCTGTAATCATGATAATATGTTGATTCTGTTAGATTTGCTGCCAAAATCCAATAAATTTATGGTGTACATGGTCGTTTATTCATAGGAAAATTTTGTGTGCAATTCAGAGAATTGTCCCTGACAGCTAGTAAAATTCTGATGCTGCTGCTGGTTTTCTGCCCCACCAAAATGTATCGATGCCTTTGACACTACTTAAACGTATTTTGATACGTTATCTTCTGCTCCTTTTGGAGCCCGTTGTGTTTTTTGGTGTAGAAGTTGCAGAGAAATTAGAACAAAGAACATTAGAGTGCAGTACAGGCCCTTCAGCCTTCAATGTTGTGCTAACCTGTGGAAACAATCTGAAGTCTGCCTCTCCTACACTATTCCATCTTTATCCAAATGTTTATCCAATGACCATTTAAATGTCCTTAAGGTTGGCGAGTCTACTACTGTTACAGGCAGGGCATTCCACGCCCCTACCAAACTTTGAGTAAAGAAACTATTTCTGACCTCTGTCCTATATCTATCACCCCTCGATTAAAGCTACATTCCCTTGTGCTAGCCATCACCATCCAAGGAAAAAGGCTCTCACCATCCACCCTATCTAACCCTCTGCTTATCTTATATGTCTCAATTAAGTCATCTCTCAACCTCCTTCTTCGCTCACAAAAACAACCTCAAGTCCCTCAGCCTTTCCCCATAAGACCTTCCCTCCATACCTGGCAACATCCTAGTAAATCTCCTCTGAACTCTTTGCAAAGTTTCCACATCCTTCTTATAATGTGGTGACCAGAACAGTGTGCATTACTCCAAGTATGGCTGCACCAGAGCTTTGTACAGCTGCAACATGACCTCATGGTTCCGAAACTCAATCCCTCTACCAATAAAAGCTAACACATTGAATGCCTTCTTAGCAACTGTGTCAACCTGGGTGGCAACTTTCAGGGATCTACATGGAACCGAGATCTCGCTGCTCATCTACACCACCAAGAATCTTACCATGAGCCCAGTACTCTTCATTCCTGTTGCTCCTTCCAAAGTGAATCACCTCACACTTTTATGCATTAAACTCCATTTGCCACCTCTCAGCCCAGCTGTTTATCTATGACCCCCTGTAACCTGCAAAATCCTTCATCACTGTCTACTCCACAACTCCACCAACCTTAGTGTCATCCGCAAATTTACTAACCCATCCTTCTATGCCCTCATCCAGGCTATTTATATAAATGACGAACAACAGTGGCCCCACTGCTCAAGTTGTTGAAGAACTAAGTAAGGTTCGTGAGGCACAGCCTACTCTTCACAAAACCATGTTGACTATCCCTAATCAAATTATTCCTTTCAAGATGATTATAAATCCTATCTCTTATAACCTTTTCCAACACTTTACCCACAACCAAAGTAAGGTTCACCGGTCTGTAATTTTCAGGGTTGTCTCTACTCCCCCTCTTGAACAAGGGCTGAAAATGTGTTGCTGGAAAAACGCAGCAGGTCAGGCAGCATCCAAGGAACAGGAGAATCAACATTTTGGGCATAAGCCCTTCTTCAGGAACGTTGATGCCCGAAACGTCGATTCTCCTGTTCCTTGGATGCTGCCTGATCTGCTGCGCTTTTCCAGCAACACATTTTCAGCTCTGATCTCCAGCATCTGCAGCCCTCACTTTCTTTTCTTGAACAAGGGGACAACATTTGTTATCCTCCAGTCTTCTGCCATATTCCTGTAGACAATGAAGACATAAAAATCAAAGCCAAAGGCACTGCAATCCCTCCCTGCTTTCCAGAGAACCCTAGGATAAATCCCATCTGGCTCAGGGGACTTATCTATTTTCACACTTGCCCGAATTGCTAACACCTCTTCCTTCTAAACATCAATCCCATCTAGTCCAGTAGCCTGTATCTCAGTATTCTCCTCAACAACATTGTCTTTTTCTGGTGTGAATAGCTTCTCCTATCTCCTCGGACTCCATGCATAACTTCCCATTACTGTCCTTGATTGGCCCTAATCTTACTCTTGTCATTCTTTTATTCTTGATCCACCTATAGAACATTTTAGGGCTTTCCTTGATCCTTTCTTCCAGTGACTTCTCGTGTTCCCTCCTGGCTCTTTTTAGCACTGTCTTTAGGTCCTTCCTGGCTAACTTGTAACTCACAACAGCCCTAACTAACACTTCACGTCTCATCCTAACATAAGCCTGCTTCTCCCTCTTGACAAAAGATTCAACTTTTTTAATAAACCATGGCTCCCTCGCTCAACCACTTTCTCCCTGCCTGACAGGTACACACTTATCAAGGACACGCAGTAGCTGTTCCTTGAATAAGCTCCACATTTCAATTGTGCCCATCCCCTGCAGTTTCCTTCCCCATCGTCTGCATCCTAAATCTTCCCTAATCGCACCATAATTACCTTTCTCTCAGCTATAACTCTTGCCCTCCAGTATATACCTATCTCTTTCCATCGCTAAAATTATGGTCACTATCACCAAAGTGCTCACCTACCTCCGAATCTTACACTGGCCATGTTCATTACGCAATATCAAATCCAATGTGGCTTCGCCCCTTGTTGGCTTGTCTACATACTGTGACAGGAAACCCTCCTGCACACATCGGTCAAAAACTGATCCATCTAAAGTATTCAAACTATACTATTTCCAGTCAATATTTGGAAAGTTAAAGTCCCCCTTAACAACTACCCTGTTACTCTCACTCAGACCCAGAATCAGCTTTGCTATCCTTTCCTCTACATCTCTGGAACAATTCAGAGGTCTATAGAAAACCCCCAACAGGGTGACCTCTCTTTTCCTGAGTCTAACATTAGCCTATACTACCTCAGTAGATGAGTCCTCAAATGTCCTTTCTCCCATCGTTCTACTGTCCTTGACTAACAATGCCACACTTTTATCCTCTTCTCTGTTCTTACTGAAACATCTAAATCCTGGATCCTGCAACAATGATTCTTGTCCCTGTTCTATCAGTGTCTCTGAAATGGCCATAACATGGCCGTAATCGCAGGTACCAACCCATGCTGCAAGTTCGTCCACCTTATTCCAGATGCTCCTGGCGTTGAAGTAGACACATTTCATACCGCCTTCCTGCTTGCCGGTGCATTCTTGCGACTTTGAAACCTTATTTCTGATCTCACTACTCTCAACTTCCTGGACATTGGAACTAATTTAGGTTCCCATCCCCCCCCTGTTGAATTAGTTTAAACCTTCCAGAAGAGCAATAGTAAATCTTCCCCCCCCCCACCCCTGGTTCAGGTGTAGACCATCCTGTTTGTAGAGGTCCCACCTACCTCAGAATGAGCCCCAATTATCCAGTTATCTGAAACCCTCCCTCCTGCACCATCCCTGAAGCCATGCATTCAACTCCTCTCTTTCCCCATTCCTAACCCTGCTAGCACATGAGAAAGTGAGGACTGCAGATGCTGGAGATCAGAGCTGAAAAATGTGTTGCTGGAAAAGCGCAGCAGGTCAGGCAGCATCCAAGGAGCAGGAGAATCGACATTTCGGGCATAAGCCCTTCTTCAGGAAGAAGGGCTTATGCCCGAAATGTCGATTCTCCTGCTTCTTGGGTGCTGCCTGACCTGCTGCACTTTTCCAGCAACACATTTTTCAGTCCTGCTAGCACATGACATGAGTAACAAACCAGAGATAACAACTCTGTTTGTTCTAGCTCTAAGCTTCCACCCTCGCTCCCTGAATTTCTGCCTTAAGTCCCCATCCCTTTTTTCTATCTATGTCATTGGTGCCTATGTGGACCACAACTTGGGGCTGCTCCTCCTCCCCCTCAAGGATCCTGAAAACACGATCCGAGACATCATGAACCCTCGCACCTGGGATCTAACTCGCCAACCATGAGTCTTTCTTGTTCTCACAGAACCTCCTACCTGTCCCCCTAACTATGGAGCCCCCATTGACTAATGATCAGCTCGTCTCCCCGCTTCCCTTCTGAGCAACAGGGACAGACTCTGTGCCAGAGACCTGTACCCCATGGCTTACTCCCGGTAAGTCGTCTTCCCCAACAGTATCCAAAACGGTATACTTGTTATTGAGGCGAACATCCACAGGGGTTCACTGCACTGCCTGCCGGTTCCCTTTCCATCTCCTGACAGTAATCCATTTACCTTTTTCTTGTACCTAAGGTGTGACTACCTCCCTGTAACTCATCTCTATAACCCCCTCCACCTCCGAAAAGATCCGAAGTCCACCCAGCTCCAGTTCCAGTTCCCGAATGCGGTTTTCAAGGAGCTGGAATTGAGTGCACTTTCCTCAGATACAGTTAGCAGGGACACTGGAGGTGACCCTTATCTCCCACATACTGCAGGAGGAATGTTCAACTGCCCTAACCTCCCTTCCCACTATTCTAAATTCCTCAAGAGGCTTTTGAAAATTTTTTTTAAAACTGGTTATCTTATCAATCTGGAGCACAGAACTCTTTATTTTGGTTAGAGGAGGAGGATGGATGGGAGACACTACCTAAGTAGTTTTTCAGATAACACAACTGCCCAAATATATTACGTCACTTATTCAGCAGGCCCTTGTCAGCTCCTGCTCAGTGTGCACTCTGCCTATTCATGAGGTAAGTTTTTAAAGCAGTCATTTACCTTCCCAGCAGCCCCCCCTCCCCCCCCTTCGGTTGTCGCTCCTGCTCTTCCGGCTGTTCCTCTCTTGCCCTGCTACTTTTGATTCATCTGATTTCTGCTCTATGGATCTATAACTCAGAATACACACTATGGGACTGATTATAATTGCATTACATCAGTCATTCTGTCCCTTTCTTGCTAATCTGGTCCATTCTTTCTTGAAGTCTGCTTGAACTGATCTATTTTTAATGCTGCTGTTTATTTGAATCTGTTTGGTCAGACATGGTATTCTGTGCTCTGCAGAAATGGAGAAAAGAGGGAATGGGATAAAGTCTGATAATCTGTGAAAGTGGGAGCAGTCCTCCAAGGACATTGAGCACAAGGAACATCACCTACTACATGATAGAACTTGTACAGGACATAATTGACATTCAATTATGAGAGCTGAATTCGGGGATCATTCATCAGGGACTGTAAAACTGTTAGTTTTCGACAGACGTGTCATCTGTTTCTGTTCCGAGAGGGAAATGCAGATTCTGTTTGTTTGATTTCTTTTCACTTTTGATATTTGTTAATGAAGGTAAACACTTTGAACTGAGTGAACGCTTCTCTGTCCAATGGTCGCATGCTAACAATGATAAGATGCTAGGCTTTGATGCGCATTGGGGAAAGAGTAGCAGCGACCTGAGAGAGGATTGTAAGGTGAGATGTGGCTAAGGACTGCCAAAGGTGCCAATTTGTGAGCATTATCCTACTTAGGTTATTGGCACAAAATTATCCCTGCCCACCTCATGCCGAGATAGAAATCTTACTCCATGTCAGTGATTTAGAATATTTTGAATAGGTGATTTAATGAAAACATGAACGATGGATAATTGTGAGTAGGATTGAGACTTCAGTCATGTTAAAGGATAAATAGCATTTAAGACTGCCTCTGCTTCTGTGCTGCAATTTCCATGTAATTCCACATTGCCATGTGAAAAACAGCAGTGAGAGTACAAACAACCGTTATCAAGAGAAGAACGCACAGATACAGTAACAACTGTTACTGTGGATTTTCAGTTCATGGTTGAAAATAAAAGTTTTAATATGCGGACACTTGACACTATTTGCATGCATTTTATTTAGAAAATCTTCCTGAAACCATGGAAGCATAAATTTTATATATTAAAATCATGAATAATGAACTTTAAGTACGTTAAAGGAATTTTTATTTGTTGTAAAATGGTATCTCTATTAAAATTAGTGCAACTCAATATACCCACTAAAGCTACATTCTTAGTGCTTGGTAGAGATGTCAGGAAATTATGTACTTGCAGATTCACAATTTTTCACTGAAATGTCTCGCAGCAAAAACACAAAGATTGGAAGTTGTGTTTAGCAATGAGAATTTGATAATGGGTGTACGGGACTTGAAGGAATACGCGGTTTAAAGCCTAATAAATTGCCCAGACCTAGAGATAATTTTGTCCTGTTCATTTGGATACTTTGACTACAAGAGTAATCAATCACACTCCTCCCAATGTTGCAAGATTCTCGCAACTTCAAATATTTCAAAGACCCCTTTCATGCCCAACAGAATCTGAACATTTCCCATCTTTGCATTTTCATCAAACTACCAATGCTAAATCCTGGGTCCCTCTCTAGTGTTCAGAAACCCTGTAACATTCACATAACCACCAAACAATGCCCATCTCCAAATGTTTGGGTCATACCATCCTCCCTTGACATTCAACAGCATTACCATTACTTAATCCCTGACCATCATTGTTTTGTGGCTTATTATTGGCCAAAAATGTAACAAATTGGCCATATAAGCATTAGCTACAAGAGCAGGTCAGGGGAATTCTCACTGGGTGAGCAACACACCTCCTGATTCCTCAAAGCCTGTCTACCATTCACTCGGCACACATCAGGAATGTGATAGAATTTCCCCACTTACCTGGAGAAACACAGTTCAACAACATTCAAGAAACTCGACACCGTCCAGGCACTATTTGATTGGCATTCCATTTGTTACTCAAAAGAATCACTCCCTAGACCATTGGTGCAGCAATGTTGTAATGTATAACATACACAAGATGTGCTTCAGTAATTTGGAAAGAATCTTCCAAACTGGTGACCTCTGTACCTACAAGGGAAAGCACCCCAAGTGGTAGAATACCTTTTTATTGTATTCTTTCATGGGATGTGACTATTGCTGGCAGCATTTGTTGCCCATTCCCAATGTCCTTGAGTGACTGAGTGGCTAACTAGGCCAATTCAGTGGGTAGTTAAGAATCAACTAAATTGCTGATGTCACAGTGACAATGAGGGCAGATTTCCTTCCCCAGAGGTCATTAGTGAATAGGTTTTGATAACATGATCACCATTATTGAGACCAAATTTTAATTTCAGATTTTATTGATCAAAATTAAATTCTACCAGCTGCCCCAATGGTGCCCTTCCTCCATCCTTGTAGGTGGCACATGCTGCTGGTACTGTGCTTAGGTGGTGGAGGAAGTAACTATTTCTGACTGTGGTGCCAAAGACATGAGCTGCTTTATCCTGAATGTTGTCAGGTTTCCTGTGTGTTTTGGAGCTGCAGTCATCCACCACATGTGGAGTATTCGATCACATTTGTAGATGGTCGACAAACTTTTGGAGTCAGGTGGAGGGTTATATTCTGCAGCATTCCTATCCTCTGACTTACTCCTGTAGCCAATTTTTATATTGGTAGTCAAGTTCCCAGGTTGTTGATAGCAAGGGTTTCAGCAATCATAACACAGTTGAATGTCATGGGGCAGTGGTTAGATTATCTTGTTTTGAAGGTGGTCATCACCTGGTATTTGTATGGCACAAGCATTACTTGCTACTTTTCAGCTCAAGCCTGGACATCGTTCAGATCGTGTTGTATTTGAACATGGCCTTTCAGTATCTGAGGAGTTGCAAGAGATGCTGAATCCTGTGCAATCATTGGTAAACATCTCAAATTCTGACCTTATTGGTGAAGGGGAGGTCATTGATGAAGCAGCTGAAGATGGTTAGGCCCAGGACATTCTCCTGAGGATCTCATGGGGAGATGTCATGGAGCTGAGATGACTGACTTCCAACAGCCACATCCATCTTTCTTGTGTCTAGGAAAGATTCCAAACAGTGGAGAGTTTTCTTCCTGATTACTGTTGACTCCAGTCTTGCTCAGCCTCCTTAATGCTGCACTCAGTCAAATGTAGAGTCGATGTCAAAAACATTCACTGCCATCTCTCCTCTGGAGCTCAACTCTTGTTTATAATTGAGCAATGACTCTAATGAAGTGAGGTGCAGTGTGGTCCTGATAGAATCGAAACTGAAACACAGTGAACAACTTATTGGTAAGCAAGTGCTGATTAGAATACGATTGATTACAACATTTGCCACTTTACTGATGATCAAGAGTAGTCTGACTGGAGAATAGTTGATGGAATCGGAATTTTCCTTATTTTTGTGTACAGGACATACTTCAGTGATCTTTTTCATTTTTGGGTAGATGTTAGCATTCTAGCTATACTGCAACAGCTTGACATTACCTTTATGCAATCTGCAAGGTCTTCTCCCAAGTTACACACCATCCTGACTTGGAATTATATTGCTGTTCCATTCGGTAAAAATTCTGGAACTCTTTTCCTAACAGCGTTGTTGGTGTACCCAAACCACATAGACCGTGGTAGTTTCAGAAGGAAGCTTACCACCACTTAGATTAGATTACTTACAGTGTGGAAACAAGCCCTTTCACTCCTACAAGTCCACACCGACCTGCCGAAGCACAACCCACTCAGACCCATTCCCCTACATTTACCCCTGCACCTAACACTACAGGCAATTTAGCATGGCCAATTCATCTAGCTTGCACATTTTTGGACTGTGGGAGGAAACCGGAGCACCCGGAGGAAACCCACGCAGACACGGGGAGAACTTGCAAACTCCACACAGACAGTTGCCTGAGGTGGGAATTGAACCCGGGTCTCTGTGTTAGCCAATAAATGTTGGCCTGTATCCCATGAATTAATTTAAAGAACAACTGCAAAACCCGTGTTCCTTGATTTCATGGCCATTGCAGAAGATTGGATGTTGAAAATTCCCTTTCGAGTTCTTCTAGATCCCATAATGTTGTCCTGCCCCAGTACATAAACTCTGTGGTTTAACCTGCAGAGTCTACCTCAATTCACTTCAAGATCCTGAGACTGAATAAAATGGAGTCCAGAAAGTTCCTGATCACTGTTCGATCTGTTTCTCTTGCAATACTGATTTCTATAGCTCTGGTATCATAGAATCATAGAATCCCGACAGTGTGGAAACAGGCCATTTGACCCAACAAGTCCACACCGACCCTCCAAAGAGTATCTCACTCAGACCCAATCCCCTACACTATCGCTTTACATTTCCCATACTAATGCACCTAACCTCCACATCCCTGAACATTATGGGCAATTTAGCATGTTGAACCCTGAGCTCAAAGTTAGCAATGCCAGGTGACAATGTGGTATTTGGTGATGATAGCTTTATCGCAGGTTTACTACAATCACATTTCTCTGTTTCAGTTCATAGGGATTTTCACCTCGATGGCAGAAGAGGCAAAGAAGTCATCACGAAGTAAACACCTGGTGACATTCACTGAATTTGCAGTTTACACTCGAGAGAAGATAATGACTTTCACAGGAAGGAACAGAAGCAGAGAAGCAGATCATTATTCAACTCAAGGAAATGTAAACTTCTAAACACGTATTCAGCATACAATACAGTATCAGGCTGAAGCTCAGGTTAACTGTAGCCTGTAGTGGTAGGGTGTATACTCGTCCTCGTAATCCCATTGCTGTCATGTCCACATAAAGATTCTGGGTCAAGGTTTAGAATAGCTCTGGTTCAGTGTAGCTCTGGTGAAAGTTTGGCAGTAAGCTACCTGCCATTTTAACTATTGATGATGCATTGGCCCAAGGACTATTCCTGATGAAGGGCTTTTGGCCGAAACGTCGATTTTCCTGCTCCTCTGATGCTGCCTGACCTGCTATGCTTTTCCAGCACCACTCTAATCTTGACTCTGGTTTCCAGCATCTGCAGTCCTTGTTTTTACCCAAGGACTAAGAAAGGCAAGCAAGGTAAAATATGATAAAAACAGGAGTCTTCTGAAGTGAAATGAAGTTCAAACTTGGAAACAGAAGTAAAGGAAATGGGACAATATTTGAGTTGGTTAAAATTAGAATCTAAATTTGTCCTTGGTTTCTTGATGGAAAACACTTACCTTCAGTGGTCATCTGCCAGAGGGAAGATCCTCTCCATTTCTCCATATCACGTAGCCTTGTTGCCTTCATCTTTTGTTGCTTTTAAAAGCCTCTAGATTTCAATTTGGAGTTGCCTTACCATCCCCATTCTCTTTCTCCCTGTATCCGTCTCCATTTGCTCCAATACCTCCAGCACATTCTCATCATTTAAAATACAACATCCGTGAAGAAAGGAATCATTTTTAAATTAACCTTGTTGCATGGTTGAGTGGTTGAAATTTTAATAAAAGGGAGCCAGTTCATTCCTCTTCACGTGGGATAATAACTGTTTGGGATTTCCTGTCTGGAATCATAGTGTTTTGGGAACCAGGATCTGACTCATAGTGTTATACAGCACAGAAGCAGAACCTTTAGTCCAACTAGTCCACGCTGACCATGTTCCCAAAGTAAACTAGTCCCACTTGTCTGCGCTTGGCTCATACCCCTCCAAACCTTTCCTATTCATTTACTTATCCAAATATGTTTTAAATGTTGTAACTGTACCCACATTCATCACTTCCTCAGGTAGCACATTCCATACATGAATCACTCTATGTAAAAACAAAGTTCCCCTTCATGTCCTTTTTAAAACTTCCAGCTCTCACCTTAAAAATATGTCCCCTTGTTTTCAACTGCCCCACCCTAGGGAAAAGACCCTTGTATTCACCTTATTCATGCTCCTCATGACTTTATAAACCTCAATAAGGTCACTTCTCAACCTTCCATACTCCAGTGAAAAAAGTTCCAGTCTTTCCAACCTATTTTTATCTCACACACTATCCATTCCTGGCAACATCCTGGTAAATCATTTCAGAATCTTTTCCAATTTAATAATATCCTTCCTATAGCAGGGTGACCCAAATTGCACACAGTACTCCAGAAAAGACCTCACTAACATCCTGTACAACCTCAACATGATGTCCTAACTCCTATACTCAAAGATCTTCTTAACCCTGTCTACCTGTAATACAAATTTCAAGAATTCTGTACCTGAACCCTAGGTCTGTCCATTTTACAACACTACTCAGGGCCCTACCATTAATTGTCTAAGTCCTGCCCTTGTTTGTTTTACCAAAATGCAATACCTCACATCCAAATTGAACTCTGCCACTTCTCAACTCATTGACCTAATTGACAAAGATCTCTTTGCAATCTTAGCTAATATTCTTCACTGTCCACTATACCACCAATATTGGTGTCAACCGCACATTTACTGAACAACCATGCCTCCAATATTCTCATCCAAATCGTTTATATAAATGACAAACAAAACTACCAATGCTTGTGGAACATTGCTAGTCACAATCCTCTGGTCCGATAAACAAACTTCCACCACTACCCTCTGTCTCCTCCCATCAGGCTAATTCTGTATCTATAGACAAGCTCACCGAATCCCATGTGATCTAACTTTACTATTTAGTGTGTCATGAAGAACCTTGTCAAAGGCTTTACTAAAGTCCATGTAAACAAAATCTACTGCTCTGTCCTCAATCTATTTGGTTACTTCCTCAAAAATCCTCAATCAAGTTTGTGAGACATGATTTCTCTTGCACAAAACCATGCTGACCATTCCTAATCAGTCCTTGCCTCTCCAAATGCATGTAAATCCTATCTTTCAGAAACACCTCCAACAACTTACTCACTATGTCAGGCTCACAGGTCTGTAGTTTGCAGGCTTCTCCTTACAGCCTTTCTTAAATTAAGGCACAACATTCAACAGCCTCCAGTCCTCCGTCACCTCATCCAAGGTATTAGATGCAAAAGATATTTCTGCTAGGGGCCCTGCAATTTCTTCCCTAACTTCCCACAATGACCTGGGATACACTTGTTCAGGTCATAGTCATGATCTTCCCACTGCAGTATTCTATTCCGCAACATAACTGAGTTTCTTGCTATGTAGCCAAACTTATCTCATTTCATTTCCTTGAAATGTGTTAACACCAATGTAAACAAGAGCCACTTCCCTTTTCCAGTGTCTTGATGGTATCACAAGCAGTATCTTTGTTTTGCCAATGTTCCAGTGCAAGATGTTTAGAGGCTGAAAACTGAGACAAGAATTGTTTCACATTGCTGTGACTCTGAGATGGAATTTCACTTTATGACTTAATGCACCTTGTATATGCTGGACTAAAAGATTCTGCTAGACGATGAGCTAGTACATTTTACTGAGTGTATTTGCACTGTGTAAATTCTGAGCATTTGTAGAATTGAGTGAGCAATTGACAGCAGCATGGTGGCTCAGTGGTTAGTACTGCTGCCTCACAGCATCAGGGGCCTGGGTTCGATTCCAGCCTCAAGCGACTGCCTGTGTCACATTTGCACATTCTCCCCATGTCTGCGTGGGTTTCCTCCCAGTGCTCCAGTTTTCTCCCACAGTCCAAAGATGTGCAGGTTAGATGAATTGGCAATGCTAAATTGCCGCTGCTCCTTGGATGCTGCCTGAACTGCTGTGCTCTTCCAGCACCACTAATCCATAAATTGTCCATAGTGTTCAGGGATGTGTAGGTTAAGTGCATTAGTCAGGGGTAAATGAAGAGTAATAGGATAGGGGGAATGGGACTGAGAGGGTTGTTCTTTGGAGGGCAGGTGTGGACTTGTTGGGCCGAATGGCCTGTCGGGATTCTATGATTCTATGACTGGATCTTGACTGCAAATGGGCGTAGGTGAAGACTTCCATTGTAAACTTGTACTGAAATAATTCTGAAAATATTATTTATATTATACTTGCTTAACAGCAATGGAATGTATGGTCACAAAAAAAATATTTTTTAAGTTGCTACATGGTCCGATATGACTGCAGTGGAATGACAACACTTTGATGTTCACTTATTTTGTGTGTGTAAAGTCATTCTTGTGTGCTGGAAAAGGAAATTATTCTTTTCCTGCTGCAGTGAAAATAATGCAATTAAACTTGGGAAAAGATTGACACACTCATCTGTTCGATATCTTCAAAAAGATGAAAAATGTCTGCTTTTTCAAATAGATAGGGAAAGAATCAATTCTGACATGTAAAATACCTTGCAATTGAGTTGTAATTTGCACACAATGTATTTATGAAAATAACGCACAAAAGAGGCTTTTCAGCCCGTTGTGTCTATGCTAGCTCTTATGAGACAGCAGTTCATATGAACATACACAGTAGGAGCAGAAGTCAATCACTTAATGTTCAAGCCTGTTCCACCGTCCAATATGACCATGGCTGAGGAAGGACGTTCCAAAGACTTGCATCCCAAAACTTGTGAGAAATCGGTTCTCCTTCAGTGACTCTAGATTCTCCTACAAGTGGAAACATCTTTTCCACTTGCATATTTATGATATAAATTGTAAAATGTTGGCCCCAGCATTGAACCTTGTGTCACATCGTTGGTTTTGTCTTGCCAAATAGAAAATGACACTTTATGCCTGTTTCATGTTTCCTGTTAGATGTACAATCTTCAGTCTGACAAACTGCATTACACCCTACACTGAGTTTTGAATTTCCATAAGAACTTTTGAAGCTGCAGATTATCAAATGCCTTCTGGAAATCCATATTCAGAACCTCCACAAGTTTCCTTTTATTCACAGCACATGTTCCTTCCTAAAACAATTCCAATGAATTTGTTAAACATGATTTCCCTTTCAAAAAAACGTTGACTCTGATTACCTGGAATTTATCTAAGTGCCTTACTATAAAGTCTTTAATGAAAGCTTTAATAAACTGCCATCAATAAAATCTTTCTTCTGACATATGTTCAGCTAACTAGCCCAATGTTTCCTGCTTTCTTTCCCTTTTTGAATAAAAGAATTAAATTCTGTTGTCTACTTGAGTTGAACTTTATCTGAATCCAGAATATTTGGAAAATTAGAACCAGCTCTCAGACTGAACACTCCTGCTCTTCTTTTTTTGTGCTCCCTCAGAGCCAGGTCTGAGTGAGCTGATCCTCTGACACTCCTATTTTTTTAAAACCCCCACACTACCGCCTAACTGCGGTAGTGTTTATTTTTTCCCCAGCACCCATGCTGCGTGTGTGCAGGTGCACCTAATATACTGGCAGAGAAATTTGCGAGAACTGCTTGGGAAGATTTAAACTAGTAAGGTGGGGGTTGGGACCCAGGGAGATAGTGAGGAAAGAGATCGATCTGAAACAGGTACAGCTGAGAACAGAAGTGAGTCAAATAGTCAGGGCAGGCAGGGACAAGGTAGGACTAATAAATTAAACTACACTAATTTCAATGCAAGGGGCCTAACAGGGAAGGCAGATGAACTCAGGGCATGGTTAGAAACATGGGACTGGGATATCATAGCAATTACGGAAACATAGCTCAGGGATGGGCAGGACTGGCAGCTTAATGTTCCAGGATACAAATGCTACAGGAAGAATAGAAAGGGAGGCAGGAGAGGAGGGGGAGTGGCATTTTTGATAAGGGATAGCATTACAGCTGTGCAGAGGGAGGATATTCCCAGAAATACATCCAGGTAAGTTATTTGGGTGGAACTGAGAAATAAGAAAGGGATGATCACCTTATTGGGATTGTATTATAGACCCCCTAATAGTCAGAGGGAAATTGAGAAACAAACATGTGAGGAGATCTCAGCTATCTGTAAGAATAATAGCATAGTTATGGTAGGGGATTTTAACTTTCCAAACATCGACTGGGACTGCCATAGTGTTAAAGGTTTAGATGGAGAGGAATTTCTTAACTGTATACAAGACAATTTTCTGATTGAGTATGTGGATGTACCTACTAGAGAAGGTGCAAGACTTGACCTACTCTTGGGAAATAAGGCAGGGCAGGTGACTGAGGTGTCAGCGGGCGAGCACTTTGGGGCAAGAGACCATAATTCAATTCATTTTAAAATCGTGATGGAAAAGGATAGACCAGATCTAAATGTTGAAGGTCTAAATTGGAGAAAGGTCAATTTTGACGGTATTAGGCAAGAACATTCGAAAGCTGATTGGAGGCAGATGTTCACAGGTAAAGGAACGGCTGGAAAATGGGAAGCCTTCAGGAATGAGATAACAAGAATCCAGAGAAAGTATATTCCTGTCAGAGTGAAAGGGAAGGCTGGTAGGTATAGGGAATGCTGGACGACTAAAGAAATTGAGGGTTTGGTATAGAAAAAGAAGGAAGCATATGTCAGGTATAGACAGGATAGATCGAGTGAATCCTTAGAAGAGTATAAAGGAAGTAGGAGTATACTTAACAGGGAAGGGCAAAACAGGGACATGAGATAGCTTTGGCAAATAGAATTAAGGAGAATCCAAAGGGTTTTTACAAATATATTAAGGACAAAAGGGTAACTAGGGAGAGAATAGGGCCCTTCAAAGATCTGCAAGGCGGCCTGTGTGTGGAGCCACAGAAAATGGGGGAGATACTAAATGAATATTTTGCATCAGTATTTACATGGAAAAGGATATGGAAGATACAGACTTTAGGGAAATAGATGGTGACATCTTGCAAAATGTCCAGATTACAGAGAAGAAAGTGCTGGATGTCTTAAAACGGTTAAAAGTGGATAACTTCCCCAGGACATGATCAGGTGTACCCGAGAACTCTGTGGGAAGCTAGAGAAGTGATTGCTGGGCCTCTTGCTGAGATATTTGTATCATCGATAGTCACAGGTGAGGTGCCGGAAGACCGGAGGTTGACAAACGTGGTGGCACTGTTTAAGAAGGGCGGTAAAGACAAGCCAGGGAACTATAGACCGGTGAGCCTGACCTCGGTGGTGGGCAAGTGTTGGAGGAAATCCTGAGGGACAGAATGTACATGTATTTAAAAGGCAAGGACTGATTAGGGATAGTCAACATGGCTTTGTGTATGGGAAATCATGTCTCACAAACTTGATTGAATTTTTTGAACAAGTAACAAAGAAGATTGATGAGGGCAGAACAGTAGGTGTGATCTATATGGACTTCAGTCAGGCGTTCGACAAGGTTCCCATGGGAGACTGATTAGCAAGGTTAGATCTCATGGAATACAGGGAGAACTAGCCATTTGGACACAGAACTGGCTCAAAAGTAGAAGACAGAGGGTGGTGGTGGAGGGTTGTTTTTCAGACTGGAGGCCTGTGACCAGTGGAGTGCCACAAGGATCAGTGCTGGGCCCTCTACTTTTTGTCATTTACATAAATGATTTGGAAGCGAGCATAAGAGGTAAAGTTAGTAAGTTTGCAGATGGCACCAAAATTGGAGGTATAGTGGACAGCGAAGAGGGTTACCTCAGATTATAACAGGATCTGGACCAGATGGGCAATGGGCTGAGAAGTGGCAGATGGAGTTTAATTCTGATAAATGCGAGGTGCTGCATTTTGGGAAAGCAAATCTTAGCAGGACCTAGGGTTCCAGGGAGTGTTGCTGAACAAAGAGACCTTGGAGTGCAGGTTCATAGCTCCTTGAAAGTGGAGTCACAGGTAGATAGGATAGTGAAGAAGGCGTTTGGTATGTTTTCATTTATTGGTCAGAGTATTGAATACAGGAGTTGGGAGGTCATGTTGCAGCTGTACAGGACATTGGTTAGGCCACTGTTGGAATATTGCTTGCAATTCTGGTCTCCTTCCTGTCGGAAAGATGTTGTGAAACTTGAAAGGGTTCAGAAAAGATTTACAAGGATGTTGCCAGGGTTGGAGGATCTGAGCTGCAGGGAGAGGCTGAACAGGCTGGGGCTGTTTTCATTGAAGCGTCTGAGGCTGAAGGGTAACCTTATAGAGGTTTACAAAATTATGAGGGGCATGGTTAGGGTAAATAGGCAAAGTCTTTTCCCTGGGGTTGGGGAGTCCAGAACTAGAGGGCATAGGTTTAGGGTGAGAGGGGAAAGATATAAAAGAGACCTAAGGGGGCAATTTTTTCACGCAGAGGGTGGTATGTGTATGGAATGAACTGCCAGAGGATGTGGTGGAGGCTGGTACAATTGCAACATTTAAGAGGCATTTGGATGGGTCTACGAATAGGAAGGATTTGGAGGGATATGAGCCGGGTGCCGGCAGGTGGGACTAGATTGGGTTGGGATATCTGGTTGGCATGGACGGGTTGGACCGAAGGGTTTGTTTCCATGCTGTACATCTCTTTGATTCTAAGTCATGGATGGTGGGTCTGGCTGTTGGTATTTTACTTTCCCATTGAAATATGACTATTCTTAGTGGTCTGAAATATCGATTTAAATGTCTACAGTCCGTTTCTATGGACCCACTTTTAACCAAATTCCCTCTGGCCGGATCTGCTTTCATATCCTTATCATGGACATTATTTACGTTTAAAATACTAGTCTTTGACCCACTCTTCCTTTCCTCAAAATTCAATAAAATCATTGTCCCACTGCATAGGGATGCTTTAAGTGTGAAGAAATTAATTTGTTCTAACCTATTTTTCTATTCTAGCTGACTATCTCGTTGACTCTAGAATGTGCAGATTCAAAAAGCATTTCTGAGAACATTCAGTTAACTTATTTCTTTGGCTACCTTTGACTGATTTTTCTGGTTTGTGTGTAAATTAAAATCCCCTGTGATTATTGCCCTCCATTTCTGGCAAGTTTATATTATTCCTTTATGTTCCATCCTACTGTTGGTTACTGTTAGGGGTCTTTACACCACTCCTAAATGTAATTTCTTGACTTATCATCTCTCATCTTAACCCAAATTAGTTTTACGTCATGTTTTCCTGAATTTTGGTCATCTATCTGTGTTGTGTTAATTTCCTGATGAGTTAACAGGGCCTCCTCTCCACTTTTGCATTACTTCATGTTCTTCCAAAATCTCATGTACTCTTCAATATTCCATCTTAATCTATTTTATCCTGCGACCATGACATTTCATGGCTGTCAAATCGGTTTAGGTGATCAGTTACTCTTTTGCTTCAAATGTCACATGCATTCAGATTTTGAACCTTTAGTTCAAGACGAGGGGACATATTTTGAGATGAAAGAAGGAAGATTTTAAAAGGACACGAGGGGCACTGTTTTTACACAGAGTGCTTCATGCATAGAATGAACTTCCAGAGGAAATGTGAATATGGGGACCATGGCAATGTTTAAAAGACACTTGGATAAGTTTGTGAATAGTAAAAGTTTGGAAGGATATGGGCCAAGCGCAGGAAGATTGGAAGAGTTTAGTTTGAGATTATGATCAGCATGGACAGGTTAAACCGAAGGGTCTGTTTCCATGCTTTATGACTCTATGACTAATGTTGTGCTTTTATTATTTTTGTCACCTCTTACCTACTAATTTATTTTGAAATTAGTACTTTCGTGTCATGGTCTGATTATCTTTTCTCATAATAATTCCTTTATCTCGTGTCTTGTCTC
Source organism: Chiloscyllium plagiosum (assembly GCF_037043375.1). Taxonomy (NCBI): domain Eukaryota; kingdom Metazoa; phylum Chordata; class Chondrichthyes; order Orectolobiformes; family Hemiscylliidae; genus Chiloscyllium; species Chiloscyllium plagiosum. The sequence continues at coordinate 59,040,090 of NW_028270143.1, forward strand.
TACTCTTCACAAAGTGATAGTGTCATATAGTGTGGAAACAGACCCTTCGGTCTAACTCATTCACGCTGACCAAGTTTCCCAAACTAAATGAATCCCATTTGCCCGGTTCTGAGAAAGGATCACCGGACCCGAAACTTTACCCTTGATTTCTGTTCACAGATGCTGCCAGATCTGCTGAATTTCTCCAGCAATTTCTGGTTTTGTTTCAGATCTCCAGCATCTGCCGTTCTTTATTTGTTCAGCTATGGGGTTTGAGAAGATTGAAGAGGGAAGGTAGATTAAGGCTGTGTGTGGATTTGAAAATATTGATGAGAATCTTTGTGGTTTTATTTGCATAACCTAGAAAAACTGATTAAATAATAATATAATAAAAGGAATGTTAATCCTAGAATACAAGTATTTGATACATTCTTTGTTTTCTAACAGAACTTTTACTTAGATGAGTTTGAAAACTTGATGGATGAACTGTTGTTCCGATTGAATGCGCTCTCAAACAGCCTTCACCACTCTCTCCCAGCAAAACCACATTTTCTGGGGGACAGCCCTTCTGGATTGGGCCATGGCTATTACTACAACCAACGATCTGAGGTTAGGTGACTAATATTCAAATATGATGAAAGGAATTTGTGACTCTTGTTCTCATTTTGCGTCTCTCCACTGGTCTTAGTTTCTTAAAACCAATGTTAAAACCATTCTTTCCATGTTTGACTTCTCTGAATTATTTCAGAAAGTTTACCACAATATTTGATTTGTTGCTGTCACATGTCCTGAGATACAGTGAAAAGTGTTGTTTTAAGTGCTTCACAGGCAGATCGTAGTGCATCAGGGGAACAGACTGGACTGCAGGATGCAGTGTTACAGCTACTGAGAAGATGCAAAGAGAGGTCAACATTAACATTAAAGAGGTCAATTTAAAAGTCTGATAACAGTAGGGAATATATGTTTTAGTATTTAAATTTCAGGTCGTAGAAGTGTGAGAAACGTAAGTTGGTTTCTATGATTCATTAATTGGAATAAACACATTCCATATAAGGAGGAAAGGAAGCAAGTTGACCTAAATTGTGGATTTCAAGTGACTGATTATGAGCAGACCTTTGACCTCTGTCTTTTAAGCTAATTATAAATTTATTCTAGATCACATCGTAGTGTAATGCGTGCTTAAATTATTGAGTAATTTACATGAGTGATGACTGCAAATCCAACATAAGGTTTGGAAGAATTAAACCATTTGTTTCCTTTTAGAATCATACCTTTCATGAAAATCATTTGGAACATAAAATTTACAAACTTGAAGAAGAACTGTTTAGAAATAATCTGCAGTTTTATGAACTTTTACTGCCAGGAAGAGAGCACCATTCTGATTCAGACATCACAGATTTCAAGACTTTACGGTAAAGGATTAATTGTGATGTGGTGCTGGGTTCGGAGGGAAACAGGGCACATATATATTCTCATAGATGCTGAGATATGACTTTTGTGACATGAAAACATATATTTTTAAACATTGATCTTTGTTTAGTTGATCTGGTTGATGGTTCTGGTCCAGAACTCAGGTTGTCTCCACTTCCAGTGTTGGTGAACACAATGGGTGGAATACTGTCACCCACCCATGCTTGGCCCTCTTGAGGGGCATATATGTGGCATATGTAGGATCTCTCATTCTGGAACTGTTATAGTAATTGACTGATTAAGGCCAGACAAGGTCCTTATATGGCTTTATGGATATTCCAATGTTAGGCTAGATCCTAGTTACATATAGTGCCAGCCTAGATTTTGGCTATCCAGATACATTGGAAGGGTTGTAAATTTTCATCTGAATAATTCGCTTTTGCTGCTCTTTCCTCATGTCATTTTCAATATTTGCTTGGAGAGATTTTTGCTGGTTCTTATTTTCTAATAGCTCGTTCTTGTGGTGACAATTACAGAGAAATGTAATTGACGGAGAAATGGAGCAGAAAGCTGGCTGCAGAGGTAGCAGTTAAGCCTGTTCTTCAGTAATATCAATGAAGATTATGCAGCGAGTTGCCCCAAAGCATCACTTGTTCTCGGAGTATTGACTATTGTTCGTGTAGCATGGCTAGAAGTGGTGCTACTTGAACAGCATCTGAGTAGAGATGTGTCGGGAAAAGGAAATTGGCTTCAGAATTATCCAGGAGCTCCTTTGATTCTGCACCCCCTGAAAATTATATTACCGGCCTGAGGCCATGGCTTTAGTTTTTTTGCTTATTTACAATCAATTGCATGCAAGATGTTTAAACACCAGTATCCTCATCTAAGCTAACCTGCTCAGCCTCAAGGTGGAAAGCTCTCCTTAAATATTTTATACTTGCATCACTCCATTTGGGAGTGAGTTTCACATTCTCACTTCTCTTTGGGTAAAGAAGTTTCCTTTGAATACCTTATAGGATATCATTCCTTTGTGACAATCTTGTAGTCATGGTGCTTAGTTATGCTAATCCCCAAAGGAGGAACATATTCTCTGTCCAACTTCTTTATCAAAATTGTTTATGAACTTGAAGATTTCTTTTAAATTTTTCTTGAAGCAAGGTCAAGGTGAAAACCTCAGCTTGTTAGTCTTTTGCTTTATGGTACATGGTATCACTCGTGTGAGGCTCCTTGGAACCTATTCCATCAGTCCGTATCCTTTTTCGAAAACAGTGACCAGAACTGCATGCAGTGCGGTTGAACAAAGATTTGATACAGGTTTAGCATAACCTCTCTACTTTGCAATTCTGTGTCACTGGCAGTAAAAACAATTGCTTGCAGTGCTTTTGATAATGTCCATGCTGACTGACTGTGCAACCTTTATTGATTGCTGTGTTTGTATTTCAAGATTCCATTGTTCCACAATCACAACTAACGTTGCACATTCCAAATTACAGGTGACCTCCTATATTTCCTACCGAAATATGCAACCTCACATTTAACTAGTGCTGACTATAATGCGCTTTGAGATCTCCCGTTTACTTTATGAATTAAAACGCAGCTCTTTGCAGTATTTTGTCATACAGGAGGCAATGTGTCCCTTTCCAAATTTGGAGTTCCTGTCCTTTGACCTTCAATCAGTCTGAGCAAGCTGCACCAAATAAAAGGGGAGAATCCAGCAGTCTGCAGAAGTAGACTTGGGCTCGATCAGTTGAATTCTGTCTTGAACCACCCCCTCACCCTGTCCCAGGGTTGACTTTTCATTCTAAGATGGACTCAAGAACAGGCGGTGGGGGTTGCCTAAATGCGTGCTGCCAAATTCCAGCCATACTTTCAGAGATATGGCTTGAAGTGTAAGGGCTACTTGGGCTACCACACACAGACAGCATGCCACCTTTTACGATATGTCACAGGCTGACTATGCCCAAAGTCCCCTATGTGTAAGGAATAGGTCAGATATCTGAAAATGGTGGTAACCCTCATCATAGACAGGTTCTTCCTCCCCACAGTCGCCATGTTTTAGTTGAAAGATGAAAGCACCCTCCCACTCCCTCTCCCACACTTGTAATGGGCTACAGCTCCCTGCATGCAGGAAGGTCTCCTACTGGCCCTCAGATACATTGACTCCAATGTTGGAGTCCTGACCCAAATAGACAAATTTCTGCCCTCAGTCTCAGTCACTGAAAAGAAAGATGAAACAAAATAAAATCAGTTATTTGTCCCCTTCCTTTTGGGCCTGATTGATATCATGGTCAGTATTGGCTGGAAGTTTGGTAACATACCTCACTCCCCTCCACTACCCTTTCCTCTCCACCCAAGTTAACCATCCAAAGACTGCTCCAATCCCACCAGCATAGGAAGCCGGCCAGACTAATTTCCACTGCTTTGAGGGACATGAACAACAAAGAAGTCTATTGAATGACAATCTTCCCCTTTGTCCTACAGTTCATGTGTTCTGTGTGCACACTTTGGCAGGATCGCTTTTGGAGAGCAGTGTTTAAATTTCAATGTCGGTACTTTTTCAGCAGCACATTTGTTTGTAACCACTGCAATTCCTTTTTTATTATTTTTTACTTCAGGTCCAAGCTCGAGTTGGAGACCCTCCATCAACTAAAGTTGCGCCAAGAAAAAATGTATGAAACATCGGAGAGTGCTCAAAATGACAATGTACCCGAGGACCCTCCAAAGAACGTTGAGGCGGATCTTTCCACTGCACTGAATGACTTTTCATTCCCTGACGACAACGTTATAAAAATTGTGCCTTGTTGTGCTCCAAACCCATGTGAAACAATTTGCAATTCTGTTTCAGAATCTTACAGTACTTCCATCAACAAAGATTCTGCACAGCCAGAAGACACATTGAGTGCTGAACATTATAATCTTGCAAACTTAGGAGACACATTGCCCCATGTACTGTGTGGAATAAAATGCCCTGAGAAGCAGGCGGCACAAACACGGATGCTTGAGAGTAGAGCGACTGGTCAGCACCGCTGCTCCTCAGCTAGCACGTTAGGTAAGAACCGTAAGCAGCTTAAACGCTCCCACACCACAGTGATTCAGATCCTTGATAACTCCAAGGAATTAGCAGTTGAAACATTTAAGATTTCGGAGCAAGCCAGTTTTGATCCTTCAACTCAATGCTTTGGAAGGTCCATTATAACATCAAGCTCCAGACAACACCCTTCAGCCAAAGTGCACCAGAACAAAGTGCTAGAGGAACAGAAAGGGAGTAAAAACAAACCTGTTAATTTACCAGAGAAACTCGAAAGTTCAATTTTATCTTCACAGGGTAATGGTGGCCAGAATGAAAATATGGATGTTCCAGACCTTCCAGGATCTATAAAACAGTGCTGGTAACGGAATGCTTCCCAATAAAATGGAGACCCTTCATTACTTATCCCTCTTGACTTAAAAATATTCCACTTTCAAACATGTTAATCACAAATGGAAAACAGATTGGTTTCACATATGAGGAATGTTAAGTACATTGGATAAATGAATGCTCATGGAAAAAGTCAGCAATCGTTTTGAGAGAGCTTAAAACTAATCTACACGTGGAAATGTTTTCATGGTCCTCAAAAGTTAAAGCATTGTGTGATATAATTCAAACTACGAAACCTTATTGGAAAATTGAGAATCTGGTTTATTTCTTGTTCAGATACCACATGCATTGTTATCTACCAATAATACCATTTGTGTTTTGGACTGCTTCCAGAAAAAGTTACAGTTACTCTATATAATGATTACATAATACTTTGTTCCCTACATTCTTATTTGCTCAAGCTGAATGCCTGTGTTTTCCTCATCTTTCCCACGTTTGCATTCTCCCTCACCTGCACAGGACATCCATAATTTATTCCCTAATCACCTCTAAATGCTGTTCTATTTCTTCTTAATTTCAGTTCTCACTCTCTCCTACCCCTAAACATCCATATCTACATAATCAGCATGTCAACTTTCTCATTGTTTAAATGCACTAATACATTTCCATGTAGGGGGTCCACTGTCAAAGTCCCAATCATACTTGCCTGGACTTTAGTTCTTAATACTCCATGGCAAGCAATATTTGTTCTCCTATTGAAATGCTGCCAACTCTGAAACTACTGTCGCAGGTTCCCACACTCTGGTATTACTATGTACCTTAAATAGAATTTATCCCCCATATGTATTGTTGAGCAACTTTTTGTATATTACCCTTTGTGTTGTGAACTTCAAAGTAATTGCTTTCTTAAATTACTATAGAAGAATAAATACCTGGCCAAAAATACCTCTAATTTTCCCTTAAAATTGGCAATAAATTGCAGGTTTTTCGAATTGTTATACATCAACACATGCAGTAACTTATACTTCTGTAACCTCTTTATCCTGGTAAAGCATCCCAAAGTGCTTCACAGTGGACTTCTGAATAGCAAACAATGCCATTGGAGATCTGACTGTTCAGTCCGTTACCGGAAATCTGAATACATTGCACAACATCATTAGAAATCCATGTATAGGCCATTAATAGCAACTATTTAGATTTGTTCCACATGTTTTAAATGTCTTAATTCTTTCAAAGTTTACATTGTTATGTGGTCTTAATTGATAAAAGTGGTCTTAAGGTATAAGTAATTTTTATGCATCTGCATAGATGGAAATAGTCATTGCGTAATTAGGTGGAAAATAGAAATTCACACCAAAATTTCAGTAAGGAGTATTGCAAAATTTGATGGTTTTAATGGGTCTCCCCCTTTTTGATTATTTATTTTTCAATCTAATTAGCTGTTTAAACAGGTATCCTCAGATGTACGTAAAACTTATTAGCGATGTGTATTGAGAAACATTCAAAGTACTTTGTTTTGCATTTTAGTATGACAATGGGAGTCGCCACTTTAGGATTCAAAAAAAACAATTATACTTATACCAGTACATTGATTTAGCATTCTGGGGCTTATTGAACATTTGCACTGATATTCAGTGGAAGTAATTGTAACATGAACAGGATGTGGTAATGTTACAAGGTCATAACTGTTGGCAAAAATAAAATAACATTGTAACTTATTCATATATCTCGAGTAGTGATAGATCTTTCACTTTTTGCACTGCCAACAAAGAAAACAATTATGCAAGAATACAGAGTTAGTTGGTTCGAGCTCTTCATGTCACCCATTGTTTTCAAACAATGCAATGTAATCAAGTTTTTAGGATTTTGTTTTTCTTTTGGCATCCAGCATGGGAATGGCACAAAAAGAAGTAGACTTCCACAATTGGAAAGTATAGAAATTTCTCCGATCGAATCATTCAATCATTAGTCCATGCTGTGTTAATGATAGCTATACTGGTAGTAAGGACAAATGGGGTTTTTCTTGCTCACTAGCTGGGACCATCACTGAAAATGGACATTTGTTCATGTGAAGGCCAGTATTGACATTAGTAGTCTTCCTCCATTGAAACACCTCAAACATGGTGATAGTCTCCTCAGCAAGTGCCAGAAGTTGTCTCTGTCTATAGAATTGTTCTCTGGACTAGTCTAACTCAGAGATATTAACAGAGAGAAAAGTCAGGTAAATTTAGATTCTACATAATACTGTTTATGTTATTGTTTCATTGTAAGAAATAAAAGCACCATGGATTAACTTAGCACTGATAATAAGAAAGCATACTTAAAGATTGCTTGGCAGTGTAGAAGAATTAATATAGAAGAGTGTGGGTTTTGATCAGAACAAAACAACGGCTTGGATGTAATGTTTCCTTTATTGATTAGTAGGCATGAAATTATATCCCAGTGAAACTCTCAGCTTTCAAGAGTGGAAGGGAAATGAGGAGCAAATTGGAAAAATGTTAGAAAGTGCATAAATACAAAGGCCATTATTTCTGGACTGAGAGAAATGCATAAACACAACTTTTCATTTGTACAGTTTATTTAACAGTTTCCTCCTATTGCATTTGGGGCATATATTATACTATTCCTTATTTTAACTTTATTGATTATTTTAACTCACAACAATGATACATCCATGATTACTTAATTGATTGCATTCCCAGGCTTAGAATATTCCCAGGCTTAGAATATTTATTTTGTGATACAGTTTCCATTCTTTAATGAATCTTACACTGTTATGCCATTTCTGCTGAAGTTCCACTCATACTGGCTTTCAGAAGTCTGTCTAAACCAGAAAACCATTAATAGCCTTTTTTTAACCAACCTTTCTGATTTGTAGAAAATCTCTCACACATGATTTCAATCTTCCATTCTTCGACCTGATGAGACAGTTTATACCAAATATGGTCATACTGGTTCTGATCCAAGTTTCCTTTGACAGGTTGAATACTTTTCAAAATCCTATTTACCCATGTAGTTCGAAGAGTCAGAAATCATTAGCAATTGCTTCAAATAAAAGATACAAGCATTCGATCAAATTTAAAATGAATGGGGCAAATGTGAACCTTGCTCATAAGATATTTCCCCTCTTTACTCCTGCTAAGAAATATTTGCACGGATGGTTAGCTAGATTGGATAGCATGGTATTATTTAAAAAGTATTTAAGGAAGTCCTTAACATAATTAAAGGTGCTTTCAAGTATTACTGCAAAGTGCCCATGGTACTGTCTCTTTCTGTTGACATTGGTTAATTGAGTTAATTTTTATTTCTGTATAAAAGTAAAATTTTTGCAAAAGGTAGCAGAATAACATTACCATTTCCACTCGCATCCAGCTGCAGAAGTTTGCAGACTAGTTTCATGTTTGTTTAGCCTGCAGCTGGAAACATTTGGAAACAATTACATAATGTAACCTTTGAACAAAATAATTTACTGATGTATAATTAAACTTGATTTTTTTAGTTCAGCATTTAAATGCCCAACTTAAACTTTCATAAGATGGCCTGAGATTAAGCCAACCTGTTCACCACCTTGGTATCACATTTTATCTGAAAGTCTTATTTTCATGTCACCACTAAGAATGCCTGTTTTCACTTCCACGACATTGCCTGATTTGTCCCTGCATCTGCTCAACAACTCACCACCCTCATTTATACTTCTGTTACTTCCAGACTTGACTATGTCTCCCATATTCTAAACTTGAGGTCATAGAAACCTCTGCTGCTCAGCCTCTATTCACAGCAGGTCCTTGCTCCTCAGGCAAAAGTGAGGACTGAATATGCTGGAAAGCAGAATCTAAATTAGAGTGGCACTGGAAAAGCACAGCAGGTGAGGAGCAGGAAATTCGGCGTTTCGGGTAAAAGCCCTTCATTCAGGGAGCCTCCAGGGTGGAGAAGGAGCCTTCCACATCCGTCAAAGTTTCACCTGCACATCCACCAATGTCATTTATTGTACCTGTTGCTCCCGATATGTCCTCCTTTACATTGGGAAGACTGGACGCCTTGTCGCAGAGCACTTTAGAGAACACCTCCAGGACACCCGCACCAATCAACCCCACCGCCCCGTGGCCCAACATTTCAACTCACCCTCCCATTCTGCCGAGGACATGCAGGTCCTGGGCCTCCTTCACCGCCGCTCCCTCAGCAACCGACGTCTGGACGAAGATCGCCTCATCTTCCGCCTCGGAACGCTTCAACCCCAGGACATCAATGTGGATTACACCAGTTTCCTAATTTCCCCTCGCCCCACCTTACCCCAGTTCCAACCCTGGCCAGTGACACCCTCATTAGGGACAGGTGATATATGCAGGCCTGGCCAGTGACACCCTCATTAGGGATAGGCTGTAATGCAGGCCTGGCCAGCGACACCCTCATTAGGGACAGGCAGTAAATGCAGTAAATGATTCCTGAAGAAGGACTTATGCCCGAAATGTTGATTCTCCTGTTCCTTGGATGCTGCCTGACCTGCTGCGCTTTTCCAGCCACACATTTTCAGCTCTGATCTCCAGCATCTGCAGTCCTCACTTTCTCCCAGTAAATGCAGGCCTGGCCAGAGACACCCTCATTAGGGACAGGCAGTAAATGCTGGCCTGGCCAGCGACACCCTCACTAGGGACAGGCAGTAAATGCTGGCCTGGCCAGTGACACCCTCATTAGGGACAGGCAGTAAATGCAGGCCTGGCCAGCGATATCCTCATTAGGGACAGGCGATATATGCAGGCCTGGCCAGTGACACCCTCATTAGGGACAGGCTGTAATGCTGGCCTGGCCAGCGACACCCTCATTAGGGACAGGCAGTAAATGCAGGCCTGGCCAGTGACACCCTCATTAGGGACAGGCGATATATGCAGGCCTGGCCAGCGACACCCTCATTAGGGACAGGCGATATATGCAGGCCTGGCCAGCGACACCCTCATTAGGGACAGGCGATATATGCAGGCCTGGCCAGCGACACCCTCATTAGGGACAGGCGATATATGCAGGCCTGGCCAGCGACACCCTCATTAGGGACAGGCTGTAAATGCTGGCCTGGCCAGTGACACCCTCATTAGGGACAGGCTGTAAATGCAGGCCTGGCCAGTGACACCCTCATTAGGGACAGGCAGTAAATGCTGGCCTGGCCAGTGACACCCTCATTAGGGACAGGCTGTAAATGCTGGCCTGGCCAGTGACACCCTCATTAGGGACAGACAGTAAATGCTGGCCTGGCCAGTGACACCCTCATTAGGGACAGGCAGTAAATGCTGGCCTGGCCAGTGACACCCTCATTAGGGACAGGCTGTAATGCTGGCCTGGCCAGTGACACCCTCATTAGGGACAGGCAGTAAATGCTGGCCTGGCCAGTGACACCCTCATTAGGGACAGGCTGTAATGCTGGCCTGGCCAGTGACACCCTCATTAGGGACAGGCAGTAAATGCTGGCCTGGCCAGTGACACCCTCATTAGGGACAGGCGATATATGCAGGCCTGGCCAGTGACACCCTCATTAGGGACAGGCTGTAATGCTGGCCTGGCCAGTGACACCGTCATTAGGGACAGGCAGTAAATGCTGGTCTGGCCAGCAATGCCCACATCCCCCAAAATGAATAAATATAAAAAAAGCTTTTCTCAGATCTCCCTAAATGTTCTGCCTTCCACTTTAAGAGTGTGCTTCCTTGTTCTTGACCCTTCAACTAAGGGGTACGGCTACTGTCCATGCCATTCATAGTTGTGAGCACCTAATCCTCCACTCAACCATTTCTGCTCTAAAGGAAACAACATGAGCTATCCAACCGTTCTTCATAGATTTTGAGTATCCTTAATTTTACTTGCTCCACCATTGATGACTATGGCTTCAGTTGCCTAAGTCCGATGCTCTGGAATACTCTCCCTTTATTTCTCTACCTATCATTGTCACTTTCTTCCTTTGAGTCCGTGCTGTTTAAGATCTATTTCTTTAACTAAGCTTTGGGAATCTGACCTATAATCTCCTTATGTGTCCCTGTGTCCTATTTTGTTTTACTATGTTGCTGTGAATCTCCTTTGGATGAATAATTGCAGGAGTTCCCAATTTCGAACGACTGACTTATGAACACATATATTTGAATGCATTCTCATGTGTGGTTGTAATTTTAAAGATCCAACATATAAACGTTTCCCATACTTACAAACAGTTATTTCATTGACCTGTAGTTCTGACTTGTGTGTAATTCTTAGAATTCCTACAGTGCAGAAAGTGTCTGCAATGACCCCGCCAAAGAGCATCCAAACCAGATCCACCTCATCCTTGTAACCCTGCATTTCTCATAGCTAGCCACCTCGCCTGCACATCTCTGGACACCACAGGGCAATTTATCACAGCTAATCCACCTAACCACATCTTTGGACTGTGGGAGGAAACTGGAGCACCCGGAGGAAACCTATACAGACAAGGGGAAAATGTGCAAACTCCACGCAGTCACCAAGGCTGGAATCAAATCCTGATGCCTGGTGCTATGAGGCAGCAGTGCCACCCACTTATCCATTGTGCCACCCCAAATCAACTTGTGACTGACCCTACAATGGAAACCATTTGCAGCCTGGGGACTGCCTGTACATTAATTTTACAATATGAATGCAAGTTGCAGTTCGGTACTGTTTCATTGTCTTTTGTGGTTTCCTTTGCCAAATTTATTGATAATTTCAGGAACTCCAGAATTAAACTCATAGTTTTGCACTTTTCACTGGTTAGGGGCTTGATAATGATATGGATTCAAAATGATACTTTTTTTTAGAGAACATAGAATATAGAACAGTACAGCACAGAACAGGCCCTTCAGCCCATGATGTTGTGCTGGCCATTGATTCTCATGTAAGGTAAACCTAATATATGAACCCTCAAATTTCTGTGACCATATGCATGTCCAGCAGTCTCTTAAATATCCCCAATGACCTCGCTTCCACAACCTCTGCTGGCAACGCATTCCATGCTCTCACAACTCTCTGCGTAAAGAACCCACCTCTGACATCCCCTCTATACTTTCTGCCAAACAGCTTAAAACTATGACCCCTCGTGTTAACAATTTCTGCCCTGGGAAAAAGTCTATGGCTATCAACTCTATCTCTGCCTCTCATTACCTCAATTAGGTCCCCTCTCTTCCTTTTTTCCAATGAAAAAAGTCCAAGCTCAGTCAACTTCTCTTCACAAGATAAGCCCTCCATTCCAGGCAGCATCCTGGTAAACCTCCTCTGAACCCTCTCCAAAGTATCCACATCTTTCCTATAATAAGGCTACCAGAACTGGACCCAGTTTTCCAAGTGCAGTGTAACCAATGTTTTATAGAGCTGCAACAAGATCTCACGGCTCTTAAAACCAAAACACCATATGCTTTCTTAACAACCCTGTCTACTTGGGTGGCAATTTTAAGGGATCTATGTACTTGCACACCAAGATCCCGCTGTTCCTCCACACTGCCAAGAATCCTGTCTTTAATCCTGTACTCAACTTTGAAGTTTGACCTTCCAAAATGCATCACTTCGTATTTATCCGGGTTGAACTCCATCTGCCACCTCTCAGCCCATCCCTGCATCCTGTCAATGTCACGCTGCAGCCTACAACAGTTCTCTATACTGTCAACGACACCTCCAACCTTTGTGTCGTCTGCAAACTTGCTAACCCATCCTTCAATCTCCTCATCTAAGTCATTAATAAAAATTACAAAGAGTAGAAGCCCAAGAACAGAGCCCTGTGGAACACCACTCACCACTGACTTCCAGGCAGAATACTTTCTTTCCACTACCACTCACTGTCTTCTGTTGACCAGTCAATTCTGTATCTAGACAGCTAAATTTCCCTGTATCCCATTCCTCCTGACCTTCTGAACAAGCCTACGATGGGAAACCTTATCAAATGCCTTGCTGAAGTCCAAATACATCACATCCACCGCTCAACCTTCATTACTTGTCTGGTAACATCCTCAAAGAACTCAATAAGATTTGTGAGGCATGACCTGCCCCTCACAAAGCCATGCTGACTGCATTTAATCAAGCCATCCTTTCCAGATGGTCATAAACCCTATCCCTCAGAATCCTTTCTAACACCTTGCAGGCGACAGACGTGAGTCTGATTGGTCTGTAATTGCCAGGGATTTCCCTATTTCCTTTCTTGAAGAGAGGAATTACAGTTGCCTCCCTCCAGTCCTCAGGTATGACTCCAATGGAGAGGGAGGATGCAAAGATCTTCGCAAGTGGCGAAGCAATCACATTTCTCGTTTCCCAAAGCAGCCGAGGACAAATCTGGTCTGGCCCTGGCGACTTGTCAATCTGAATGTTTGTCAAAATTTTCAGCACATCAGCTTCCTCAATCTCTATCTGTTCCAGCATGCTTACCTGCTCCTCAATGGTTTCATTCACTACAAGGTCCTTTTCTTTAGTAAAGAAGAAGCAAAAAACTAATTTAGGGCTTCCCCAACCTCCTCAGACTCTGTACACAAGTTCCCTATGCTATCCCTGATCAGCCCTACTCTTTCTTTGATCATTCTCTTATTCCTCACATATGTGTAAAATGCCTTTGAATTCTCCTTAATCCTTCCTGCCAAGCCTTTTTCGTGCCCCCTCCTGGCTCTCTTCAGACCATTTGTGAGCTCCTTCCTCACCTGCCTGTAATCCTCTAGAGCTGAGCAAGACCCTTGCTTCTTCCACCTTAATTAAGTTGCCTTCTTTCTTTTGACGAGAAGCTCCTCCGCTCTCATCATCCAAGGTTCCTTTATCTTACCCCTTCCTGCCTGTCTCAGAGGAACACATTTATGCATCACTTGCAACAACTGTTCTTTAAACAGTCTCCACAAATCTATTGCGCCTTTACCATGAACAATTGCTCCCAGTCCATGCTTCCCAACTCACGTCTGATCGCATCATAGTTTCCTTTTCCCCAATTAAATATCCTCCCATTGTGCCTGTTTCTCTCCTTCTCCATAGTTATGTAGAATGTGAGGCAGTTGTGGTCACTATCACCAAAATGCTCTCCCACTGCAAGATCTGACACCTGCCCTGGCTCATTGCCGAGCATGAAATCCAAAATGGCCTCTCCCCTCGTCGGCCTGTCAACGTACTGAGTTAGGAAACCCTCCTGAACACACCTTACAAAAACACCTCCTTCCAAACCATCTGCTTGAAGGAGGTTCCAATCAATGTTGGGAAAGTTAAAATCACCCATTACAACAACCCTACTACTTCCACACTTTTCCAAAATCTGCCAACCTATGCTTTCTTCAATCTCCCTGCTGCTATTGGGGGGCCTGTAGTAAACCCTTAATGAGGTGACTGTTCCTAATTTCCACCCATACTGACTCAGTAGGCAGACCCTCCTCAACAATGGTAACTTCTGTAGCTGTGAAACCCGCTCTGATTAGTAGTGCTACACCCCCTCCTCTTTTCTCCCCCCCCCCCTATTCTTTTTAAATGTTCTAAACCCTGGAACATCCAGCAACCATTCCTGCCCCTGAGAAACCCACGTCTCTGTTATGGCCACAACATCATGCCACCAGGTACTGATCCATGTTCTAAGCTCATCACTTTTATTCCTGATACTCTTTGCATTAAAGCAAACACACTTTAACCGATCCCTTGGTTCTTTCCCAGGAAATTCCTTCCCACTGGCTGCACTACCTCTTGCTATTGCCTCATCTCCATGAACTCTCACCCACTGGTATATAGCTCAGGTTCACCCCCCTGCCATACTAGTTTAAACCCTCCTGAACCACTCGGGCAAACCTTCCACCCAGGATATTGGTCCCCTTCCAGTTCAGGTGCAACCTGTTTCTGTGTTTGTACTGAAATTTCCTCTTCACATCTGCAACTTAATGATCACGTCCTGAAAGAGGTGACTTTAAAATTCAAATGCATAAGCCTGGATATCTGTCTTTAAGGCATTGCTAGAGAGCTTAGATTAGATTACTTATAGTGCAGAAACAGGCCCTTCGGCCCAACAAGTCCACACTGACCCGCCGAAGCGCAACTACCCAGACCCATTCCCCTACATTTACTCCTTCACCTAACATTACGGGAAATTTAGCATGGCCAAGTCACCTAACTTGCACATTTTTGGATGGTGGGAGGAAACCGGAGCACCCGGAGGAAACCCACGCAGACACGGGGAGAATGTGCAAACTCCACACAGAGAGTCGCCTGAGGCGGGAATGGAACCCAGGTCTCTGGTGCTGTGAGGCAGCAGTGCTAACCACTGTGCCACTGTGCTGCCCTCCCACTGTGCCACCGTGCCACCCACTCATTGTGCTACTGTGCCACCCACTAGCTTAGTTTCTATCAAATTCATCTGCCTGCTTTTGAAAGGAGATATGAACTGATTCATTCGATAAGATTAACCTTTTCATTAAAATAGTGAATGAAGAACTTAGCAACTTAAAAAGGTGAATTTTTATTGGAAAGCAATGCAAAATTTCAAGACCATGTTCTTTTGTGTGTAGGCGAAATTGTGAAGAATGTTGGAACTTTGTATTATCCACATGGAGTAATCAATTATTAGATACCACTATGAGACTTTCCATTTTCTCTCCTCCTCATAACACAACAGGTTAACTCTTACCATGAGTTTCTTGTTCTGATATTTCCTGTATTCCAAATTGAAACTTGGGTGTGGAATTTCAGAGTTTTGGAGACCACAGGAACATTTTAAAGTGCCAGGCAGGATCTGGATCCAGACATACTGAGCCCATTTTTCATAGATCCCATTTCAGTTCAGAAGGACCATGGCAACTCAATGTGGAGCTCAAACAGACCACACTTTTACTGGAGCAACAACCTGATCCTGGGGTGACAGAGTTATAAATTTTTGGAGAGATCATAATTGCTATTGAAGAGAGCTTCAATATTGAAGAGCCTTGTCTGCTCACTTTGAGCAGGATTTCGGCGGAGGGGTAACACTTATTTTGACAAGTCCTGACGAACCAATCCCAACAGTCACTGCATCAGAGGTCAGATCAGCTTTCCTTTGTGTGAATCCAAGGAAAGCAATGGGACCAGATAGAATACCAAGACGTGCATGGGCAGATCAACTGGCAGAGGTCTTCTTGGGCATCTTCAACTTCTCCCTGCAGCAGGCCACTGGCTCTGCCTGTCTATTTCAAGATGGCCAACATTATCCCTGTGCCTAAGAAGGCTCATGCAGCATGTCTCAATGACCACTGTCCAGTGATCCTAACTTCAGTGGTCATGAAGTGCTTTGAAAGGCTGGTTATGGCATTAATCAACTCCAGCCTCCCCACTACTCCTGACCCACTCCAATTTGCCAACAGATCCATGTCAGATGCTATATCACTTGCCCTTGCCGTGTGTCCCAGAGCATCACGAGCTGCCAGCCCTGGTACAGTGTGTGGGCTGTGAGCCCTGAAGCCCCATGTGGGGAAGCAGCCTCGGAGCATTGTACAGGCAGTGAGTTCCTGGCAGAGACTGCTGCGGGGAGACAGTCCTGGCCCATTCCTTGGAGCAGCTGAGTGCTGGTATGGAGCAGTCTGGGGTTTAGAGTGGAGCAGGGATGGCTGTTGGACTGGGATCTAGCACAGGTGGCCAGACTACGTGCAGAGGTCCTGTGCTGAGCTGCTACAGTATCAGGTCTTTTTGAAACTTCCTAACTTAGTGTAATGTCAACCCTTTAGTGATGTCCTATTTTAAACTTATTTTTCACTCTGTAAATAATAACTTTTATTCCTCTGCTGTATCCAAGAATTGTATCTCGATACTTGTATCTAAGAGGTTACCATAAGAAGGCAGACATTGTAAAAGCTTTTCACTGTATTCCTGCAATGGAGTACACGTGAAAATAAAAGCATATTTTATTGTATCGTAGCTATTAAAATGGTCAGCTCCTTGAGAATTTTAAAAAAAATGCCTACCTGTATCTGCAAGTGTTGGAAAAAAAGTCAACCTCAGTTAAGTTACTTAAATGGCCAGCCCTTTAAAAATTTAAAAATAAACTGTCTGTATCTAAAACAGTTTGAATACATTTGTTGACAAAACCCAAAATGCAATTGTATCATTAATTCTTGACAACACTCCATTACTATTGCAGTGAGTGGGTAGGTGTCGGGAAAGATTTTGAATTCACAGTCTGATTGACAGCTCAAAGAGATTATTAAAGGAAGCATGAATATAAAAGTTTGTTTTTTGTAAATCCGAGAGAATTGAGGTAAGCCTTTTAAACAGGCCACCTCTGCATTCAGCAGCCTATGTGGTCATCTCTGATTTAGCTTGTATTCCACTCCACACACTCCCATTCAGGCACTTTTACTGGTGGCAAGAGGCCTAACTGGGAAATTTCCAAGTTGCCTGTTTTGGGTTCAAATATCTCCCCCCAAAGTCTTTTTCCTATTTTCTGTCAATATAATAGAACTCATTTGCTAAGCAATTGTCAGAACATTCAATGGATCAAATAAACAGTGGTAGCCAAAGTAAGGAATGCCACTGCGTTTTCATGATTTGTGCTTTCTACATCCTACCCTCTGCAACTCTCTCTGAAAACCAGTTCATTTTTATTCTTAAATCAAAACAAATTGCTGAAGAAATTCAGCAGCCTTACAGTATCTGTGGACAGAGAAAGAAAATAAACATTTTGAGTTTAGAATGATTCTACTTCAAAGTTTGTTGCTTACTCAGCTGGAAAAGAAATATTAACAAAACACACATACAGATTAGGAATGAAAAGTGAGTTAAATAGATAAACATTAAAAGAATACAGGTCAGTCTCTCTGGGTTTGTCGTGAAGAGTAGATGGGACAAAGTTGATAGTTGAGAGGTCAATTTCAAAATTCTTGGCTTTGAAGGTTAGTTGAAATTCTGTTGTCCTGATTTTGACA
This sequence comes from Chiloscyllium plagiosum, assembly GCF_037043375.1. Classification (NCBI taxonomy): domain Eukaryota; kingdom Metazoa; phylum Chordata; class Chondrichthyes; order Orectolobiformes; family Hemiscylliidae; genus Chiloscyllium; species Chiloscyllium plagiosum. The sequence goes on from NW_028270143.1 coordinate 59,057,700, forward strand.
GTGGCTGGCTAGCAGCACTGACAGTGAGAGAATCTTTCCTGCCTTTGTTCATTTGACAGGCTTACTGACTACCTAACTTCTAAAACTCAGAGTGAGAAAGACTTGCAGTGCAGGGGTGACTAATTTGGAGTTTTCTGACTGTGAAATTCATAGCAAAACAAGGGAAATCATGAAAGCATGAGAGGCAAGTTGTCTGAACTAGATTGGGAAAATGTAACAAAACGTATGACAGTACACAGGAAATAGACATCTTTAAAGAACTGTTGTATGGTTTATCGCGACTATAAATTCCTTCAAATGCAAAAAAATATCAATTACATATAGCTGACAAAGGAAGTTACAGATTGTATAAGATTAAAAGAAAAGGCTTATAAAATGGCCAATAATAATAATAAATATGAGGATTGGGACCTTTTCAGAATTCAGCAAAGCAAGGCCAGGAAACGGAGGTGGGAAATAAAAGATAGAATGAACTGTTAAAGCTTCTACAGGTATGTATAACAGAAATATTTGGCTCAGATGAATGGGAGTCCATTAAAAGTAGAGTTGGGAGAATTTATAATAGGGAATAGAGGCATGGCAGTGAAGCTAAATGACAACTGAGTTTGTTTTCACTGAGGAAGATATATAAATTCTCCCAGAATTAGAGATCCAAATGATTAGGTAGAAATTGAAGGAAATTAATATTGGTAAGAGTGTTGTGCTGGAGAAATTAATGTGGTTGAAAGTTGGTAATTTCTAGGACTTGATAGCTTACATCCTGGAATTTACTGCAAGGATCAGTACTCGGGTCCCAGCTGTTCAAAATAAAAAGCAATAATTTAGAGATGGGGACCGAATGTAATATTTCCACATCTGTGGATAATACAAGGCTAAGCAGGTATGTGTGTGTGAAGAAGATGTAAAACATTTTCAGGAGGATTTGGATGGGCTTAGTGAATGGGAAAGAATGTGGCAGATAGAATATAATGTATGTGAGGAAATGAGAGGTGATCCACTTTGGTAGTAAGAACAGATATGCAGAGTAGTTCTTAAATGCTGAGAGATTGGACAGTGTAGATGTACTATGGGATATAGGTGTTCTTATCCATATGTCATGGAAAACTAACGTGGCTACAGCAAGCTATTAGGAAGGCTGGTAAAATGTTAGTCTTTATCACAAGATTTGAGTACAATTTTATAGGATAGCTTTCAGTGGTGCTAACCAGCCACTGGCAAAAGAAATCAGGACAAAAGACAAAAGACATTTAAAATCAAGATGAGAAATGTTCTAACTCAGAAGATAGGGTGATAAATTTTAGTTGATCAGTGGTGTAAAGGGTTGTGAGGATGATATGAATGGTGGAGCAGGCTTGACAAGCTGAATGGCTTACTCGTGTTTTCATCTTCTTTGAACCAGCCATGTACTTGAGAGCACCTCAGCTCACTGGCACACCTTCTTCCACTAGCTCCAATAAACTGACAATGAATGGGCTTTTAACCTGTTCTCTTGTACTTTAAATGGACAAGCCACAAAACACGTGTGTTGCGCAGACTGCTGCCTTTACTCCCATTATATTCTCCGTCTGAGATAAGTTTGTCATGTATTTCTTAATTTAAAGTCCATCCAGCTGACATGGGTACGGCTAGCTATCAGGAAGAGTGATGAAATGTTAGCCTTCATCAATTTTATAGGATAGCTGTCAGTGCTGCTAGCCAGCCACTGCCAAAAGAAATCAGGACAAAAGAATTTCAACTAACCTTCAAAACTAAGAACTTTGAAACCTACCTCTTAACTATCAACTTTCTCCTGTCTAGTCTTCACAAAGGACCCAGAGAGACTGACTTGTATACCTTTTAACTTTTATAGCTTTGTTAGATCTCATCCAGAGTACTGTGTACTGTTTTGGTCTCCCTATCTCAGAAAACACATTGTTCCCATGGAAGGAGTGCCACAAAGGTTCATTAGAATTGTTCACTAGACTATTTCCTGTCAGCCACTGAATTTACGTCCACAGTCATATTTTGGCTGAATGTCCTCATTTTGAAAAAGAAAATACACATGGGGCTGAATGTTACTGAAAATTAGCTAAGTGCCAATATGGGGGATTTTATGGAGAGTTTGCCTCAGTAAGCTGTAGCAATTATCTCACACAATTATTAATTGCTTGTGTCATTATATAATGCCATACTCATGCTACCTCACACTCATCAGTGACTGACGTGCTCACTGCTGCTGGAATCTTAAGGTATTTGTGGCACCATATTTAAATCCCAAATATGCACTGGTTCGAATGCTGCCAGCCACGGACACTCCTCATGATAGATGTGGGGGGGAAACAATAAAGAAGGCATATGGATGGAATGCATGACACTTTATTGAAAATAGAAGATTACATTAATATATTGCCACTTCCACTATCATCTGTTTGATCAACTGTTACAGCAGTAACAAGAATTAATCTCCAGAGGTTCTCTGTCCTTAGACCAAATCAGGTCAGTTTCCTGTATGACACCATACTACTCTTTCCCTTATGCCCAGCATCATTTAACACCTTATTATTGCTAAATGTGAGAGCATCACTTGTTGTAAAGTCTTCAACAGTTATTCACATAAACTTTTATTAAACAATAGGAAAAGTGAAGACAAAGTGAAAATAGGAAAAGTGAAGATAAACTAGAAAAACTGCGTTTGCTTCTGGGATGAACAGGAGCTGCTTGCTCTTCAATCAACAATAACTTAACAGGCAATGAATGTTGACTTCATCCAATTCAGATTTATTGGAAGTCGGTGTTCATTATGTCCTGTCTTGTTGGTTGTTGCTGACACTGCATCGCTCTATTGTGCTGAAGATGATATTCCTGCAGCTCTCAATGTCTCCATCTTCCTCAGAAGAAGATTGCTGCTGCTCTCTTCGATCTTCAGTGTCTTCTTTTTGTCTTTTCCAGTTGTGTAGAGCACCGCATGCAGTACTATACTCTGTCAATACTGTCCTGCAAGGTCCCCCGAGATCAACCAAGCATCGGAACTTTATCTTAGGAGACCTATCATCTGCCCCACACTGACCCTGGTGGAAGAATGAGCTGCATTGCATTATGCTTAGCCTCAGTCATGTAGAGTTATTAGCTAATAGTTGCAGAGGACAGCCCTTGTCATCCAGCAACTATCCATGTCAGATATCCATTCCTTGAAATAGGAATCTGACAGTGATCATGGATATTTGCATCATTGATAGCTACTAGGTTATGAGACAGTGATCTAAGATGTTCCACTGATGATCACAGATGACCTTTAGACTGACTGAATGGAACCCTTCTTTGTTGGTTAAATGAGTTGTTAGGCATGCACAACAAAACTTATGAACAGTTTTTCACACGGGGAGAAGTCAGGTAGCTGAGTTGGCAAAACTGCTGCCCAACCTGTAGCACTAACTCTTCTCAGGAAAGTAAGATGAAATGGTGTTGCATAAATTGGTAACAGCCTCGATATCACTTGTGAGTGGGTGATAGAGAGATCCCAGTGGTCCCTAAATGCAGCTAGTTGAATAAAGGTTTAGCACAGTTGTCACCTTCAAGGCCACCTGGTTAGGTTGTCCACCCCCTCATTTAGTTTGTAGGTCCTGCTTTAGCAGATGAGAGCTCTGTGATGGTATCCCTCACTCCACAGCACATTGCTCTTTGCCCAGCTGGAGATAATGGCATCCAGGATGATATATTCTGGGCTTCCTGTAGCTCCTCTACATCCTGAGGAGACCTTCTGCTGCATCTGCTCAACCGCTGCTGGAGGTTGCTGCTGATGCTAGACTTGCTGGCATATCTATTCCTGCTCCATTTCTCTGTGCTTCCATTGTCTATACCCTACAAGGCAGAGTAATATGGGGCTATAAATTCCCTAATTATGTGATAATGTGCATAAAGGCAAGACAGAGATATTGTGAGTATTGAAGTAAGCTCCAATTGAGTGAGTGCTAAGCAGACAAGCCAAGAGTCCAGAGATGCATCCAATGCTGATGGATAAGATGTTTGCTTGTTCCTGCACACAATGTGGCCTGGCAGCAGCATTGCAATGAACGGTGCCAGTGTGGTCCAAAGTGCAGTATTGAAATATAGCGAACAGTATGATAAATGAATTGGCGATATACCCTAATGATGCAGTGAGACTGCTGCTTGTCCAGTGCCAACCTTTATGGATGGGGAGTGCAGGCAGTCACTGAGCATGGTGCCCTGAGATGGTGAAGAATGTTGACCAAGATGGATACCCAGGGAAGCAAGCTGCAGCGACTGGGTTCAGGTTAGGCTGCTAAGTGCATTACTCTGTAGATCACACCTCACTCCATTGAGATGGAAAAGCATAGTTAATGAAGAAACTTTCCGGATGAAGGGCTCCAGCCTGAAACATTGATTCTCCTGCTCCTCGGATGCTGCCTGACCTGCTGTTCTTTTCCAGCAACACACTCTCAACATAGTTTATGAAGACTGTACCAGAGATATAAATAGTTTCTGTCCGATCTTATCAAACATGAAGATTTATATGAAAGAATAAACAATTCTGAAATTAATTGCTTGATTAAAGTACTTTGGTTTTCTTAGGAACTTTGGAATATGCAATGGATTTTTGAACTTCTGATGGTGGTTAGAGAAAAGTCATATGACCAACCAATTTTTGTGCACCCGCCCTTGGTCTCCATCTACACCAGCACACTGTTTACAGAGTTTGGTTGTGTCTATGTCCCTCATGGAAAACTTTTAAAGGAAGACTTTGGTGGTTCCACAGTCGCATTTCTAGAAGAAGGAGACATCAGTAGCTCAATTTGTCAGAGGACCAACACTTTCAGAGAGTCACAGCCAAAGCAGACACCCAATTACAATCGGTGAACTCATTCTTATTTTGTTTTATTGAACTTAAATTTGGTCAAGGTTCACGTCTGTAATTTGATTCTTTGCATGTTTGCTCAAGTGTATGTGTTTTCCATGAGAATTGGAAGTCAGGATGTCTTTTAACACTTTTAACTCCTTATTTATCATATTCAAGTAAACCTGCATGGTTAATTCTTTATACATACCCATACAATCAAGTGCACACTGAATTGGCAAGTCCATCCCTTTAAAAAAATTCAAAACCTCCATTACAATCACATGAGGAGTTTGCAGTAAGGGCACTCTTTCCATCCTTGATCTCCAGGTTTTAACAATTTAAGTATCTGAACCTCTCCCCCCACCCCCCTGCCACATATTTAAATCCCTCTGATATTTGGTGAAATGTTATTTGTGTTGATGTGTTATTGGTTAGAAAATAGATCAGAAAATACAATCCAAAGACTCCAAGGATATACCTAGCTTCTAAGAATTTTTATTAATTACAAAGTGATACAGCAACTAAGAGGAAGTGAGGACTGCAGATGCTGGAGATCAGAGCTGAAAAATGTGTTGCTGGAAAAGCGCAGCAGGTCAGGCAGCATCCCAAGGAGCAGGAGAATCGACATTTCGGGCATGAGCCCTACCAATGGCCTCCTCTATATTGGGGAGACAGGCCGCCTACTTGTGGAACATTTCAGAGAACACCTCTGGGACACCCGCACCAACCAACCCAACCGCCCCGTGGCTGAACACTTTAACTCCCCCTCCCACTCCGACATCCAGGTCCTTGGCCTCCTCTATCGCCCGCCAGACCACGGCAACACGACGCCTGGAGGAAGAGCGCCTCATCTTCCGCCTAGGAACCCCCCAACCACAAGAGATGAATACAGATTTCTCCAGCTTCCTCATTTCCCCTCCACCCACCTTATCTCAGTCCCAACTCTCGGACTCAGCACCGCCTTCTTGACCTGCAATCTTCTTCCTGACCTCTCCGCCCCCCCCACCCCCCCGCCCCCTCTCTGGCCTATCACCCTCACCTTAACCTGCTTCTACCTATCGCATTCCCAACACCCCTTCCCCAAGTCCCTCCTCCCTACCTTTTATCTTAGCCTGCTTGACACACCCTCCTCATTCCTGAAGAAGGGCTTATGCCTGAAACGTCGATTCTCCTGCTCCTTGGATGCTGCCCGACCTGCTGCGCTTTTCCAGCAACACATTTTTCAGCTCTGATACAGCAACTAACACAACATACCCATCAAATTGGACGACAGAATTAATCACTTTTGAGCTGTTTTAAATTTGCATATGTATATTTTAAGAATTTGCACAATAACTCCTCTCACACGGGCAGCAACTGTAATTATTTTAGAGGCCAGAGGGGAACTGAAGTCTCGCTGGGCAAAGGGATTTTATTCTGATGGAAAACGTTCTGAGACAAAGCGTGGAATGATTGAAGTATCAGCCTTTGTGAACCAGAGGGCAAGTCTCAGGAGTCTGGGAACACTTAATGAAGGGCGAGACCGTGCAAGGATGGTAGACCTGGACATAAATGCGGGGATTTGCCAAATGCTGCTGGAATATTTAACCAAACACACGCAATGTTTTACAAGTATACTGATATTGTCTGATAACTGACAGTAGTTCAGCAGGAATAACGCAATTATATTTTGTCGAAAAACCTGTTAAATTGTCAGACTGCAGTCTGTAGGTCTGGATTCGCGATTCAGTTACTTTCCTATTTTATGACTTGAATACGCCAGGAATAAATGGTAAGGGACGGCGTGTAGGCGCTAGTTAACGCTGGCTGCTCTCTTTGATAACACGGGATGCGTTGTGTGCTCCGGGGGAATAGTACAGCAGAACTTGTGTTAGGAGCCACACAATAGCAGCTCTCGGCTGGAGAAGCAACACAGTTTCAGTGTGATCTCCTCACTCAGCATCCCCTCCATTTGTTCAGGGGCAAAGGCTTCACTTTTACCCCCCTTTGCACCTGTCACCCGCCAAACAACATTTCACTGAACAAGAAAGGCGGAGAGAGAAAAGCCCTCCACTGAAGCTGCAGCTGAGGCCCCCTCCCCCTTCCTTTTTGGTTTCCTGTTTGTACCGCAGTTTGTGGCGATTCCCGCAGCCTGGGGATTTACCAAACAACACAGCCCTTAAAGAACACGGCAAACTCCAGGGAAAGCTGCACACACGCTGGGGAGTGACTCTAAGCTGAGCCTGACGAATGCCTGCCTTGTGGCATCAGTTTGGCGCTGAAGTGAATTCCCTTGCTGTAAACGCCGATTAACTTCAGGGGAGATCTGTACAAGTTCTTCAATCATGGAGGAGGCTGCAGGGCGCCCTTGGAGCAGTCGCTTTGCTTGTCCCGCTTGTCTGGTGGTTTTCTGCAATTTTGAGGAAATGCACTTTCATTCCAAGCTCTTTCACCAGCTTCATCTGACTGGCAGCCAGGGGGAAACCGTCCCAAAGCATCCAGGAGAACAACTTTCCATCTTTGTGGTGAGTTTTCTTAATTGCAGTCAGTGTGAGTGTGCATTCTCCTCCCATACAGTTTAGACATTGTTTCTACGCGGGTCTGAAACAACGTTTTCTGCACATGTGTCTTGTCTCTTTAAATCGTTATAATATTTGCAATTAAAATAAATACTCCAATCCCATATGGTGACCATAAATTCCTGGTTCAGCACTGTAACACACTTCACCTGTCATGTGATGCAGAACAGTATCAACAATTTCAGAAGTGAAATTGGCGCTTTATAATGTTAAGCCCTACACAAAGCTTGGCTGAAGGTTCAGAAGGTTTAGAAAAAATATTGGCAAAATAAACGTTTTCTTTCGTGAAAGATCAAGTATTATTATCTACTGGAGAACTCTCAGGGCTTTAATCAAGCTTGAAGACAGGCAAATAGCCTATTAACAGTTCCAGGAGAAAGTGAGGACTGCAGATGCTGGAGATCAGAGCTGAAAATGTGTTGCTGGAAAAGCGCAGCAGGTCAGGCAGCATCCAAGGGGCAGGAGAATCGACGTTTCGGACATGAGCCCTTCTAACAGCCTATTAACAGTTCCAGCTCTGTAAATTTGCCTTTGAATCTCTCAGAATTAAAAGCAAATCTCTGCAACAGCACGGGAGAAAAATTATAGTTTAACCTTGTTTCAGAAGTTTTATTTGTTAGTTATTAAAATCTTAGGGAGGGAAAGGCACTTATTGAGTTTAGAATTCACATGATGAAATCTTCGTTAATATGTCCAGCCAGTGTTGGTAAATCAACCACTGATTGTGTCTCCAAAACCCTTGGATACATAACTGGCTGGCGGTGAACTGTGGAAGTTCATTTGGAATTCTGTTGATGTATTGCTTATGGATGGTTGGAAATGTAACTGTGATGTTTAATATTCAGGGTATGTCTCAACCTCTCTGATCAATAAATGCAATATTTTGACTACTTCTTGCAGGAATTACTCTAAGTCTTCACCTCGAAACTAATTGCTGCTGTTTATGGATCATAGGAACAAGAGTAGGTTGTTTATACACTCCTGTGTCTTCCCTATTTAGTGAGGCCATGTTTAAGCTTGATTTCATTTCTTTTTCCCAGAAGAAGTCCATAAAATTAGATTAGATTCCCTACAGTGTGGAAACAGGCCCTTTGGCCCAACAAGTCCACACCAACCCTCCGAAGAATAACCCACCCAGGCCCATTTCCCTCTGACTAATGCACCTAACACTACAGGCAATTTAGCATGGTCAATTCACCTAACATGCACATCTTTGGACTGTGGGAAGAAACCGGAGAACCTGGAGAAAACCCGTGCAAACTCCACACAGACAGTTGCCTGAGGCTGGAGTTGAACCTGGGTCCCTGGTGCTGTGAGGCAACAGTGCTAACCACTGAGCCACCTGTTTCTGTAGTACTTTAATAAATCAAATGATGTGCAAGATGTGAAGGAAAACATGATATTCTTTGCACAAGGAACATATTATTTTGATTAAAATGATGTGGCGGTGCAGGTATTGGACTGGGGCAAACTAGGTCTGAAGTCACATGACACCTGGTTATAGTCCAACAGGTTAATTTGAAATCTCAAGCTTTCGGAGTGCTGCTCCTTCGTCAGGTGAAGTCCAAATGAAGGAACAGTGTTTTGAAAGCTTGTGATTTCAGATAAACCTGTTGCATTATAACCTGGTGTCATGTGACTTCTGAATTTGTTTGAAATGAGGTACACTATATTAAGGCCACAAATTCTAATTAGAGTCATAGGGAAACCGACACTTTGGCCCAACCCATCCATGCCGACCAGATATCCCAACCTAATCTAGTCCCACCTGCCAGCACCTGGCCCATATTTCTCCAAACCCTTCCTATCCATATACCCATCCAGATGCCTTTTAAATGTTGCAATTGTACCAGCCTCCGCCACTTCCTCTGGCAGCTCATTCCATACACGTACTACCCTCTGCGTGAAAAAGTTGCCCCTTAGGTCTCTTTTATATCTTCCCCCTCTCGCCCTAAAGCTATGCTGTCTAGTTCTGGACTCCCCAACCCCAGGGAAAAGACTTTGTCTATGAACCATCTCCATGTCCCTCATGATTTTATAAACCTCTATAAGGTCACCCCTCAGCCTCCGCACCAGGGAAATCATCCCCAGCCTATTGGCCATGCTAAATTGCCCGTAGTATTAGGTGAAGGGGTAAATGTAGGGGAATGGGTCTGGGTGAGTTGCTCTTCAGAGGTCGGTGTGGACTTGTTGGGCTGAAGGGCCTGTTTCCACACTGTAAGTAATCTAAACTTCTAAAGAGACCAGAATTGCACGCAATATTCCAAAAGTGGCCTAACCGATATCCTGTACAGCTGCAACATGACCGTCCAAATCCTGTACTCTATTCTGACCAATAAAGGAAAACATACCAAACGCCACCTTCACTATCCTATCTACCTGCGACTCCACTTTCAAGAAACTATGAACCTGCACTCCACGGTCTCTTTGTTCACCAATACTCCCTAGGCCCTTACCTTTAAGTGTATAAGTCATGCTAAGATTTGCTTTCCCAAAATGCAGCACCTCGCATTTATCTGAATTAAACTCCATCTGCCACTCCTCAGCCCATTTGTTCCTCTGATCCAGATCCTGTTGCAATCTGAGGTAACCTTCTTCACTGTCCACTACACTTCCAATTCTGCAAACTTACTAACTGTACCTCTTATGATTACATTCAAATCATTTATATTAATGGCGAAAAGTAGTGGATCCAGCTTGAACCTTTTTTTATATTTCCATTGATACAATGTGTGTGTCACTAGCTGGACCAGATACTGAGATTGCTGCTAAGAACAGGAGTAGGTTTTTTAAAAATGTTTAACTGTTGTTTGGTCACACCTTGGGCCACTGTATCAAAGCCTGAGTTGGAGTGGTGCTTGAATATTTCAGATTAGGTAAGTTTTACACAGAAATATAAATGCTATGTTTTATTATGAGACAAATTGAATGCAAGATGGGGGAGGTTATGCTTCAGTTATACAGGGGATTTGGTGTACTGCGCACAATACTGGTCACTGTATTTATGGAAGGATGTTAACGTAGTGGAAATAATTCAGAGAAGGTTTAGCAGACAGATACCTGAAATAAGTGGATTGCCTTTATGAAGAAGGGCTAGGCCTCAATCCTCTGGAGTTTCGAAGAGTCAGAGGTGACTTAATCAAAAAATATAAAATACTGAGGAGATTTGACCAGGTGGATATCCGAAGGACTTTTTCTCTTGTGGGAGAATTTAGTGGTTGTAGTTTAAATATAATGTTGCCCATTTAAAACAGATGAGGAAAAGCATTTTTTTCTCTGACAGGTGCGAGTCTTTGGAACTTCCCTCTTTTAAAAGCCAGTGAATGCAGAATTCTCAAATACCTTTAAGGCAGAGGTAGATTCTTGATTACTTTGGAAATTAAAGATTATTAGGGATATGCAGGAAATTGAGTTGAGCTTAAAATTGGATCAGCCATAATCTTATTGAATGACAGAGCAAGCTCAAAGGTTTGAGAGGCCTCCTCTTGTTGGTATTCTTGTGTGTAATATATCTAAGGAAAGAATAATGCAATGCAATGTTTGTAAAGTGCAGACAGCAAATCTTTGTTGAATAACTTACATCTTGGGCAACATTGAAAAATGTAAACTGTTGCAGTGCCTCCTGGAAAAATGTCATGGAGTGCTCTAAAAAAGAGAAATGACAATACCAATGAGCCTATAGAAAAATAAAGTCAGGACACTGAAAGCAACATCTTAATAAAGAAATATGTCAGGTTTAGGAAGCATGTTTAATATTTATAATCAATTGTGCTGGAGTAAACATTTTGCATGTTTGTAATTTTGATAAGTATACATCTCTTGTAACATTGCTTAGTCATTCTAACTTTGGGTGAGAGCATAAGAAATGGGAAAAGATCATGTGATTCCTCCAGCCTCTTGCAACACCATGCAGTAAGGTCATTTTCAACTTCCTGCCTTATCCACATGCCCCTTCATTTCCTCACTTTATTGAGATTGATTAACATACATTTTCCACTCCCATATCTCATGTCAACTTCATTTTTGAAGTGATTTACATTCAGTAAATACACTTGATTATTGTTCCTGAGGTTCAAGTTGGAAAGCGAAGTTATCATTTCTTAAACAGAGTCTACAACATAGAAAATGTCCCTTTGGACCGTCAAGTCTGCGTCAGTGAAAAGCAGCCACCTAACTATTCTCATCCTATTTTCCAACACTTGGCCCATTGCCTTGGCATCTGAAGTGCACATCTGAATGCTTCTTAAATATAATGAGCATTTCTGCCTCTACCGCCCTTTACAGTAGTGTGTCAGCAATGGGTGGAAAAGAAATCCTCACATTCACTCAGTGGCTTGGGAGCTTCAGGCACATAGATATTGAAATGATCACAAAAAGGTACAGTAAATAATCAAGAAAGCTCATGGAAGACTGGATATCTGAAGGACTGGAGTCCAAGAAGGCAGAAGTTACACTGTGACTATACAAAATCTTGTTAGACACCATTTGGAGGACTGTGAGCAGATCGAGGCATCATACCTGAGGTCTTGGAGAGAGCACACCATAGGTTTACAAAAGTGATACCTGGGCTTCAGGTGTTAAATGGTGAGGACTTATTATACAAATTAGGCTTGTGTTCTCTATAATTTACAAGGGTAAGGGGTGATCTGATCAAAGTCTTTGAGATATCAACAGGAAAAGTCAAGATAGATAAACATAGCCAATGGAAATAGTTTGGGGATTCTAGAACACGGTGGTATAGTCTGAGAATTAGGGGCAGGCTGTTCAGGAGAGATGTTTGGAAACACTTCTTCCCACAAAAGTTGGTAGATGTTTGGAACCCTCTTCACAAACAGCAATGGATGTTGGATCAGTTATTCATTTTAAACTTGAGAGAAAGAAATGTTTTGAGAAGCAAAGATATTAAGGGATATGGGCCAAGTGTGAAGTTAGGCTTCAGATTAGCCATGATCTTATTGAATGGCGGAACAGGCTTGAGGAGCTGAATGACCTATCCTTGAACATACATTCCTGTAAATCTCCTGCCCCTTACCTTGAACCTATGCCCCTGGTCATTGATTCCTTCTTCAAGGGGTACTGTTCCTTCCTGTCAGACTATTGAGTATAGCAGTTAGGAGGTTATGTTGTGGCCGTACAGGACATTGGTTAGGCCACTTTTGGAATATTGTATGCAATTCTGGTCTCCTTCCTATTGGAAGGATATTGTGAAACATGAAAGGGTTCAGAAAAGATTTACAAGCGTGTTGCCAGGGTTGGAGGATTTGAGTTATGGGGAGAGGCTGAACAGGCTGGGGCTGTTTTCCCTGGAGCGTCGGAGGCTGAGGGGTGACCTTAAAGAAGCTTATAAAATCATGAGGAGCATGGATAACGTAAATGGACAAAGTCTTTTTCCTGGAGTGGGGGAGTCCAGAACCAGAGGGTATAGGTTTAGGGTGATATAAAAGAGACCTAAGGGGCAAGCTTTTCAGAGAGGGTGGTACATATATGGAATGAGCTGCCAGAGGAAGTGGTGGAGGCTGGTACAATTGCAACATTTGAAAGGCTTCTGGATGGGAATATGAATAGGAAGGGTTTGGAGGGATATGGGCTGGATACTGGCAGATGGGACGAGATTGGGTTGGGATATCTGGTCGATATGGATGAGTTGGATCGATGTGTCTGTTTCCGTGCTGTACATCTCTATGACTCTGACTCTAACTAAAACTCTCACCCAGTCGATATCCTGGTCAATGTCTTATACATCCTCTACAGTATAATCACATCCCTCCTGTAATGTGGATTCTAGAACTGTACAAAATACTCTGTGCCCCAACCAATGTTTTACATAGATCCAGCATCATCTCCCTGTTCTTCAAACTCCATGTCTCAGCTAATACAAGGCAAATTTTCCACATGCCTTCTTAACTACTTTATCTACCTGTCCTGTCCTGCTATCTTGGGGACTGGTGGACATACACACTCTCTGATATTTGGTGCTTCCCAGTGTTCGACCATTCATCATGCATTGCCTTGCCTTGTTTATTCTGTCTAAGTGCATCAACTCTCACTTATCCAAATTGAATTCCATTTGCCAATGCTCAGCCCATGTGACCAGCCCATCTATATCCTCCTGTAATCTACTGTTATCCCCCTCATTGTTTATCATCTTTCAACTTACAGTTACACACTTGTATCTTCAAGTCTAAATCATTTATATACACCACAAACCGCAAAGGCCCCAACACTGATTTCTTTGGAGAGCCCCATTAGACACAAGCTTCCAGTCACAAAAATATCCCTCAACCTTCACCCATTGCCTCCCGCTGTTTCTGTGTCCAATTTGTCAAATTTACTCAGATTCCATGGGCTATCTTTGCTATCAGTCTTCCATGCAGGACCTTATCAAAAGCTTTGTTGAAGTCTAAGTGGACTATGTCATTGTTCCTACCGACATACCTGGATACCTCCTCAAAAAATTGAATCAACTTGGTCAGACATTACCTCTCCTTAACAAAACCATGCCGACTGGTCTTGATTAATCCCTGTCAGTCCAAGTGCAGATTAATTTCGTCCCTCAGAATTGCTTCCAATCGTTTCCTCACCACCGAGTTTAGACTGACTGGCCTGTAGTTCCCTAGTTTATCCCTTCCTCCCTTTTTACATAATGGTACCAAATATGCTTGCATAAGATACTGTGATAGTTGTTTGTAATACTAAATCATTGTAAGCATTTTATGTTTGTTTGATTTCATTGTCAATTGTCTCTTCCTGTCACACTGATTAGGTCCTTGTCTCAATAAAATAGGCATGTGAAATAATCAAAAATGAATAGGAAGTGCCTTTACACATTCAAGAGAATAGTTCATTTGTATAAATAAAAATTATATTCATGCCACTGGTTTGTGCTATGAGGTTCCTCATTTGTCACTCGGTCTCTAAATTAAAGTCACTTTGATAAGTCTCCCTAATTTGACCACTGAATACATCTTAATCTTCACTCCTGAGAACATTTACTGTAGCTGGTGCAATTTTTTCATTTCCCGCTGAAGGATTACTACTGCTGTTCTGAGGATTCAGGCTGTGCCAACCTTTCGGTCAGTATTATTTTCTGGGCTCCATTCTTACCAAGTGAGTTAAATCTGATCAAATTTATTTGCACAGCCATCAGGTAAAGTGTGGATTAGAATTAAACCCATATTGTAAACATGAAAGGGCAGCGCTGTAATATCCTGCAACATCCTGTTGTCAATCTTCATTTAATTGATATTCAAACACTTGGTCTGATTTCTGTCAGAAGCAAAAGTAAACTTTTCTTACTTTAATAGGAAACAACACCTAGCTTTGAAAACTAATAGTCATATCATCATTAATTGTGGAATAACCATGGCATCAAAATACATGTGATAGTCTATTTATATGAATATAATGCTTCTGTAATATATGTAAAATAAGCTTGTACAATACAGATGAATGTTTTAGCCTGGTATAATGTTCCTGTTTTGATTTGTTCAATGTGGATTCGTATATTGGCTATTTCTTTTTAGTGTGGTGGTGATGCTTGCTTGACAGAAAACACAGTGTGAGTCAGACACAATCTGGAATTAAAGACCTAATGATGACCATGAAATCATCGTCGACTGTTGGAAAAACCCATCTGATTCACTAGGGAACCAGTTCTTTAGGGAAGGAAATCTGTCATCTTTACCTGGTCTGGCCTACATGTGACTCTAGATTCATAGCAATGTGGTTGACTCTTCACTGCCCTCTGAGCAATTAAGGGTGGGTCATAAATGGTGGTCTCACCTGAGATGCCCATATCCCATGAGTGAATAAAAAAAGCAGTTTAGACTTGACTTAGTGTGGGCATTTGACTGCTTTTGTTTGATTTGTTCATTATGGATAGCTTGCATTCTGTTGAATTAGTTATTTAGAGTCATAGAGATGTACAGCATGGAAACAGACCCTACGGTCCAACCCGTCCATGCCAACCAGATATCCCAAGCCAATCTAGTCCACCTGCCAGCACCTAGCCCATATCCGTCCAAACCCTTCATATTCATATACACCATCAGATGCCTTTCAAATGTTGCAATTGTACCAGCCTCCACCACTTCCTCTGGCAGCTCATTCCATACACGTTCCACCCTCTGCATGAAAAGGTTGCCCCTTAGGTCCCTTTCTATCTTTCCCCTCTCACCCTAAACCTCTGCCCTCTGGTTCTGGACTCCCCGACCCCAAGGAAAATACTTTGTCGATTTATCCTTTCCATGTCCCTCATAATTTTGTAAACCTCTATAAGGTCACCGCTCAGCCTCCGGTGCTCCAGGGAAAACAGCCCCAGCCTGTTCAACCTCTCCCCATAGCTCAAATTCTCCAATCCTGGCAACATCCTTGTAAATCTTTCAAGTTTCGCAACATCCTTGTAAATCTTTCAAGTTTCACAACATCTTTCTGATAGGAGGGAGACCAGAATTGCACGCAATATTCCAACAGTGGCCGAACCGATGTCCTGTACAGCTGCAACATGACATCCCAACTCCTGTACTCAGTACTCTGACCAATAAAGGAAAGCATACCAAATGCCTTCTTCACTATCCTATCTACCTGTGATTCCACTTTCAAGGAGCTATGAACCTGCACTCCATGGTCTCTTTGTTCAGCAACACTCCCTAGGACCTTACCATTCAGTGTATATGTCCTGCTAAGATTTGCTTTCCCAAAATGCAGCACCTCGCATTTATCTGAATTAAACTCCATCTGCCACTTCTTGGCCCATTGGCCCATCTGATCAAGATTTTGCAAGGTGTAACCATCTATTAGCTTCACACAATGTCACACTTAAGTACACGTATGACAAGGGAGTCCTCAACAACCAGTAGATATTGTGATTCAAGCATAGCTGTTTGTTTTCAAAGTGCTGTCGGTTTCTCAGAATGATATTCTGGTCACCCAGCTATCTGATACAAAGGAATAAATTTCATATTCTGCTTGCACAAGGCAGATGGCTTGCATTCCATGGTGTTTTCGCCAACGTACCTAGTACACCTTCGACCTTAGTTCTGAATTCTCTTTCTGCCACAAGTGTGGTTCATAAGCATTATACTAAAATTTTATTTTAAATTATGTTCAGGCAAGTCTGTTATAAGTAAGGCAGCTGCTTTAATTAATATTTCCTTTTGCAGGAATTTGTCTATCATCTTGAAAATTCCTTTTCTTAGGACAATTTATGAACTTAAGCCATAATCTGAGAGTTGATCAAGAATGAAACAAATCAGTCCCATTGTGGATTTCTTTCCAGTGATAGGTATTGGTAATGTGCATATTTGTCCAACAAATGAAAGCAGGATCATACTTAGCTATGATGCCTCTCATGGTCAAACACCTTGCTGACACTCGATGTTGATGGTGGCAGAGTGGTAACCTTTAGTGGGAGTAATCCAAAGGTCCAGACTCCTGTTGTGAGGGCACAGATTCAAATTCCACCAAGGTACTGATGGAAATCAAATTCACTCCATTAAATCTGGAATTCTTCATGAAATTATCATCCATTGTCATAAACATCCATTTGGTTCGCTGATGTCCTTTTAGGAAAGAAATCTCTCGTCCTTACCTGGTCTGGCTACATGTAATTCCGGACCCACAGCAATGTGGTTGACAATTAACTGTCGTCTGGGCCATTAGGGATGGACAATAAATACTGGCCTAGCCAGAGACCACCACATCCCATGAATGAATAAAGAAAAACACAGGCAATCCTGACTTTACTTTATGTGGGCATTTGTCTCATTTTGTCTAATTTATTCCTTATGGATAATTTACATTCTGTTAAGTTAGTTGTTTCGCCTGCATGTAATTCCAGACTCTCGGGAATGAGTTGGATCTTTAAGTGTGCTCTAAAATGGTCTCTCAGTTTTACCAAATTGCTACAGATGGACTGCTGCTGTTCAGGAAATCTGTTTTGTACCCAAGGCAATTAGGGATGGGTAACAAATACTTTCCAGACCAGAATTGCCACATCCCATGAAAAAAAACCTCCAGCTCTCACTCAAATATAACCATATGAATGAGTTGGAATTGCTACATTGTCAAAGCCAAAAATTTAATTTTGACTGAAAAATAGATGGATTTATTAACTACAAATCTCACAATCTTGAAATAATAACTTGCTTTTTGTTTAAGTAGTAGAGCTAATTGTCAATAGCTATATTCATAGAAGGTGGGCTGCTATACGCAAGTAAAAATCTTGAAACACGATGTAATGAAAATGGAATTTGGCTTGCTCAGTTACTGTACAATAGCAGCAATGATAATTTTGATCACTTTCCAAAAACGAAAGTTACAGCAAAGAATAATTGAATGAGTGATTGCTATACTGTGGTCAGGAATGCAGAAATCTTCCAAACAAAATCTCTTCAGCAGATGTTCATACTTTTGAATGTTTAAAAAAATAGTATTTTGGATTAAGTTAGTGGACCGTGTTGCTTTTAATTGTTTATGAGCAGTTTTGCTGTCCAGTATTTCTTACATTTAATTTCTGAGATTCATTGAATTTAATTGGAATGTTACTTGTTGAATATCTTCCTATCTTTCTAAAAAGGATTTTCCTATTGATGATGGGGAGACCATATCCCCATGAAATAAGACTGCATTGTTTGTATCCATTATAGATAATGGATTGTGAAGCTCGGGCAAATAATATGCTAATGAAGTGGCAACTGGTCCCATGGATGTTCCTTTAAGAGTATCTTTGTTTAGTATTTTTGAGGTTTTGTTAGATTTACTTTGAAATCATGCAGGCATACACACAGGAAAGATTGCTCATCTGCTGGATCACAGTTACACGTCCATAGCCATTCAATTATAATTTAATACTGGATTTAAGCTGGGGTATAAATCTGCAAGAGAAAGGGTGATTTATGACCCTCTGATGTCTGACTGTAAGAATCTGCTGCTTTAAGGACTGAAATCTGAATTGTCTTGTGCTGTTCAGAAAAGATTTAATGCCATCAAGCTGCTTGACCAATGGGGTATATTAGAGTGAATATTTCCTGATGTTGACGATAGAATTGTCGCAACAATATATTTCAACAAAACATACAGGAACGTTTGTTCGTATGTGCTCCCCTAGGTGGTAGTGTTGTAATGACTAGGACTTGAAGTTTGAATGTCTCCCTGAAACTGCTTTATTAATCTCTAAATACTTGCTGTACCTTCTTGGCAACAGTCAGATTATACATATTGGTCTGCAGTTAATTACTGTTCTTAAGTGGGCATCTTGTTCATTTTCTTTTGTTATTATTTTCTGCTGATCAGTAGGTAAACAGAGGTTTGATAGTCTCGATCCTTCAGTCCACAAATTGCTGTGGGGAAGGGAAAGAATGACAAGTTCTCTCACCTCCATTTTAAATTATATTTATGTTATAGGCGTACAGCCAACAAGAGGCTTACAATACTCCTTTTTGTTGGCTACATTCCACAACAAAAATGCTTCACATTTGATGAACTTAAAATATTGAAGACAAGTCTACAGATGTGGAGTCAAATTAACGAAGTTTGGGGGAAGTTAATGTGGGAAACCATCCTTGTGCTTCCTGTATTTTTGCAGGAGAATCTAACAGAACTGCATCTAATGGTGAGAATAAAAAAAAGTGGCACAATGAAATAGGTGTGCAAAGACCTGCTTTCTCTAGACAGAATAATCAAAGTGGGTTTTTACTGTGTAGCCAAAAGTAGCAAACATTAATCATTATGAACCATATTAAATAGGTTTGCAATTTCCATTGCTCCTTCTGATCAGAGGTCTGTTTCCAAGCATGTCACCAAGTGGATTGTGCTGGCATAATGTGTTGTTAAAACTAATTTGTCAGAGAAAGTACATGGAAAGTTATGAGAATATCAGGATGAGTACCATGTCCTAGAGATGTACAGCACAGAAACAGACCCTTCGGTTCAACTTGTCCTTGCTGACCAGATATCCCATATTAATCTAGTCCCATTTGCCAGCACTTGGCCTATATCCCTCTAAACCCTTCCTATTCATATATCTATGCAGATGCCTTTTAAATGTTATAATTGTACCAGCCTCCACCATTTCCGCTGGAAGCTCATTCCATACACGCACCACCCTCTGCCTTAAACAGTTGTCCATTAGGTCCCTTTTATATCTTCCCCTCTCATCTTAAACCTGCGCCTTTATAAGGTCACCTCTCAGCCTCTGAAGCTCCAGGGAAACCAGCCCCAGCCTATTCAGCCTCTCCCTATAGCTCAAATCCTCCAAGCTTGGCAATATCCTCGTAAACCTTTCCTGACTGCTTTCATGTTTCACAACATCCTTCCTAAAGCAGGGAGACCAGAATTGCACACAATATTCCGAAAGTGGCCAAACCAATATCCTGTACAGCTGCAACATGACCTCTCAACATCCTGTACTCTATGCTCTGACCAAAAAAGGAAAGCATATCAAATGCGTTCTTCACTTCCCTATCTATCTGCAACTTCACTTTCAAGGAACTATGAACTTGCACTTCAAGGTCCCTTTGTTCAGCAACACTCCCCACGACCTTCCCATTAAGTTATAAGTCCTGCCCTGATTTGCCTTTGCAAAATGCAGCACCTCACATTTATCTAAACTAAACTCCATCTGTCACTCCTCAGCCCATTGTCCCATCTGATCAAGATCCTGTTGTACTCTGAGTTAACCTTCTTTGCTGTCCACTACATCTCCAATTATGGTGTCATCTGCAAACTTACTAACTATACCGCATGTTCACATTCAGATCATTTATATAAATGACGAAAAACAGGGGACCCAGCACCGATCCTTGTGGCACTCCACTGGTCACAGGCCTCCAGTCTGAAAAGCAGCCTTCCACCACCACCCTCTGTCTTCTACCTTTGAGGCAGTTCTGTATCCAAATGGCTAGTTCTCCCTGTATTCCCTGTAGACCTCCCTGTATTAGATGAGGTCTAATCTTGCTTACCAGTCTCCCATGAGGACCCTTGTTGATTGCCTTAATGAAGTCCATATAGGTCATGTCTATCGCTCTGTTGCTGCTTCAAAAATCTCAATCAAGTTAGGCAGACGTGATTTCCTACACACACAGCCATGTTGATTATCCCTAATGAGTCTTTGCCTTTCCAAATACATGTAAATCCTGTCCTTTTCATCTGTTATCCTGTTTGCTGATTTTACTTCTGGGCTGAGAACGGTTCAATTTTAAAATTCTCATCCTTGTGTACCAATATTTTCAAAGCCTTGCTCTATCCCTTGCTCTGATCTTTTCCAGCCTGACACCCCTCCACTTTCTGTGCTCTTCTAATTTAGGCTTTGTGTCCATCCCTGATATCCTTAGTTCTGTTGGCAAAAGCCATCAACATTGTCTACACTCAAAGCTTCAAATTTTTTTGTTTCCCTGAACCTAGCTCCCTCACTTTCTTCCTTTAAAGTTGCTCCTTAAAACCTACCTCTAACCAATATTTTTGTCATCTGTCCTAATATCTCTTAATGTGGCTCCAAAGTGTTATGCAACACTGCTGTTGAACGGCTTCTACATTTTATTATGTTGAAGTCACTAAATGAATGTAATTTGTTTTTGTTACAAGTGTAAATTGGAACCGGGCATATGCCACTGAAGCATCCTTGTGGGACGTGTATGTAAATGATTCACTTTTGGGAATTGGAGGGGAGGCTTGAGCGAGTAGTGTTTGCATTTATATTGGTACAATGGACCTCTCAGTATTTCGGTGCCAGTGTTTTCAACACCAAAATAATTACTTGAAATGAAATGATTGAGAAGCAAATAAATCTTTAATAGTTGGTACTACATGCATTTTTAAAAACAGGTACAGTTAGCGTGGTACCAGAATGTGAGCTTGTGCCTTGAACCCCCATTTTGTGGTTTCAATGCTTGTTTGAAACCAAGATTTATTTTAGTGCTCCTTTTAACATACTCTTATTGGGCCTTGGTTTTATTCTTGTTAATTTTGGTACATTATTCGTGTTGATCAGCAACTTTCGGCATATTCAAGGTTAGCTATGGATGATTTTGTTAGGCGCTAGTGACTACTTCATACTTGACTACTCATTCATTGCGAGTGTTAATAGAAATTTGATTGTGAAAATGTTAAAATATTCTCCAGACCCATCTTCATGCGATATTGTCTATTTTCAAGAAGAGATTGTTGTGTAAAGTAATCCTGGTTTTAACGCATCCTGCTTCTCCCAAGCCCACCAGATACTGTGGTAAGTGAATCAGCTGAGGTTAGTTTTTTCAGTTTAGGCCAAGAGTCAAACTTGTGAGCTTAATGTTTTGGATAACTTATCTCAGCACCATGTACTGTGTTTACCAAATGAGCCATCACTGAGCCCCTGGGCAGTCTTAAATCTAATAAAAGAAATGTATACACAAGAAAATGCACTCAGCTGATGTGGTTTTAACTTGTACAGAACAAAGTGGTCCTAGATAAAATCCTCTGGTCTGAGTTGAGTTGCTTGAAATTCTGCAGTCGGTCTTGCAACTGCCGTCCTAGCACAAGGCAAGTCGCTCTGAATTCTTGCTCCCGATACTTGAGTAACTATTGGAAACTTCTTTGCATGTGACCTTTTCAGTCACTTTCAAAACCATCTGTCTTCATCCAGGTAATTGAATGTCAACTTGGACATTACTTTTCAAATATCTTATATGCATTTATATTGCATTTATAAATATGCTTAGCTTTTGTCATCCTCAGAAGTGCAGTCACTTTTTTATATAAAGTTCCAGCCAATGTTTATACAGAAAGGTTTCTTGAATAGAAATTAGGCAAATTGCTAAATTGTTCTTTGTTGGAGTAATGGACTCTGGTCTTACCTTTCTTCGAATAGTGCTGGGGAATCTTTTACATTCAGCAGAGTAGGCAGACGGGACAAAGACAGCCATCTGATAATCCATTACGCTCCCCGTTTCTGCAATGAAATTTCAGTCCAGATGTTTGTGCTTAAGTCATGGAATGAGGTTTGAACCGATGACCTTCAGAATTGAACTAAATTGCTACCACTGAACCAGACTAATACCATAGTTGGATAAGTTACTAGAGAGCTGCCTGTGTTTGCTGAACTGTAGCTGTCATTACTTCCCTTCTTCATAAAGGTAGGAAGAAAGCTCGACCTGAGGGAGAGCTGGGAGTTGTGAGTAAAAGTAGGATTTAGAGATTGGAGTGTATTTGTTTATGAAATAACATTGTTCGATGTTCAGTTTGGATGACTGAGAATCTATATCTTGATTTTTACAAAAAAATGTTATAGATGACTGCTAATCAAGTGCGTTTAATGATTTAATTGCTTGGATGCCTCCACAAAATTGCAAATAAAATACTTGCAATACATGTGGCCAGTTTCATTAGTAATGACAACATCATATGCACTTAATTTTAAAATTTCAGTGTGTAGCTTTTTGATCTTTTCAGTTGGCTCTGAAAATATTTAAATTACAGTAAATCATACTCTGAAAGCAGTACCTTCAGACTTAACTGTTGTTATAAACCTTGGGCAATTACTTGTAAATGTCTGTCTGTAACTGACTGGCCAAACTCCCCAGTTGTTACCGAATGTCCATGGACATTTTCATTTTCAAACTCACCCCATGGATGTAAACAAGAACTCTGGACAGTTAAGGCCCTTCACCCCCAGTCTCAGCCAAGTGTTTATGAAATCATATCTCATAATCTTACCACTGGCTTGGTTTACATTGATTTATTCTGGAAGTTGAAAAGATATCTGCATTGTCTTGATTTCTAGGAATTGGCACTGACTGAAGAAAGTCGTAAGGAAATTGAGCATTATTGTTTAAACAATAACAAAAATTCAACAAAATATGGCATTTTAAAGTGCTGCATCTTGCAGCATAGTATGCTCTCTGCTAAGTCAGTTTGTAACACTTGTTTTGCAGAAACTAGATTTGATTTCAGCAATATGGCAACTTGATCCATGTTCCTGCTATTTTAACTGTTCTCGGTTTAGCAGTTACTCTGTTTATACTTGTGATCATTGATTAGCAAAATGGATATGTGTCAAAAATCAGATAGTATTTGATCATTTTGATTTGTGAAAAGGATGTTGTCTTTTGATAGGAATGTGGTGTCACGATCTCAAATTTTTTCTACGCTGCATTACATTTGTTTAGGTTTTGGAAATTTCCAAACAAATATGTTAAGCTGGCATTTTAAATATTTATAGGTACTAAATCCAGATGTAAATTTACAATTACCCTTGAGTTGGTTTTGGTTGAAATATATAATTCCAATCTGTGCTTGGAATTTTACAAAATGGATAACTTTGCTGTTACTTCTCAAAGATCGCACGTTCACCAGCTTGTGAGCACCAACTTGTCAAAGTCATGAACATTGCTTACTTACTTGAAACGTGAAATCATATATTTAAGGTTGAATTTTGTTGAATTCTGATGGCAAATTTGAATTGTTCTTTAATATTTCCTGTACTTTCAAAGTGGAAAAGCAATATAAAAGAAACAGGTATTAAAACAGTTCAAATTATCTCAGTACTAAATTATTTATGTTCTAAAATTCAGAATTATATCCTCAAATAAAGGAAGTTTAATTTCAAAACCATTCTTCACTTTCTTTGACAACTTAGTAAATAGTTGACCCACCTTCACGATTCTGAATTGTATGGCCCAAACAAATAATTAAATACTTACCAAAGCTGAATCAGACTGCATGGATCCTGAGCTTGATCCCTTTTATTGCGTGATCCCAACTAATAAGGCAGGTGAGCTTACAGCATGGATAGGTACCTGGACTTCGATGTTGTGGCCGTTTCGGAGACATGGATAGAGCAGGGTGAGGAATGGATGTTGCAAGTTCCAGGGTTTAGATCTTGTATTAAAAACAGGCAAGGTGGTAAAAGAGGGAGAGGCGTGGCCTTGTTAGTCAAAGATAGTATAACGGTGGCTGAGAGAACTTTTGATGAGGACTCATCTACTGAGGTAGTGTGGGCCGAGGTTAGAAACAGGAGAGGAGAGGTCACACTTCTTGGAGTTTTTTATAGGCTTCTGCAGAGTTCCAGGGAGGTGGAAGAGAGGATTAGCAACATTATTCTGGGTAGGAGTGAAAGGAACAAGGTGGTCATTATGGGGACTTTAACTTCCCCAACATTGATTGGAAATGTTATAGCTCGAGAACATCGGATGGATCAGTTTTTGTCCAATGTATACAGGAGGGTTTCCTGGCGCAGTATGTCGAAGGGCCGACAAGAGGGGAGGCCACACTGGATCTGGTGCTTGGTAATGAGCCAGGCCAGGTGTTTGATTTAGTTGTAGGTGAGCACTTTGGAGAGAATGACCATAATTCAGTTACATTTAGTTTAGTGATGGAAAGGGATAGGTACATGCCACAGGTCAAGAGTTATAGATGGGGCAAGGGCAATTATAATGTGCTTAGGCAAGAATTAGGATGGGGTAGCAAAATGCAGGGGATGCAGACAATCGAAATGTGGAGCTAGTTTAAGGAACAGATATTGCGTGTCCTTGATGGGTATGTCCCTGTCAGGCAGGGAGGAAGTGGATATGGTAAGGGAACCGTGGTTTACTACAGAAATTGCATCTCTTGTTAAGCAGAAGACGGAGGCTTATGTGTTGATGAGGCAAGAGGGTACAGGTGAGGCGATGGAGAGTTACAGATCAGCTAGGAAGGATTTAAAGAGAGAGTTAAGAAGAGCAAAGAGAGGACACGAGCAGTCTTTAGCAAATAGAATAAAGAAGAACCCTAAAGTTTTCTATAGGTATGTGAGGAATAAAAGGATGGTTAGGGTAGGAATAGGGCCAGTCAAAGACAGAAATGGGAAGTTGAGTGTGGACCCTGTAGAGATCAGAGAGGTGCTAAATGAACATTTCTCATCGGTGTTCACTCAGGAAAAGGAGAATATTGTAGAGGAGAAGAATGAGGTATGAGATATTAGACTAGAAAGGATCGAGGTTAGTTATGCACAGATGTTATCAATTATAGAAGGAATGAAAGTAGACAAGTCCCCTAGGCCAGATGGGATTTATCCGAGGATTCTCTGGGAAGCTAGGGAGGAAATAGCAGAGTGTTTGGCTTTGATATTTGAGTCATCATTGTCTACAAGTTTAGTACCAGAGGATTGGAGGATTGCAAATGTTGTGCCCTTGTTCAAGAAGGGCAGCAGAGATGACCCAGGTAATTATAGACCAGTGAGCCTTACTTCTGTTGTAGGAAAGGTTTTGGAAAGGATTATGAGAGATAAGATTTATAGTCATCTAGCAAGCAACAATTTGATTTCAGATAGTCAACATGGTTTCATCAAGGGCAGGTCATTGAGTTTTTTGAGAAGGTGACCAAGCATGTAGATGAGGGTAGGGCAGTTGACGTGGTATACTTGGACTTCAGTAAAGCCTTTGATAAGGTTCCACATGGTAGGCTGATGGAGAAAATGCAGAGGCATGGAATTGAGGGTGATTTGGCAGCTTGGATTAGAAACTGGCTTTCTGAAAGAAGGCAGCGAGTGGTGGTTGCTGGAAAATATTCAGTCTGGAGTCCAGTTACTAGTGGTGTGCCACAAGGATCTGTTTTGGGATCACTGCTGTTTGTCATTTTTATAAATGACTTAGACACAGGCATAGGTGAATGGATTAGTAAATTTGCAGATGACACTAAAGTCGGTGGAGTAGTGGACAGTTTGGAAGAATGTTACAGGTTGCAGGGGGATTTAGATAAACTGCAGAATTGGGTTGAGAGGTGGCAAATGGAGTTCAATGCAGCTAAATGTGAGGTGATGCACTTTGGGAAGAATAACAGGATGGCAGAGTACTTGGTCAATGGAAAGATTCTTAGTAGTGTGGATGTGCAAAGGGATCTTGGAGTCCATGCACATAGATCCCTGAAAGTTGCCACCCAGGTGGATAGTGCTGTTCAGAAGGCATGCGGCATGTTAGGTTTCATTGGTAGAGGGATCGAGTTCCGGAACCGCAATATCATGCTGCAACTATACAAAACGCTGGTGTGGCCACACTTGGAATATTGTATACAGTTCTGGTCGCCCCATTACAGGAAGGATGTGGAAGCATTGGAAAAGGTGCAGAGGTGATTTACCAGGATGTTGCCTGGTCTGGAGGGAAGGTCTTATGTGGAGGCTGAGAGACTTGGATCTGTTCTCATTGGAAAGAAGAAGGCTAAGGGGGGATTTGATAGAGACATACAAGATGATCAGAGGATTAGATAGGGTAGACAGTTAAAGACTTTTTCCTAGGATGATGACGTCAGCTTGTACGAGAGGGCATAACTACAAATTGAGGGGTGATAGGTTTAAGACAGATGTCAGAGGCAAGTTCTTTACGCAGAGAGTGGTAAGGGCATGGAATGTCCTACCTGCTAAGATAGTCAACTCAGCTGCATTAGGGAGATTTAAACAATCCTTAGATTAGCACATGGATGATTTGGGATAGTGTTGGGGGATGAACTGAGAATAGTTCACAGGTCAGCACAACTTCGAGGACTAAAAGGCCTGTTCTGCGCTGTATTGTTCTATGTTCTATAACAATTGGTGCTCTGCCATTAATGTTGACTACCTAGCACTTATATTACTTTGTTTGTTACCACTTTAGCTACTGAAGGGTATGAATTTATATCAGATTCTGACTGCAGGCTTTTATGCAGTGTTTCCTGGTCACCAAAGTTTGTGCGTTTTGGAATAATTAAATGCTCTATTCAAGAAAAGCATAGTTCTCATCTTCAGTTGCATTTAAAGATCAGTTTCAGCAGATATGTAGGAGATCAGAAAATCAATGACTGGAGTGGTTTTTGATGATGCTGGTTAAAGATTGAGTGTTGATTTCTTTGTATAATGATGCAAAATTTTACTTTCACCTGCATTGGTAGACAGTTAGGTCCTTTGTTTTAACTGACTTCAAAGTTGACAAATCTGACCACCCATTCCCAGATTGGGTGGGCCAGTCTATGATGGGGCTTGGTCCATGACCACCTGATTTAGAGTTGAGTGCGGCAACAGATGATCTGTATTGACGCTTATGTATGTTTGTGGTCGGCCAATACTTTTGTGTTTTTGCTTATAAGAAAAGATTGCACTGTGGATGAAATGCTGGGAGACAAAATCATTACCAGTTATAAGTTGGTAAAAATTGCCATTCTCCACGTAAGGAGAAAAACACAGCTTAAAAATCCATCTGTGACTTATATTTGTGATCCATTTAATGGCCCTGCTATTATGTGCCTGATTTTCAACATTGTACTTGACATATTTCAGACTCCAGATGTTACGCATTGTGGTATTGGTGACATTGAAATTTGTTCAAGTAAATCTACTGTTTGTGTGACCTTTGTTGCAGGTTATGTATCTTGTACATACATGCTGGTGAACGTTGATGGGAATGTACATCCTCAGTGCAACAGAATGATTTCTCAGTGAACAGGGAGGAATTCAGCAAGAAATAAGAGAAACAGGGAACAAATCTGTGCAAGATGGCTCTCATGGATTAATTAAGCAGAGTGCTTTGTCCTGGATAGTGTCAAGTTTCTTGACTGTTGTTGAAGCTGCACTCACCCAGGCTAATGTCCAGCTAATGTAACCTCACTATTTATGAAGGGAGACAGAGAAAACAGCAAATTATAGACTGGTTAGCTTGACGTCAGTCATGAGAAAATGCTCAAATCCATTATTAAAGATTTAAGAGTAGAGCACTTGGAAGATAGTGACAAAATAGGACATAGCATGAATTTACAAAGGGAAATTATGTTTGACAAACGTGCTGGTACTCTGTGAAGATTTAACGAGGTTAGTGAATAAGAGAGAGTCAGTGGATGTAGTTTTTTTTTGAATTTTCCAAATGCTTCCAATAAGGTCCCATGGAATGGATTAGCCTGTAAAAGTAAAGCACATGGGACAAGAATTAGTGTACTGAAATCGATTGACAACTGATTAACAGTCAGGAGACAGAGTAGGAGTAAATGGGTCTTTTACTAAGTGGCAGGCAGTGCTACAGAGATCAGTGCTTGGACCCCAGCTACTCCCAATATATCTTATTCGTAATTTAGATGAGGAAACTACATGTCATATGACACAAGAGCATGGAAGATGCTGAGAAGAGTCTGTGCTTTGGACAAATTAAGTGGGACTTAGATGACAGATGCAGTATTATGTCGATAAATATGAGGTTATCCACTTTGATAGCAAAAATGATAAACATTATTGTCAGAATGGCGATAGATTGGGAAATGAGCTTGGTTGTTGTTAAGATTCAGATCCATCACTAAGGATTTGATTGCCAAGTCAGTACGGGATTGTCAAGAGGAGATCATGCCTGACAAATCTGTTAGATTTCTTTGCCGGGGTAATCAGCAAGTAAAACGACTAAGAGTCAGTCGATGTGATTTATGTGGATTTCCAAAAGGCCTTTTACAACATGTCACACAGGAGGCTGCTAAATAAAATAAGCCCGTGGTGCCATGGGCAAGGTAATAGCATGGATCAAGGATTGGTTGACTGGAAGGAGGTAAAGAGTTGGGATAAAAGGGGTCTTTTTCAGTATGGCAACCAGTGACTAGGGGAGCTCTGCAGGGGTCATTGTTGGAATCGCAAACTATTCATGTTTCACATTAGCAATCTGCATGAAGGAGCTGAGGGCATTGTTGCTAAGTTTGCAGATGACACAAATCTAGGTAGAGTTGCAGAGATGCTGCAGAAGGACTTGTACAGGCTAGGGGAGTAGGCAAAATAGTGACAGATGGAATAGTGTGGACAGGTTTGAGGTTATGCACTTTGGTCGGAAGATTGGAGGTGTAGATTATTTTCTAAATGGGGAAAGGCTTTGGAAATCTGCAGCACAAAGGATTGTTTTAAAGTTAACGTGCAGATTCAGTTACAGTTAGGAAGGCAAATGGAATGCTGGTATTCATTTCAAAAGGACTAGAAAATGAGCAGAAATGTTCTG
This sequence comes from Chiloscyllium plagiosum, assembly GCF_037043375.1. Lineage (NCBI taxonomy): Eukaryota > Metazoa > Chordata > Chondrichthyes > Orectolobiformes > Hemiscylliidae > Chiloscyllium > Chiloscyllium plagiosum. The sequence goes on from NW_028270143.1 coordinate 59,087,030, forward strand.
CTGAGGCTGTATGAAAGCTCTGAGACTGCATTGGCATATTGTGTGCAGTGTACCTAAGGAAGGACATGTTGGCCTTGGAGGAGGTCCAGAGGAGCTTTACAAGAATGATGCCAGGAATGAAGGCCTTGTCATATGAGGACCAGTTAAGAGTAAGCCCGTATTCAATTGAGTTTAGAAGAATAGGGGGTTCTTATTGAAACTTGTAGAATACTGAGAGGCCTGCATAGAGTGGATGTGTCGAGTATGTTTCCACTCTTAGCAGAGACTTGGACTGAAGGATACAGACTTAAAGTGAAGGAATGACCCTTTAGAAGTGAAATGAGGAGGAATTTCTTCAGATGTTGGTGAATCTGTGGAGCTCATTACCACAGAGGGCTGAGGAGGCCAAGTCATTGAGTGTATTTAAGACAGAGATAGATAGGTTCTCGATTGGTAAGGGGATCAAGGGTTAAGGCAGGAGAATGGGATTGAGAACCATATCAGCCATGATCGAATGGTAGGGCAGACGCCATGGGCTGAGTGGCGTAATTCCACTCCTGTATCTGTTGTCTTATGGTCTTTGATGTGGTGAGATCTGGTGTCCTTGTACACCAGTCACTGAAGTTAAGCATGCAGATGCAGCAGACAGTGAAGAAGGCAAATGGTATGTTGCTCTTCAGAGCAAGAGGATTTGAGTGCTGGATCAGAGATGTCTTAGTGCAACTGTACAGCACATTGTTAAGACCATATCTGGAGTATTATATGCAGTTTTAGTCTCTGTGTGAGGAAATATGTTTTGGTGATTGGCAGAGTGCCAAGAAGCCTTTTACCAAACTGATTCCGAGGATAGTGGAACTGACGGGAGAGACTTGATTGACATTCTTCCTCCAATCCTAACCATTCGAAACCTACAAAGTTCCAACAGAATTAGATGTGGGAGATGCAGGAAGGATGTTTTTGATTACTGTGAGGTCCAGAACCAGTGTTCACAATCTAAGGATAAGGCCTTTTAGGACAGAGATGAGGAGAAATTTCTTCACCCAAAGAGTGGTGAGCCTGTGGAATTCTCAGCGAAAAATCTGTTGAGGCCAAAACATGCAAAAATGTCAACATAAGGTGTGGGTATAGTTTTTAGGTCTAATGAGTTCAAAGACACGTGGAGAACGTGGGAATTGGATATTGAATTGGATGATCAGCTGTGATCATATTGAATGGTGGACCAGGCTCAAACGGCTGAATGGCCTACTCTTATTCTATATGTGTGTTTCTGTATAAGTGGATGGCACTCTGTCCACCACCCGAAACATTCGCTTACTCTACCACAGTGAGAGCATTATGTACCATTTACAAAATGTACTGCAGAATCTTGCCAAGGCTCCTTCAAGAAAAGCTTTTGAGCCTGGAAAGTCTACCATCCAGAGGAAAAGGGCAGCAGATGTGTGGGAACACCACCATCTTCAAGTTCTCCTTCAAGCCACACACCATTCTGATTCAGAAGCATATTGACTTCTGTTCACCATCATTGGGTGAAAATCGGGAACTCCCTCCCAATAGCCCTGTGGGTGCATCTGCTCCAGATGGACTGCAGGCATTTGACAAAGCGGCTCACTCACTTTCACGTGGACAAATAGGGGAAGGCAACGCATGTTGACAAAGCTAGCTACGCACACGTGCCATGAAAAAATGTAAAATGTCACACTTGACTTGGCTTCTCAGCTTTGCCCCTACTGTCCTACTCTCTGGTTGATCATGAAAAATAAACTGTATTGGATCACCATCCCATTACGTCACCCCCAAAATCACTGGTCTTGGTAGACTCTTAGCAAATTTATTTTTCCATATCCTTCTTAATACTTCCAATCTTTCATCTCTTGTCTGAGGAATTTTTAAATCATTACTTGTTCTCGCTTTGAGAATGTTCATGTTTCGGAACAGAGCCTGTCACCATTGTCCATGACCTCATTGTGAATGAATACACTGACATCCAGGTGTTGACAGAAATCTGGCTCTGAGATCATTCGACACATTCCTTTATTTGTCTGTCGAAGCTACTGCGGCCGAGACATTGCTCATATCACTACCAAGAATAGCAACTTGCAATTACATCATCAAGTTCCACGTTGGCCCCACTCAAAATTCCTGGCACAGTTTTTTGACCACCTCATTGCTTTTCAGCTTTAAATCTACAATCCTCCCAACCTTGTGCTGAACCTATGCAGTCGTAACATCTGTGAAAATGACAAAAAGGTACAACCCTTGTGATGACATGGTTTCTGCAGCACAGATACAGACCAGCAGATGCAGGATGGTTTATTTTTAATGTTATTTCAGTTTTGACGGAATCTCCTCTAGTCTTTTTTAAAATTTGACCCGATCACCATATGATTCCTTTCTCCCTTGTGCTTATTGAACTTCCTTAGATGCATTTAGATATTTTGATCCTAACCTCACTCCCGGTGGTGATACATTCCAAATTCTAACCCCAGTTTGAATCGACAAGTTTCTCTTGAATTCCCTGTTGGATTTAACAGCAACTATCTTATAGTTATAACCCCATGTTCTGGTCACTCCACATGAGTGGAAACGTTTTTGTTCGGTCAGCATTATCGAACATTTCCATAATTTTCAAGACTTCAGGCCACCCTCTTCTCTGAAGAGAGAAAACTGATGATCATCAATTCTGTCTCCTCCCATTTTCCTTGTATCATGATTCTCACCACCACGGCACGGTGGCACAGTGGTTAGCACTGCTGCCTCACAGCGCCAGAGACCTGGGTTCAATTCCCGCCTCAGGCAACTGACTGTGTGGAGTTTGCACATTCTCCCTGTGTCTGCGTGGGTTTCCTCCGGGTGCTCCGGTTTCCTCCCACAGTCCAAAGATGTGCAGGTCAGGTGAATTGGCCATGCTAAATTGCCCGTAGTGTTAGGTAAGGGGTAAATGTAGGGGTATGGGTGGGTTGCGCTTCGGCGGGTCAGTGTGGACTTGTTGGGCCGAAGGGCCTGTTTCCACACTGTGAGTAATCTACTCTAAGTCATAATTTCCAATGTTGATATTGGCCTAATCCCCTACCCGGCCTCTCATTATATACAACCTGAACCCTCACTCAACACTTCTTCCTCCTTCCAATTGTTTCAGTCTTTACACCAAAAGACCAATCAGTCTTTTCTGATTTGTACAATTTCTTGGTTTTACTTTCTAGTGATTTTTCTTGTACTTTCTTGAGAGACTCAGCTTTTCATAATGTGGATATCAGAATTATTCTTTCAGCTATTCATGGTTCAATTCAATGTTACCATCACCTCTCTGCTATCTGGAAATGCATGCTAGCAGCTTTTACTTTCCAGAAAGGTTTGATGTATTCTGTGTTGCTACTTGTGGTGATTTGTGTAACTGCCCTCCCCTGGATCCTCCTCCTCATTTATCTTGTTGCAGCATTTGTTTGCAAGGAATGTGTAGCCAAAATGCACTGGCCATGCTTGTCCATGGGATGTGTGCATCACCTGCAAAGCTGGAATTCATTGACTGTCAATAATTGGCCTCACTGAGGAGATGGTGAGCTATTGCCTTTGAACTGTCTGTTTGTGGAATGAGTTTCAGGATTTCGATTCTACGATGATGAAGGAAAATCAATACATGTCAAAGTCAGGTGATGTTTTGCAGCTTGGTCAGAGATCTGCTGCCCTTGGTCCTTTAGGTGGTAGCTGACTGGCTAACTGAGGCTTGGTGAGTTGCTGTAATACACCCTGTGGATGGTGCACATGGCTGCTACTGTGTATTGGTGGCAAATAGTGTGCAGTTCAAGTGGACGTTTGTGGCCTGGATATTGTCAAGCTGCTTGAATGTCATTCGGTGAGCCCATCAGTCAAGTGGTGAGTTTTCCTGGTGCTTTGTGGATTGAAGGCTGGAGGTGGTGGGTTAGCCATTGCAGATAAGAGCAGATGGGCCCAGCAATTGATATGCTGATCAAAGATCTGCTTTGTGCAAACCTGATCTGGAATAGTTGGTGGGGTTGCAAGATCTCTGAGATATGTATTAAACCAGCTGGCATGGATCATTAAGAGAAAGCTGATGTTGTATCACTCAAGCTGGAAATGATGGAAAGAAATGAAGAGGACTTTTACAATAATGGTTTTGCCAGAGCTGTCAATGCTGAGGATAGTAGTGGTCGTATTGTGTTTGTTTGATCCAGACTTAGGCAGCAGAGTCTGGTCATCAGACAACTTAGACATTTTTGCCATTGTACCAAGACTGTGCTCTGCAAGTCTGTTTGGTAGCTAGAGTGTAACCGCCACCCCAAACTGAAAGAATTCATGCAGAGACATCTTCCAACCCTCAAAATGAAGTTTGAAGCCTGGAAATTAAGCACCTTCATGGACAGCCCCAGCAGTGACTGACCAGAATGGCGTACTGCTGTTGTTGTATAGGAGCTTGGATAACATGACATAGCTGTCCTAAGTGTGAAACCAGTCAGATGGGAGAAGCTCAACACAGGGAACAAGGTGACAGTTATATCTTCTTCTGCAAAGTTAAATCAGAAGAAGAAGATTGTAGTCTTCTCAGTGTTGGCATAGCCATGAAAAATGAACTCCTTGTCCATCTCAGCGATTCCCATTGCAGTGTAAATGAATACCTCATGACCATTTGGCTCCACTTTGCCTCGAACTAGCACGCTGCAGTCCTGAGCACACACCACAACACAGGACAGGACAAACATTTCCAGAGAAGAATTTGACTGCAAACTTGAACAGTCCATGGCCTGAGTCCCAGTAGGCAACAAGCTGATTCTGGTCGCTCTCCATTAGGAAGAGTGTCATTAAAACTGGAAAGGGTGTAAAAACAACTTACAAGAATGTTACTGGGACTGGAGAATTTCAGTTATATGGAGAGGTTGGATGGGCTGGAGGGTAGGGTGTTCAAGGATGATCATATCGAGGTTTATAAAATCATGAGGGGCATAAATAAGGTGAATCGCCAAGGTCTTTTCACAAGGGTAGGGGAGTCCAAAACTAGAGGGCATAGGTTCAACAGGAGAGGGAAAAGATTTAAAAGGTTTCAAATGCTTGTTGTGGTGCGTGTATGGAATGAGCTGACGGAGGAAGTGGTAGAGGTGAGTACATTTGCAACATTTAAAAGACATTTGGACAGGTACATGGATAGGAAAGGTTCAGAGAGATATGATGGCAAATGGGATGAGTTCATTTAGGAAACTCGGTCAGCATGGATGAATTGGACTGAAGGGCCTGTTTCCATGCTATATGGCTCTATGACTCCTTGTGACTTCATTGCCAGATTTGGAAAGGATGCAGACTTCCAGAGGGATGTAATCAGGAGAAAAGAGTAAGGGAGTCCGAAAGCAACAATACCCTGCTCCTGAAAAAAAGTGTCTGAACACCGCCTTTGTGATAACCAGCAGTTTGTTCTGTCCGAAGACAAGTATGAGGCTACGTTGATGTACCTTTGTAGCAAGCACTGGCACTTACTTGACAACCTTCACCCAAGACCACAAGGACATGTGTATCATCATCAGTGTGGCAGGAGACAGACGACAGCTGCACGGACCACTCTCTAATTCACTCTGTTATGAATATCAATGTTTCCCTAAAGCAGTGGTGGCAACAGAAACAATCCTGCAGGAGAATCAATGTGAGACGGTCAAAGACCCAGACATCAGTTTGCTGTCAAACTGATGACTTCCTCCCAGTGACTCCGAGACGTAGAGGGTTCACAATGCCTGCTCTGCCCTCAAGGCCTCCACAATCAATACCTGCAAAGAGATGCTTGGTCACTTAATCAAGAAACACAAAGACGGGTTTGATGAGAACAAATCAGGAGATTCAGGAGCTGATAAGCCACGAGCACAAGGCATTTTGGAACCTGAAACAGCAACTTTTGAGAACTTGAAAGCAACTCTTGTCAGAGGCTGAAAGCTGAGGTCCAGCAAAACCCCACGACCCAAAGAACTGATTGTGGGTGGAGAAAGTGTAGAAGAACCGGTTGTTAGCCGAGAGCCACAGCATGTGTGGTTTCTTTAACACAGTCGATGTGCTTGTTGTTTGAGTCCGTAGATGAGTGCCGTGGTTCTAGGAATTCTCTGGCTGTCCTATGTTTGGTTTGTCCTATGATCGTTGCGTTGTCCCAGTCGGATTTGTTATCTTTGTCATCTGTGTGTATGGCTACTAGAGACAGCTGGTTGTGGTGATTAGTGGCTAGCAGACAAACAATGTAATGAGGACATGCCACTCCCAACACACTAGGCACGCTACCTTGTGTAAAAAGAAGTCTCGGAACTGACACTGAGACTTCTCCAACCACTGGGATTCATGACAACCCATAAACTGACAGCCACGCTCCGACAACAACTCACCAGAACAAAAGACCCCATACCCATCATGTGCAACACTAATGTAGTTTACAAAATTCTATGCAAAGACTGCACAAAGCACTATATAGGGCAAACGGGCAGACCACTAGCAATCCGTATCCACTAACACTAACTAGCCACAAAACACCACGACCAGTTGTACCTTGAGCCATGCACATAGGTGACAGGGACCACAAATTCAACTGGGACAACTAAACAATCATAAGACAAGCTGAACGTAGGACAGCCAGAGAATTCCGAGAAGCATGGCTCTCGTGCGTGGACTCTATCAACAAGCACATTGACCCTAGACACAACATACCAGCCACTACAACGAACAACTGGAAGCAGCAGAAATGGAGCCAAATAAATGCCAGAAGACAGTACAGCAGCGCTTCACAGGAGGCTCCGAAGTACCGAAGATGACACCTGGACAGTGGATGAAGCGTCTGCGAGTCAACTTCCCAGCTAGGCAAACACACCCACAACCACAGCGACTGACACTCTCGCTATAAACCTTAACACAAACCTAGAATGATAATAATTTACTACTAAACAGCAACAATATAATTCCAACATACTCACATCCCATAAGAACTCCCTTGGCAAAGGCAAATTCAGTAAAATAGATTATCTCACAAGCAATTCTGCAGCCTGAGAGTTAACAACATCAAGAGGAAACTCCGAGACTGAGAGAGAGCGAGAATTCAAGCATTTTGCTTTGGCAGGGGGAGATGTATAGGAGCTGCCAAACCTCACCAGCTACTGAAAGTTAAATGAAAGTGCTGGTTCTGTGGGAGCTTGACCATGCCCTGCTTCTATTGTTCCAACTTAAAAAAAACCCAAGGCCTCTCAAACTGTTTACTTTATTACCTTGGCGCAGACCATTTTTCACCTCTGTCTCAACCTCTCTTCAGAAAAAGGACAAAATACACCTCTTCAAGCCATTGTATCATCACATACTCTTTTCAAGACATCACTCTCCACAGTAAATACTGACGAGAAATTAGATTAGATTACTTAGTGTGGAAACAGACCCTTCGGCCCAACAAGTCTACACCGACCCTCCGAAGAGTAACCCACCCAGACCTATTCCCCTACATTTACCCCTTCACCTAACACTACGGGCAATTTAGCATGGCCAATTCACCTAACCTGCGGGAGGAAACCGGAGCACCCGGAGGAAACCCACGCAGACACTGGGAGAACGTGCAAACTCCACACAGACCGTTGCCCGAGGCGGGATTTGAACCCGGGTCTCTGGCGCTGTGAGGCAGCAGTGCTAACCACTGTGCCACCATGCCGATTCATTTGGTATCTAGTTCATCTGTGTTTCCACACTTGGACGGCCATATTGATCTTTCAGGGACCCTGTTCTCTCCCTAGTTACTCTTTTTCACCCTTACTATACTTACAGAATCTCTTTGGATTCTCCTTAACTCTCTTTGTCAACACTATCTCATATATGTCGTTTTTGCCTTCCTGACTTCCTTCCACAGTATACTCCTATTCCTAAGATTCACTTGACTCCTGCTGTCTATACCTGACATAGGCTTCATCTTTTCTTGACCAAAACCTCAATTTGTCTTATCATTCAGCATTCCCCACACCAACCAGTTTTGACCCTATACACTGAAAGGAATGTACTGTCTCTGAATTCTCGTTATCTCACTTTTAAAGGGCCTCCCATTTCCCAACCGCCCCTTTATCTGCGAGTAGCCTCCCCCAATCAACTTTTGGAAGTTCCTGTCTAGTACTATAAGAATGGGTCTTACTCCAATTTAGAACTTTAATTTGTTGATCAGTTCTATCTTTTTCCATAAATATTTTAAAACAAATAGACTGGTAATCACTGGTGAACACCTCACTTACTTGCCCTTCTTTATTTCACAAGAATACATCAAGTTTTGCTCCTTCTTTTCTAGGTATACCCACATATTGAATAAGAGAGTTTTCTTGTACACACCGAACAAATTCCACCCCATCCAAGTCCTATGATAGTTCCAGATTATGTTTAGAAAGTTAAAGTCCCCTATCTTACAACCCTAGTACTTTTAAAGATTTAGAGTCATAGAGATGTACAGCATGGAAACAGACCCTTCGGTCCACCTTTCCATGCTGACCAGATATCCTAAATTAACCTAGTCCCATTTACCAGCATTTGGCCCATATCCCTGTAAACCCTTCCTATTCATATACCCATCTAGATGCCTATTAAATGTTGTAATTGCACCAGCCTCCACCACTTCCTCTGGCAGTTCATTCCATATACGCGCCACCCTTTGCATGAAAAAGTTACCTCTCACATCCTTTTCAAATCTTTCCCCTCTTATCATAAACCTATGTCCTTTAGTTTTGCATTCCCACGCTTTGACTGTTCACCTATCTACATCCCTCATTTTTTTATAAACCTCTATAAGGTCGCCCCTCAGCCTCTGACACTCTAGGGAAAACAGCCCCTGCCTATTCAGTTTCTCCCTGCAGCTCAAACCCTCCAACCCTGGCTACATCTTTGTAACTCTTTTCTGAACCCTTTCAAGTTTAACATCAGAGATCTTCTTGCATATTTACTTCTCAATTTCCTGCAGACTATTGTAGGACTCAAAATACAATCCCAAAAAAATGATCATCCCTAATTTCTCAGTTCCACTCGAATAACTTCACTGGATGGTCTCTCAGGAAGATCCTCCCTAAGTACAGCCGTAATGTTAACTCTAACCAAAAATATCACTTCCCCTCCTCTCTTGCCTCCCCTTTCTCTACTTCCTGTAGCTTCTGTAGCCTGGAATATTGAGCTGCCAGTCCTGTCCAACCCTGAGCCACGTCTCTGTAATAGCTAGGATATCCCATTCCCATGTTCCCACCCATTCCCTAAGTTCATCCACCTTACCTGTCAGGCCTCTTGCATTGAAGTAAATGCAGTTTAATTTATCAGTGTTACCTCGTTTTCTGCCAAGCTTTTGTCTGCCTTGACTATTTGACTTGCTCCCCTTATCTACTGTACCAGCCTCTGCCTTTATTATTTTCTCATTATTGCTTTGGTTCCCACTAAATATTATTTTCACCTTAAAGAATTTGCTGTAGGCCACTTTAAAATTGGGGTTTGACAAGGCCTGGAGAAAAACACTAGTCTATTTTTTTAATAGGAAAATAAAAATCAAAGCCACGCCTACTACAAAAAAGAGCAATTCAGTCCAGCTCTCCTCCTCGTCTGTGATATTTGTCAATTGGCAAAGCATTCCATGGTAGTACTTGAAAGGTATTGAATTCTCCTAATGCCATGGCCATTATGAGCCCCTCAGCCATCACCACCCCAACTGAAAATGACCAGTCTGTTATTTGTGTGGCTTCTTGGTGTATAAAAGTGGTTATAACAGCAGTCACCTGTTTTAAAATGATTCATTTGCTGTGAAGTTCTTTAGGAAAGCATGAGAATGTGAAGGAAGAATAAACTCAATTTCATTTTGTTGCTTTTCACAAATGTCTCAAGTCAGTGAGTTTTTGATGTACAAGCTTGGATAATGTGCTTGTTTGTGCATGGTATTCAGTTCCTGAAGAATTGAATTTTAACCTTGAGTTTGCAAATGTATATCCTTTAAGCAGGATTTGTCAGATAGCAATCAGAAAAAAAGTGTGGCTGATCTTATTTTGCTTTGTGCACTTTTTGCATCCTTCTATTTGGTGATTTCAGTAAAATTGAGCACAGCATTGGGATCAACATAGTCTCTTCTGATCTGTCTCAGTTTATTGCGTACTGGGTTCAGTATACCTTTGTTCAGAAAACCAAGTTTTGACTGAACATTATGGTTATTAGAGACCTCCTTCCTTCCTTATCATCTTTCTTGTCTATTTAAAAATTGACTTTATCAGTGAATACAAGAGGCTGCTCCCCCTCTGAAACCAGCTGTCTGGCAGATTACTTCAATGAACCCCCACACACAATTTCATGTGGCCCTTTCAAAGTTTTCTCATGGGTGTTTGTAGGATTTCAGTGTTATCTCAATCAAGAAAATAAATACTAATGAGCAATTTCTTGTTTTAAAAATAAGTTTTGCTTTCTGATTCTAATTACACTGTTTATTTTAACGGCAGAAAACAAATTGGATAGATTTTTAGGAAATTTCTAGTGACTTGACAGTAATCTTTTTTCTGAAATTTATATTAGAAACCCATACTCCAGGCTAATTTTGCACCAACTTATGCCTGTCCTTTAGTTTCTGCTGCAGAAGGAAGTTTATTGATCAAATTCCATTTTGAAAAAAAAAGCAGTACTTTACTAATCAATGTAACTGGTGTGTAATTTGTCAGTGTACCTGTACTGCGATGAGGATGGATGATTGCAGGGAGGGAACCAAGTTGCTGCATTTTGAAAATTCGGTGGTTTTCTGAAGACAGTTATAATTTCACTTTTACTTAAATTTCACTTTGAAAACAACTGTTGTTTGAGAGTCATTAATTATTTTAGCAGTTCTTTTTATACTGCTGAATTTGATTATTTTATATAACATAGCTTAGTGTTAGTGTGACTTTATTTGATTTTGATGTTATCTTTGTGAAATATTTCCACTGGTTTTATTGCATAAAAGTTGTTTACTTTTCCACTTAGTAAGACAATGATTTCCCATCTTATCAGTTATCAACTCCAGTATGTATTGTGCACTTGCCAACAGAAATTATGTCATGGTTCGTTTTCTGATGAGTGGTTGATGTGTGTGCATCGCTGATCATATCACATCTCATTCCTTACAAAAACTTTTTTCAGGCATTTGTCACAACTGAGCAGACTTAAGGCCATTTAAATATTCCAACCAACATAGTAGGAAAATTGCAAATGGTGACAGTCTGAAATGAAAACTGTAAATGCTGAAAGTGGACAAAGCAGCATTAGAGGAAAACAGGTTCATGCATATGGCTCCATTGCCACTTAATTGCCAGATTGTCTGACATTCAGTATTTGATGAAAAGAACTTTCTTTTACTTAAATATTCAGAAGTGCAAAACCATTGTTTTCAGCCACCAATATTAAGGTAGTTCCCTAGCTATAAGATTTCATTCCACTCCCTGGAGTAGCAGAACTAGACTGATTACAACCTTGGCATTGTGTTTTTGTTTATTTATTCATGAGTGTGAGGACAGTGAGTGGCTTGTAGGGGAACTCGCAACATGTAGTATTCCACTTAATTTGCTGACCTCATCTTTCTGGATGGGAAAGCTGGAGGTTTGAGGCTGCTCGGCAAAAGTGAGGACTGCAGATGCTGGAAACCAGAATCTAGATTAGAGTGGTGCTGGAAAAGCATAGCAGGTCAGGCACCATCCGAGGAGCAGGAATATCGACGTTTTGGGCAAAAGCCCTTCATTAGGAATGGCGGCAGGGAGCCTCCAGGGTGGAGAGATAAAGGTGGTGGTGTGGGGTTGGGGAGAAGGTAGCAAAGAGTACAGTAGGTGAATGGGGGTGAGGATGGAGGTGATAGGTCAGAGAGGAGGGTTGGGGAAGGTAGCAAAGAGTACAATAGGTGAATGGGGGTGGGGATGTAGGTCAGAGGGGAGGGTGGAGTGGATAGGTGGGAAGGGAGATTGGCAGGGAGGACAGGTCATGGGGACAGTGCTGAACTGAAAGTTAGGAACTGGGGTAAGCAGGGGAAATGAGGAAACTGGTGAAGTCTATATTGATGCCCTGGGGTTGAAGTGTTCCTAGGAGAACATGAGGCGTTCTGCCTCCAGCCGTTGGGTGGTGAGAGAGCGGTGGTGGAGGACGCCCAGGACCTGCATGTCCTGGGCAGAGTGGGAGGGGGAGTTGAAATGTTGGGCCACTGGGCGGTGTGGTTGATTGGTGCGGGTGTCCCGGAGATGTTTCCGAAAGCGCTCTGCGAGAAGGCATTGGGGTCTCCCCAATGTAGAGAAGACCGCATTGGGAGCAATGGATATAATAAGTGACATTGGTGGATGTGCAGGTGAAACTTTGATGGATGTGGAAGGCTCCTTTGGGGCCTTGGATGGAGGTGAGGGAGGAGGTGTGGGCACAGGTTTTGCAATTCCTGCGGTGGCAGGGGAAGGTGCCAGGAAGGGAGGGTGGGTTGTAGGAGGGCATGGACCTGACCAGGTAGTCACGGAGGGAATGGAAGGCGGAAAGGGGTGGGGAAGGAGGTGTCAGAGATGGTCCAGGTAAATTTAAGGTCAGGGAGAAATGTGTTGGTGAAGTTGATGAACTGCTCAACCTCCTCGTGGGAGCATGAGGTGGTACCGATGCAGTCGTCAATGTAGCGAAGGAGGAGGTGGGGAGTGGTGCCGGTGTAACTATGGAAGATGGACTGTTCTACGTAGCTGACAAAGAGACAGGCAAAGCTGGGGCCCATACTGGTGCCCATGGCTACCCCTTTGGTCTGGAGGAAGTGGGAGGATTCGAAGGAGAAATTGTTGAGGGTGAGGACCAGTTCAGCCAAACGAATGAGAGTGTCAGTGGAAGGGTACTGTGGCTGCTGTTGAAGGAACTTTGGTGATTTGCTGCAGTGCATTTTGTACGTTTTGTGTGGTGCTGATAGTGTCATTAGTGATGAGAGTGAATGTTTTAAGATGATAATATGGTGCCAATCAAACGGCTGCTCTGTCCTGACTGGTGTCAAACATCTTGCGAGTTGGAGCTGCATCTATCCAGGCAAGTGGAGAGTATTCCATCACACTCCTGACTTGTGCCTTCGAGATGATGGACAAGTTTTAGGGAGTTGGGAATTAATTGCTTATAGAACTTCTGGCCTCTAAGCTGTTGTTGTAACCACCATATTTCTATGGCTGGTCTGATTTATAGTGAAGAGCAACCCCCAGGAGGGAGATGCCAGGCCATGGTGACAGAGGAGTAACCTCTGTCAATAAAATGGTTCAGAATTGATGAGGAAGGTGAGTTGGATAGACAGTTAGTGCTTAAGTTTGACAAGACACACTTGTAATTTACTTGTGTTTAAAATCCGGGGCTAGCACAGTCAGAAGGCAGGCTAACACCCATGATACAAATAGCTACGCATTTGAGAACTAAAATGCATTATAGTTACTTGTTTAGGCAAAAACTACATTCTGAAATATCCGAGAGATTATGTTTTGTTATCCCTATCTTTTCAGGTTTTCAGGAAATCATGAAGATCTGAGCAGTTTCATGATGATCATGGCTGCCTTCTGTCTGTTGATTATACCACCCATTATAGGATGTGAAATGTATACGTTTAAAACGCTCAAAGTGGGCAATTGCCTGCTTACTCTCCTTGCCTCCAGTGGTCACATTGAACAGAACATTCACACCAAATTGCCCAACCTTTCATATAATTTTTCCAGTTTTTAAAAAAAAATCTGTTTGAATCAATTCACTAATATTCAAACTTGTATCACAGCTCATTGTCTGGGTCAGGTTTAGAAATAGTTGGCAATAAACCAGATCAAGCTTTTGCCTCCTGTCGCAGAAAGCTGGAAGGGATTTTTTGAGGGTAGCTGTGGGCCAGATACAAATAGATGTCACCGGCAGCACCTGATACTGCTTGCTGCCACCTTTTGAACGTTTGGCAAACAAGCTAAACTCATGCAACCTCTCGTGCAAACCAGTAATGTATGTACTTTTATGCGATTTGGATCTGTCATCTTGGAACTTAAACCACAACAGTGCAAAATCGAAACAGGTCTGCAGGATTAGGTTTTCCACTAGAAATACAGACATCTAAATGTCAGGATTAAGTAACAGCCTTAACAATTATTCTTTGTAGTCTGATATCAAAATCTTTCTGTTATCCATAACTTAGTGATTACAGTGTTCCATCAGAATGTTACAAAAAATGAAGGTCAAACCAACGCTCTGTAAGTCAAACCTAAATTGATTTTGTCTCAGAATATTTGCTTTAACTCGTCTCATTTAAAAAGAGTGGATGGTGTTCGTGGCTCAATGCTATATGCTTGTCTTCTCATGACCAGAATTGCAGAATTTAGAAAACCAATTAGTTGATTGGATGATTAATAATTTTACCTCCTTCCATTCATTTCTTTTTTTTTTGAAGGTAGATGTGCTGTAAATTCTGTTTTTCTGCTCATTCATCATGTTTGTCCATGTCTGAAAAACTCTCCGTTTGAAAGCAGTTAAATCTGACTGCCATAAACGTCCACCCCATTTAGACTATAAGGTATAGTCACATTGAAAGTGCCGCAGGCTGTGAAAAAAAGTCAGTTGATATGCTGGCCTTCATAATGAGAGGATTTGAATTTAAGGATCAAGGATGTCTTGATGCAATTGTACAGGGCCTTAGTGACACCACACCTTGGGTATTGTTTATAGTTTTGATTTCTTTATCTGAGGAAGGATGTTCTGGCTATGGAGTACAGCAAAGATTTACCGGAATGATTCCTAGGATGGCAGGACTAACGTAGGAAGAGAGACTGGTTAACTTAGAAGTATGTTCATTGGATCTTAGAAGAATGAAGGGAGGGATCTTATTGCAATGCATCAATTTCTAACAGGCCGAGACAGAGTAAATGCAAAGAAGATGTTCCTGATGACCAGGGATCTGGAACGAGGCGTCACAGTTTAAGGATAGAGTGTAGTTTATTTAAGACTGAGATTAGCAGAAGTGTTTTCACCCAGAAAGTGAGAGTCGGTGGAGTTCTTTGCCACAGAAAGTGTAAGAGGCCAAAATGCTGAATGTTTTCAGGAAGAAGTTGAATAGCGTTCTTCAGACTGAAGGGAATCAAAGGATGTGGGGAGAAAGCAGGAATAGGGCACTGAGTTGAAAGATCAACGAAGATCATGCTGAATGGCCTACTTTTGCTCTTATTTTCTATGTTCACTTTGTAACAACAGTGGCTGGCGCGCCAGGAATTTTTGCACCTCATCAATGAATAGAGGAAAAATATAATTTTCAGCATGGTATTATTTGGAATTTCATGATTCCAGATGGATATTGAACTAATTAAATTAAAGAATCTTGGCAGGAATCTTCCATTCGAGGGTGTGGCACTGGAAAAGCACAGCAGGTCAGGCAGCATCCAAGGAGCAGGTGAGTTGACATTTTGGGCATCAGCCTGAGAGATAAATGGGAGGTGGGTGGGGCTGGGGGAAAGGTTAGATGAAGGGCTTTTGCCCGAAACGTCGATTTTGCCTGTCCTCGGATGCTGCCTGAATTGCTGTGCTCTTCCAGCACCACTGATCCAGAATCTGGTTTCCAGCATCTGCAGTCATTGTTTTTACCTGGGGGAAAGGTAGCTGGGAGTGTAATACATTGATGAATGTGGAGGTGGAGGTGATAGGTCAGAGAGGAGGTGGAGCGGATAGTTGGGAAGGAAGATGGACAGGCTGAGAGGGTGTTGTGGAGAAAATATAGAGAACCACCAGGCGACGCAGAGAGTTCTTTAAGAAGTAGGTCTTTTATTTGCAAACAAAAAACCGTGACACTGAGAAAGCTGATTCTCGAATGCCCACGAACCTCAGGGTCCATGGATTTTTATTTTTTTTTATCATGCCGATAAGCTAATAGAAACATGTCCAACTGTATTAATCAAAGTACCTCACTCAAGCTACACAATAAACCAATGATGTTAGTTCCCATTATCTCTTTAGTTGTACATTCTACTTAATGTTATTCTAATGTCACGGTTGGATATTTATTGCCAACTGTGCAACAGTGATCTTCAATTGCAGACTAACCTATCATGATAGATATTTCACTATTCCATCTGTTGCAGTAGTCTCCTGTCTCAAGCTGACTCGACTAACTATTAATTAGATATTTTAATGTCATGTCCCAAATATTTACGGTCCCAATCCTATCATAATAACACTTAACAGAGAAACTTGCTTTATTACTTGTGTTATCTCCTCTCGCCATAGTGATCTTTCAGCCTTAACCTTACTCTGCTAATTGGTGTAAGAATGTTCCACTATGATTATCCCATCCTGCCTCCACAGAACACAGATTCCAGTGATCTTCATGCTTTAACCCTTCCCATGCTTTCATGTTCTTTATTTTCCATAAAGGCAGTGCCGTGTTGGAGGCTTGGGACTAGGACAAGATGGGGGGAGGGAAAATGAGGAAAATTAAACCACAGCAGTTTTAAATGGGAGAAGAACAGACAAAGGAAGTACATGGTGAGGTCGGTGCAGGAGAGAGAGAGAGAAAGAAACTGACATAGCAGTGAACATGCACAGTTACTGCCTTTGCTGTTTGAATTCACTTAAGTGAAATTCACAACTGATCTTGGAGGAACTGTTTAGGCGAAGTTCACAGCACAGAAACAGACAAGTGAACTGTTTTAAGTGTGGCCTACAGAAAGTCTGCAGTAGTGAGTAGAATGGGATCTTTCTTGATTATATGTTTTTTGAGATCTGTCTCTTGATTAAACTTAATATAAGCCATAACTATTAATTTAACTTGGGCAGTGTTTTGCAGAGGAATAAGACTGTGTTATTTTCTGGGTCTGTAGATTGGGAAGGAACAAAAATGGCCTTTAGTCGAGTGATATGCACTTGTTGTCAGAGGTGGGAGTGTAAAGAGAGTTTAAGGGTTACTGTGGTTTATATCAAAAACCTTCGAAAGCTGATTGGAGGCAGATGTTTGCAGGTAAAGGGACAGCTAGAAAATGGGAAGCCTTCAGAAATGAGATAACAAGAATCCAGTGAAAGTATATTCCTGTCATGGTGAAAGGGAATGCTGGATGACTAAAGAAATTGAGGGTTTGGTTAAGAGAAAGAAGGAAGTATAGACAGGATAGATGGAGTGAATCCTTAGAAGAGTATAAAGAAAGTAGGAGTATACTTAAGAGGGAAATCAGGAGGGCAAAAAGGGGACATGAGATAGCATTGGCAAATAGAATTAAGAAGAAGCCAAAGGGTTTTTACAAATATAGTAAGGACAAAAGGGTAACTAGGGAGAGAATAGGGCCCTTCAAAGATCAGCAAGGCGGCCTTGTGTGGAGCCACAGAAAATGGGGGGAGACACTAAATGAATATTTTGGATCCATATTTACTGTGGAAAAGGATGTGGAAGCTATAGAATGTCGGGAAATAGATGGTGACACCTTGCAAAATGTCCATATTACAGAGGAGGAAGTGCTGGATGCCTTGAAACGGTTAAAGGTGGATAAATCCCCAGGACCTGATCAGGTGTACCCTAGAATTCTGTGGGAAGCTAGCCAAGTGCTTGCTGGGCCTCTTGCTGAGATATTTGTCTCATCGATAGTTACAGGTGAGGTGTCGGAAGAGTGGAGGTTGGCTAACGTGGTGCCACTGTTTAAGCAGGTTGGTAAAGACAAGCGAGTTACTTTAGACCAGTGAGCCTGATGTCAGTGGTGGGCAAGTTGTTGGAGGGAATCCTGAGGGACAGGATGTACATGTATTTGGAAAGGCAAGGACTGATTAGGGATAGTCAACATGGCTTTGTGCATGGGAAATCATGTCTCAGACTTGATTGAGTTTTTTGAAGAAGTAATAAAGAAGATTGATGAGGGCAGAGCAGTAGATGTGATCTATTTGGATTTCAATAAGGCGTTCGACGAGGTTCCCCACGGGAGACTGGTTAGCAAGGTTAGATCTCATGGAATACAGGGAGAACTAGCCATTTGGATACAGAACTGGCTCAAAGGTAGAAGACAGAGGATGGTGGTGGAGGGTTGTTTTTCAGACTGGAGGCCTGTGACCAGTGGAGTGCCACAAGGATCGGTGCTGGGTCCTCTACTTTTTATCATTAAAATAAATGATTTGGATGTGAGCATAAGACGTATAGTTAGTAAGTTGGCAGATAACATCAAAATTGGAGGTATGGTGGACAGCGAAGAAGGTTATCTCTGATTACAATAGGATCTTGATCAGATGAGATAATGTGCTGAGAAGTGGCAGATGGAGTTTAATTCAGATAAATGTGAGGTGCTGCATTTTGGGAAAGCAAATCTTAGCAGGATTTATACATTTAATGGTAAGGTCCTAGAGACTGTTGCTGAACAAAGAGTCCTTGGAGTGCAGGTTCATAACTCCTTGAAAGTGGAGTCACAGGTAGATAGGATAGTGAAGAAGGTATTTGGTATGCTTTCCTTTATTGGTCAGGATATGGAGTACAGGAGTTGGGAGGTCATGTTGCGACTGTACAGGACATTGGTTAGGCCACTTTTGGAAAATTGCGTGCAGTTCTGGTCTCCTTCCTATCAGAAGGCTGTTGTGAAACTTGAAAGGGTTCAGAAAAGACTTACAAGGATGTTGCCAGGGTTGGAGGATTTGAGCTACAGGGAGCTACTGAACAGGGTGGGGTTGTTTTCCCTGGAGTGTCAGAGGCTGAGGGGTGACCTTATAGAGGTTTACAAAATTATGAGGGGCATGGATAGGATAAATAGACAAAGTCTTTTCACTGGGGTCTGGGAGTCCAGAACTAGAGGGAATAGGTTTAGGGTGAGAGGGGAAAGATATAAAAGAGACCTACGGGGCAACATTTTCACACAGAATGGAATGAGCTGCCAGAGGAAGTGGTGGAGGCTGGTACAATTACAACATTTTAAGAGGAATTTGGATGGGTATATGAATAGGAAGGGTTTAGAGGGATATGGGCCGGGTGCTGGCAGGTGGGACTAGATTGGGTTGGGATATCTGGTCGGCATGGACGGATTGGACCAAAGGGTCTGTTTCCGTGCTGTACATCTCTATGACTCTGAGCCTATGGTTAACTCCACCATGTGGTAGCAGGGTCCCAAGGCGGAAGATGAGGTGTGCTTCCTCCAGGCATTGGGTGGTTAGGTTTTGGCAATGAAGGAGACCCAGGCCCTGCATATCTTTGGTGGAGTGGGAGGGGGAGTTGAAGCGTTTAGCCATGGGGCGATGGGGTTGGTTGGTGAAGGTGTCCCAGAGATGTTCTCTGAAATGATCCGTAAGTAGCGTCCTGTCTCCCCATGTCGAGGAGACCACATCAGGTGCAACAGATACAGTAGATGACATTGGAGGTCGAGGTAAATTTCTGAGATGTGGACGGTTCCTTTGTCGCCTTGGATGGAGGTGAGTAGGGTGGTGTGGGCACAGGTTTTGTACTACTTGTCATGGTAAGGGAAGATGCCAGGAGTGGGGGGTGTGCTGGTGGGGCGTGGATCTGACATGCGAGTTGCAGAGTAAATGATTTCTGAAATGCAGAAAGGTGTGAGGAGGGAAATATATCCTTGGTGGTGTGGTCTATTTTACAGGTAGCATAATGGCGGAGGATGATGTATCCAGGTTTTGGTGGGATGGAATGTGTGGACGCGGCGGGAGTTCTGTCCTTTTTGCAATTGGAGGGACGGGGTTCAAGGGTGGAAGTGCGGGTAGTGGAGGAGATATGCAGGAGGGTATTGTCTACCACATGGGAGGGGAGATTGTAGTCTTTGAAGAAGGGGGCCATTTTGGATGTTCTGTGATCCTCCTGGAAGAGGATGTGGCAGAAGCGGTGGACTTGGGAATAAGGGATGGCATTTTTACAGAAGGCAGGGTCGGAGGAGGTGTAGTTCAGGTAGCTGTGGGAGTCGGTGGGTTTATAGTAAATGTCTGTGTTCAGTCGGTTGCCGTAGATGGAAAGGCCCAGGAAAGGGAGGGAGGTGTCTGAGATGGTCCAGGTGAACTTAAGGTTGGGGTTGAAAGTGTTTATCAAGATGATGAACTGTTTAACCTCCTCGGGGGAGCCTGAGGTAGCACTGATACAGTCATCGAGGTAGCGGAGGAAAAGGTACCAGTGTAGCTGCAGAAGGTGGACTGTTCCACATACCTGATGAAGAGGTAGGCATAGCTGGGGCCCATTCAGGTGTGCATTGCGACCTCTTTGTTTTGGAGGAAGTGGGAGGATTGGAATGAGAGGTTGTTGAGGGTGGGAACCAGTTCAGCCAGGCGGATGAGGGTGTCAGTGGAAGGGGACTGGTCGACGTGAGAGGAAAATGGAGGGCCTGGAGGCCTTTGTCATGGCAGATGGATGTGTACAAGGACTAGATATCCATGGTGAATATAAGGCATTGGGGGCTGGGTAAACGAAAGTCTTGAAGGAGGTGAAGGGGGTGGTTGGTATCCCGAACGTAGGTGGCGAGTTCCTGGACTAAGGGGGACAGGATGGTGTCAAGGTATGCAGAGATGAGCTCGGTGGGGTAGGAGCAGGCTGAGACAGTGGGTCAACTGGGGTTGTCCGGTTTTTAAATCTTAGGAAAGAGGTAGAATCGGGCAGTGTTGAGTTCACGGACAATGAGGGTGGAGGCTGTGGTTGGGAGATCCCCACAGGTGTTGAGGTTGTGGATGGTCTGGAAGATGACGGTTTGCTGATGGGAGGTGAGGTCGTGGTCAAGGGGAGAGTAGGAGGAAGTGCTTGGGAGTTGACGCCTGGATTCAGCATTGTCGAGGTCGGTGTGCCAATCTACCACAGTGCCCCCCCTTTGTCTGCGGGTTTGATGTTGATGTTAAGGTTGGAGTGGAGGACTGCGTGTTACGAGGGTGAGAGGTTGGAGTGAGTGAGGGGAGTGGACAGGTTGAGCGGTCTATGTCACGGCAGCAGTTGGAAATGAAGAGATCGTGGGCAGGTAACAGACCAGCACGGGGTGTCCAGGTGGATGGGGTATGTTGGAGTTGCGAGAAGGGCGTCCCTGGAGGGTGGACGCGAGTCTTGATGGAAAAAGTAGGCCCAGAGGCAGAGGCGCCGCAAAAAATGTGCAATGTCACAATGTGTGTCAAACTCATTAATCTGGGAGCATAGTGGGATGAAGGTGAGCTCTTTGCTCCCCTCAGTAAGGGGAGGTCTGGGGGAATGGTAAAAATACAGCGGGGTGCGAGCTGGAACCTGGTGTGGGGCTGGAGCTGGGAGTGGGGGGGTGGAGATTGCCACAGGAGTGGGTGTGGTTATTGGATCAGAAATGACATCACCAAAGGAAGTGATGCTCACCATGGGGCCTATGGTGGAACCCATGGGGGCAGCAGTGATGTAACCCGTGACATCAGGGATGCTGCCCACTGAGTTCCGGTGAGCGACATCACTGGGTGCGGAAGTGACATCGGTGATGTTGTCATCAATGTTCGGTGACTGACAACACTACGTCATCTACTGTATCCGTTGCATGTGATGTGGTCTCCTCTGCATCGGGGAGACAGGATGCCAACTTGCGGATCATTTCAGAGAACATATCTGGGACACCCGCACCAACCAATCTCACCGTCTTGTAGCTCAACAGTTCAACTCCCTCTCCCACTCCACCAAGGACATGCGAGTCCTGAGATGCCTCCATGGCTAAATCCTCACCACCAGATGCCTGGAGGAAGAATGCTTCATCTTCAGCCTTGGGACCCTGCAGCCACATGGGATCAATGTGGATTTCTACACTTTCTTCAATTCCCCTCCCCCTACCTTATCCCAGTCCCAAGCCTCCAACACGGCACTGCCCTCTTGACATGTCTGTCTTCCATTCCACCTATTCGCTTCATCCTCCTTTCCTATCACTTCTTCACCCCACCTTCATCTACCTATCACATTCCCAGCTACCTTCCCCCAGCCCCAACCCCTTCCCTTTATCTCAGCCCCCCGGCCCACAAGCTTCATTCCTGTTGAAGGGCTTACGCCGGAAACGTTGATTCTCCTGCTCCTTGGATGCTGCCTGACCTGCTGTGCTTTTCCAGCACTACACTCTACTCTGATCTCCAGCATCTGCAGTCCTCACTTTCTCCTAGGAATCTTCCATTTTATACCTTGAGCCTTTTTTTTAAACAATTTGTCTGATATACAATGATCTTGCACAAACAGATCTAAATGGAAAGAAACTTTGATTTCAAACTTCGATTTACACTGTGATAATAACACTGTGATTAAACTACATGTTTAATTGAAAGTTTTGGTTGGTTGTTATGAAGAAAACTTTTCTTCTTGGGGTATATTTTGGCAAGTAAGTTTTTGATCTGGGGACAAAAACAGTGCACTAAGTTGTCTCTAATTAGAGGCTGGAAGAAACCCAAGTTGTTTCTGATTCAAGTGCCAGCAGATTGAGGGGAAGTTGTACTACTTTTGGTAAAGGGCTTTGATTTCTGCTTCGGGGAGGAATTGTAGAACGTTTCCTGTTGGCTTTTGTATATCAAGGTTAAAGATTTTCTGTACTTCCACTTTTTCCTTGCTAACAATATATTAATGTAATGCACATTCAGGTGTTTGAATTTTGTATGTCAGCCAGTTGAGGAACTGCTCATGTTAGTTTGTTTATTTGGAGGGTGGGGAGATATTAGCTGGAATCACTACTTGTTTGTCAGGATTAGAGGCAATTGAGAGATTGTTGTTCAGTAAGGAATAAACTCAGTCAATTGTGAGGATTATAATTCCTTGCTCTATTAGGGGGTATTATTGAACACTCCACTTCTGCCACAGCTGAAACTAAAGGCAAAGAGATGGCCTAGTCATATTATCATTAGATTATTAATCCAGAGACTAGGTAATGTTCTGGGGACCTGGATTTGAATCATGCCATTGCAAATGGTAGAATTTGAACTGAATTGAAAAAATCTGCAATTAAGACTTTTGTGATCACTGCAAAACTATTATCAATTGTCAGAAAACCCCATCTGGTTCACTAATGGTCTTTAGGGAAAGAAATCTGCTGTTATTACTTTGGCCTGCATGTGACTCCAGACCCACAGCAATGAGATTGACTCTTAACTGCCCTCTGGGCAATTAGGGATGGGCAGTAAATGCTGGCACAACTAGTGACACCCAGATCCTGTGATTAAATTAAAAGAAAACAGAAACTCAAAATGTGGTCTCGAATGTCATGCTTTTCAAGCGCTGCTTCACATAATTGGGGAAATAACGTTATTACAATTGGGTCTGGAACTAATGAGAAAGGACTGGTCTTTGTTGAAATTTATTTCAAAGTTTAGCTGTTTTGAAAACTTTTGAAAACTGTAATTTTCCAGTGGTTAAATCATTATCCTCATAACAAAGGCTAATCCTCTCCAAAGGATGTTCAAAGATGTGGCAATAAAAACTAGAATTCAATGTGATAACAATAGATTTTGACTGATTTAATCCCATAGATTAGAGGCCCCCAATTGCTGTTGCCCTGAGTACCTTGCAATGCTGGCAAAGTTTACCAGTGTTCATTCGGCCTGAACAGCACCAAAGTTAAAAATTAGTTGTGATCTCCAAAAATATGTCTGGTAGTTACTAAAATGAGTTTACCTTTAAGTTCTTGTGTCATGTCATGGCAGACTCTTTCTAAATCAGAAATAATTGTCACTGGTATTTCCTATCTTGAGATGATATGCCTTATAGGGTTGTGGTGAATGTTGATACCTCAAATGATTAAAAGAATGCGATTAGCAGGAGCCAGACTATCTCCTGATGAGCAATGGCTTATCAGTGCTGTCTTGCTGTATTGCTGCTCAGTTATGTGTTGGAAACGAAAGTTGACATCTGAATAACTCTGTGGAGTCTTTTGGGTCAGAGCACAAACCAATCCCATGACAGACTGGATTAGGAGGGTGCAAATTGTGAATTTGCATCATTCTGTTGTGTAGCATTTGGTTATGTTACATACAGCTTTACATTCACTTTGGATCAAAGAACTTTAAAAAAAAATACTAGGCACTGCCAGTATCTGTGTGTGTGCTGCAAGTTACTTTCCTGGGATACAATGCAAAGGATGGCTTTTCTTTGCTGCTTTATGAACACTGAGAAAGTGCAGTTGGAAAATTCTGTTCCTTTGTTGCAGCATGATTTTAAGCAGGTAATCTCTTCTAGCATATTATGCTTCTTGTTTTGTTCATCCAACTTTGAATTTAATCAATAATGTCTGAGGAATGACCTAAGTTTCTTTTGAAATATATTAGCATGTGTTTTTGTTTTATTCTAACCATCTAATTTCAAGATGAAATTGTTCTGCAATTCATATTCCAGAAATTGGAAACCCTGCATGCATGTTTTGAACTGTGATGAATAACTGAGTTGATTTGATATGGCATGGTTTGGTGCTTGTATTTATTAAAATTGTGCAATGGTTTTGAAGACTTGCTCTTAGCAAGAAAAAATATATTACTCCAAGTCCAATCCTTGTTCCTTGTATAACAAAATAAAACTGCTGGAACTACGAAACTGTGGAGAGAGAAACAGAGTTATCCTTTCAGACTGGTAGCTTTCCACCTGAAACACTATTTACTCTCTCCACAGATGCTGCCTCTGACTTTTCTGCAGTCTGGGCACAGTGATCTTTAATACTCTCTTCCAATATACTTCACAACTTGATGTGAAGGCCCTTGCTTGCTTTCGTCTCTTGTTTTATTTAATCCTAACCAGAGCACCAATAATGGCTTCTCTCTCTGACTTTGCAATTTTAATACTGGAATCTGCTGTCTTAATGTTTTCTCTTGACAACCTCTTCTGAGTATCAGAGGTCCATCACCTTTTCCAACCTCTCTATTGCTTGTGTGTTGTCAGACCACTTGTTTGGCATTCGATCTACAATGTGCTGCAAACGCTTTTACTTTAACCCCAAAGCTATGATCAGTGGCACCTCGAACAAATAATGTGCCCCTGTCCTAATAATGTCACTCTCTTTATGGTCATTGTGTCTGGCTGAATCAATCTGTCTGCACATATGGTACATATCTGCCTCTAAGCCCATATTTTCTGCATCACAGAAAACTTTCTAGCTGGAATTTTGTGTCTATTTGCTGAAAGGAGAACATTTGTTGCATTTGGGGGAACAGCAGAAGATTGATTCTTTTGAAAAGCAACGCAAACACAGTGGGCAAAAAGGCTCCTTTTATACTGTCTACAAAAGGCCACCTTCTTGCCTCTCTATAATAGTCCTTCCTTCTGCCTTGACCCCTGCTACTCAAGCCCGTACATTTGCCCTTCAGGTTACTGAGCTTGTAGCGCAGATCAAAATTGATCTGACATGGTGGGTATCACGGAGACATGGCTGCAAGGGGATCAGGATTGGGAGCTGAATATTCAAGAGTATAAATTTTATCAGAAAGATAGGCAAGTGGGCAGAGGGGGTGGGGTGCCATATTAATTAGAAATGAAATGAAATTAATAGTTTAAAAAAAACAAAGTAAGGTCAGGTGGTTTGAATTGAAGAACCACAAAGGTAAAAAATACCATAGTTGGAGTTAAGTACAGGCCTCTACCTCCCCATCCCACTCCCATTTATCTCTCCACTCCCGAGGCTCTCGGCCTCATTCCTGATGAAGGGCTTTTGCCTGAAACGCTGATTTTCCTGCTCCTCAGCTGCCTGACCTGCTGTGCTTTTCCAACACAACTCTAATCTTGCCTCCAAATAGCAGGCAGGACCTGGCACACAGGATACATCAGGAGATAGAAAAGACGTATAGGAAAGGCACAGTTACAGTGATGATGGGGGATTTCACTATGCAGGGTGCTGGGAAACTACGTTTCATAGTGGATTGTAAGAAAAGGAGTTTGTGGAATGTCTACAAGATAGTTTTTTGGAGCAGCCTGTGGTGGAGCCCACTAGGGAATAGGCAACACTGGATTTAGTGTTGTACAATGAGGCAGACTTGATAAGGGAGCTTAAGGTGAAGGAACACTTATGAGGCAGTGATCATAATAGGATAGACTTTACTCTGCAATTTGAGAGGGAGAAGATAGAATCAGAGGTAACAGTATTCAATGAAGGCAACTATAGAGGCATGAGGGAGGAGCTGGGTAGAGTTGACTGGAAGAGGAGCCTCGTAGGAAAGACAGGGGAACAACAACAACGGCAGGAGTGTCTGGGAGTGATCCAGGAGATACAGCAGAGATTCATTCAGAGGAAAAGGAAGCATGGTACAGGAAGGATGAGGCAACCCTGACTGACTAAGAAAGTCAGGGGCAGTATTAAAGCAAAAGAGAGAGCAAATAATGTGGCAAAGGGCAATGGGAAACCAGAGGATTAGAAAGCTTGCAAAGACCAGCAGAAGGTAACAATAAAAGAACTAATGAAGGACAAGACTAAATATAAGGGTAAGCTAGCCTGTAATATAAAAGAAAGACTGTAAGAGTTTCTTCAGATATATAAATGGCAAAAGTAGACTTTGGGCCACCAGAAAATGACACAGGTGAGATAGTAGTGGGGAACAAGCAAATGGCTGAGGAACTGAGTAATTACTCTGCATTAGTCTTCATGCTGGAAGATACGATTAATATCCCAAAATTCAAGACAGTAAGAGGGCAGAGCTGAGTATAGTGACCATTACAAAAGGGAAGCTGCTAGAAAAGCTGAATGATCTGAAGGTGGATAAATCACCTGGACCAGATGGACTACACCACAGAGTTCCAGCTGAAGAGATAGTGGAGATGTTAGTGGTGATCTTTCAGCAATCGTGAGACTCTGGGAGGGTCCCAGAGAGCTGGAAAATTGCTAACATAACACCCCTGTTTAAAAAGGGAGTAAGGCACAAGATGGAAAATTATCGACCAATTAGCTGAATCTCGGTCGTGGGTAAAATTCTGGAATCCATTGTGAAGGATGAGATTTCTGAATACTTGGAAGCATATGGTAAAATAGGGCAAAGTCAGCATGGTTTCATCAAGGGGAGGTCATGCCTGACAAATCTGCTAGAATTCTTTTGAGGAAGTAATGAAAAGGTCAGACGAAGTAGAGCCAATGGATGTTATCTACCTGGACTTCAAGAAGGCCTTTGACAAGATGACGTGGAGGAGGCTACTGAGTGAGATAAGCATTGAGTGTGTGTTGCTGGAAAAGCACAGCAGGTCAGGCAGCATCCGAGGAGCAGGAAAGTTGACGTTTCGGGCCGGAGCCCTTCATCAGGAATGAGGGGCTGCAGCCCGAAACGTTGACTTTCCTGCTCCTTGGATGCTGCCTGATCTGCTGGGCTTTTCCAACAACACACACTCAACTCTGATCTCCAGCATCTGCAGACCTCACTGTCTCCTGAGTGAGATAAGTGCCCAAGGTGTTAGAGACAAGGTGCTAGCATTGATTGAAGCTTGGTTGTCTGGCAGAAAGCAGAGAGTGGGGATAAAAGGGTCCTTCTCAGGATGGCAGCTGGTGACAAGTGGTGTTCCACAAGGCTCGGTGTTGGGACCACAGCTTTTTACTTTATACATTTATGATCTAGATGATGGAACTGAGGGCATTCTGGCTAAGTTTGTAGATAGCAGAAAGATAGGTAGAGGGACAAGTAGCATTGAGGAGGCGGGGAGGCTGTAGAAGGATTTGGACAGGTTAGGAGAGTGGACAAAGAAGTGGCAGATGGAGTACAGTGTGAGAAAGTGTGAGGTCATGCACTTTCGTAAGAAGAATAAAGCCACAGACAATGTTCTAAATGGGCAGACAATTCAGAAGTCTGAAGGGCAAAGAGACTTGGGTGTTCTAGTCCAGAATTCTCTCAAGATAAACTTGCAGGTTGAGTCAGTAGTTAGGAAGGTAAATGCAATGATGACATTTATTTTGAGAGGACTTGAATTTTCAAGCATGATGTACTTCTGAGGTTCTATAAAGCTCTGGTTAGATCATATTTGGAGTATTATGCTCAGTTTTGGGCCAATATCTCAGGAAGGAAGTACTGGCCCTGGAGTATGTTCAGAGGAGGTTCACGAGAATGGTCCCAGGAATGAAAGAATTTCTGGTCTCCTTCCTATCGGAAAGATGTTGTGAAAATTGAAAGGGTTCAGAAAAAATTTACAAGGATGTTGCCAGAGTTGGAGGATTTGAGCGACAGAGAGAGGCTGAACAGGCTGGGGCTGTTTTCCCTGGAGCATCGGAGGCTGAGGAGTGACCTTATAGAAGTTTACAAAATTATGAGGGGCATGGATAGGATAAATAGGCAAAGTCTTTTCCCTGGGGTCGGGGAGTCCAGAACTAGAGGGCATAGGTTCAGGGTGAGAGGGGAAAGATATAAAAGAGACCTAAGGGGCAACGTTTTCACGCAGACGGTGGTACATGTATGGAATGAGCTGCCAGAGAATGTGGTGGAGGCTGGTACAATTGCAACATTTAAGAGGAATTTGGATGTGTATATGAATAGGAAGCGTTTGGAGGGATATGAGCTGGGTGCTGGCAGGTGGGACTAGATTGGGTTGGGATATCTGGTTGGCATGGATGGGTTGGACCGAAGGGTCTGTTTCCATGCTGTACATCTCTATGACTCTATGGGAGGAATGTTTGAGGACTCTAGATCTATACTCGATAGAGTTTAGAAGGATGAGGGGACTCTAATTGAAACATACAGAATACTGAATGACCTGAACAGAATGGATATTGGGAAGGTGTTTCCATTGTTAGGAGGGATTAGGACCCGTAAAGAGTAAAGGACCCGCTTTCGAGTAAAGAGAAGACCTTTTACAACAGAGATAAGAGAACTTCTTCAGCCAGAGAGTGGTGAATCTATGGAATTCACTGCCACAGAAGGCTGCAAAGGACAGGTCATTGAGTATATTTGAGATAAATAGGTCCTTGAATATCAGGGGGATCAAGGGTTACAGGGAGAAAGTGGGAGAATGGGGTTGAGAAGCTTAAGCCATTATTGAATGGCAGAGCAAACCTGATGGGCTGCATGGTTTAATTTCTGCTCCTATGTCTTTTGATCTTATGGTAATTAATAGTTGTAATACTGTCCTAACTGGTCTCCAGTCCTTAGCTATATTCCTGCCTTTTCCTCATTGCTTTGTATCTGTGCCTTTAATTGTCTGGGCCCCAAGCTTGAAATGCACAGTCTTTCCCACCTCCTTTTTAGACCATCCTTAAAGAAGTTATTTGCCTGAACTCGCATCTACTTTGACTCTTCGTGAACTTATTTTGGACTATCCTCCTGTTTCTTATCTACAAGCTATCCTTAATGACATAATCTGTAAACACATACCTTTTTGCATTTATAGTCACAACACACGAATTGGGCACCTCACCTTGACCTTTCTTGACCCTTCTATGATCTCTCCGTTATCACCTACGGTAACATGTAGCCTTAGCTGAGCAGACATTTTCTCCAACTAACTGTTGGGAAGATCAAACCCATTGTTTTCCATCTGAGCTACAAACTGGGAGGTGGGAGTCATATGGGGAAATGGGAATAAATGGATTGTCTTTTAAAAGACCAGTGACAAGTTAGATGGGCGAATAGGTGTCCTGTGCTGAGGTATCCTGTGACCAACAACCAACTTGATTTCTCTCCCTTGCAAATAGTTGGACTCATGCTCAGTCAACTACAATCTTGGTATCTTTCTTGACCCAGACATAAGCATTTAGTTGCATCCATATCCCCTAACCTTAATCCTATCACAGGAGACAATTTCAAGTCCATCCTTGACTAATCACATCCACTGCTAAAATCCTCATCCATGCTGTTGTTTCCTCTAGACTTGACTATTCCAGTGTACTTGCCTGCTTGTCTACGTTGGATTCCAGCATCTGCAGTTTGTTTGTCTCTAACCTTATCAGGCTCAGCCTGGAGTCTCCAGAAGTTGGCATTTAATTTTCAGGAGATGCTGTGTGCAACCATGGAGAAAAATTATTGTGACTTTAAAATGATTTTTGCTTTTTTGTGATATTTTTGAAAATTTTGTCTTTCTCATATTATTGTAATCAAAATGGAAAGAATGACATGAGAACACCTTCAGGAATTGATTTAATTGCAGTTGTCAACTCTTCCCACATTTACCTTGAAGTGGGTCCTTCTCTGATGGTGAACTCTCATTGTGGTACCACAGGGTTCAGTTCTTGGACCTCAACTATTAACCATCTACATGAATTATTTTGGAAGTAAGGAGAGTGTAACAGCAAAATTTGCGGATGATTCGAAATAGGTGGGAGAGCAGGCTATGATGAGGAGGTAGTTTACAGATGGATATTGATAAGCTGTGAGAGTGGGCCAGAATTTGACAGATGGGCTAATGTGGATAAGTGTGAGGTTGTCCATTTTGGCCAGAAAAACAAACTGGCGAATTTTTATTTAAATGAGAATCAGATTCAAAATGTGTCAGTGCAGAGGATCTGGGTGTCTTTGTACATGAATTGCAGAATGTGCGTATACAAGTGCAGCATATAATAAGAAAGGCAATTGGAACCCTGGCATTTATTACAAAAGGACTGGATTATAAAAATTAAGAAGTGTTATTACATTTATATAAGGCATTGGTGAGAGCACATCTGGAGTATTGTGTCCTGTTTTGGTCTCCAAAGGATGGATCTAGTAGCACTGGAGACAATCCAGAGAAGGTGCATAGGATTGATTCCAGGGATGAAGGGGCTGTCAGACAAGAAGTGGTTGAATAGTTTGGGCTTGAACTTGCTGGAGTTTAGAAGAGTGAGGGGGTTTATAAGTTTCCTAATAAGTGCCATGGGACTTTTTATTATGTTAAAGCACTGTATGAATACAGTTTGTGAAGAGCCTTGGGAAGATTTCCTACAATGGAGGTAACAGTTAAATGTAAGGATATGCTGCATCAGTGGATTTTATTGGCCCTTGAAAAATACCCTATTTAAAAAAAATGCTTTCAGGACTGCTAATCTTAAATAATTAGTGAGTTTGTTTTAATGTTGTGAATTAACAGCAGGTTTACATTTTTATTCTGGAGTATTGCAAGCTATTTTGGTTCCTGTTGTGACAGTCTGCTGAGACAGATGGTGGAAAAAGAAATTGTTTCTCTTTTAATTAACCATGCAGTCTGTCTTTTGTCATCTGCTTTCTTGTCTTCAGGGCATTGGGAAAGCAACTAAACTGTTGGACACAAATCTAAGTCCTGACAGAGAAATCCCCATTTTAATTGATGGTATTGGTCAATTGCCAAACTAATAAATTATTGCTCAGGATCTAATCCATTCAGAATGCTTGATGATCACAAAATATTTGAAAGATATACGATCATAGAATTATGATTCTTGAAATGAATTAGCTTTACTGCCATATGTACTCAAATGAGTACAGTCAAAAATTTGCAAGTCGCCACTTATGGCGCCACCTTAGGTACAAAGGTCCCGAGGAACAGATTCTTCAAAACAAGTTTCTAGGGGGAAAAGAATTAGAAAAATGAAGAAATTAAAAGTCCAGTGGGAGACCGCTATGCCGGGTTGAGAGGACACCATGGGCTTCTGAGAGGCCACCACATGGGTCCAGGTGACCGCTGTGCCAAGAGGATGCCATGGTGGACTGAGAACACCATGCCAGATTGGCTCAGTACTGAGGCCAAGATTGCGAATCTGCGCTGAGGCCAGGAAGTCGCAGAGAAAAAAAATTCAGAAGAAACGGAATGGATGTGCTCTTGCTGAAGTGTCCTATTCTGCCACTATCTTGAAGTACTTCACTTCACCTTGTGAAGAATACTCAACCAATAAACCTGCATGCATTATTTCCTGTGTTTAGCAGTGAAAATCTATGTGTTTATGTAAAGTTGATTCTTTCTTTTGCGTTTGCACAAGACCTTAGAACGCAAGAATGAGAACCAGGAGGAACAGGGGCAGCTTGTTGAGCTACTCCCCCATTCAACTTTCCATAAGACCATGGCAGGTCTCGGCTTCAACTCTGTGTTCCCACTTCCCCTCCATATTCACTGATTCCTTGAGATGAAGTACTTGTCCTTCAAGATTGTATTTGATTGAATGTGGTATGAAGGAGCCTAAACAAAACTGCAGTCAATGTAAGTTGAGGCAAAACTCTTTGCTGTTTGTACTTGTAACCCGCACAAAGGAGGATGGTTGAGATTGCTAAAGGTCTGTCATCCAGGCAGGATCATTCTGTTGGAGATCTTCAGGGTTGTGCCCAAGGGCCCACCTTCCAACCTTCAGCTACTTTGTGAATGACCTCTCAGTTGGAGAGGAATCTGAAACCAGAGGGCATAGGTTTAAGGTGAGAGGGGAAAGATTTAAAATGATCACATTGCATTCTTTTGACGGAGAACAGGTAGTGTTCTTGGTCAATAAATTATCTTCTCATTTATTTCATGGCTATTTGTGGGAGATGGCTATGTCCATGTTAACTGCAATGTTCTCCTGTGTTATTACAGCAACTACCCTTCAGAAAGGTTTAGATGTAAAGCATATAAAGTGTTCATGCAATTTATTTTCTTAAGATTTCACGTTTAAATGTGTGTGCAGTAGAACTGTCCAAGTTTAACGTCAAATTATTTTCAAGCTCTGTTTGAGAAACTAATTCTTAGAAACCTTGTATGGTGAAGGCAGGGCACAAAATATACTTAATTGAGACTTTTTCAAAGTTTTTTTTGATTTATGGGCTCCTTTTTCGTCCTTAATAACTAATTTATTAGTTGACTCAGTCATGTCGTAGCAATATCTTCCATATTTGTGTTGACATATGGGGCATTTGAGCTATATCAGGAGCAGAATTAGAAGAGTTCATCTGTATTCTCAATTATTAATCCTCCATTAAATTGGAAACCATAACTTATAAGGAAAGAATTGATTTCTTGGACACTACTATACCTGACGCAAGATAACAGAAGAAGGAAATATTTTGTTTTCAAAATAACTGACTCTCATTTCTGTGCTGTTAGTACATCTTTCATAGACTGCTGAGATCACAACAAACACATTGCCATCATATATGCTCAAAGCTAGGATACTTTTAACCAGATGATTACTCTTTTTTCTAACGACAATTTAGATCTCAATCTCAGATTTAAATGTAATAGTTCACACATGTTCATTACAGAAGTATTCAATATATTACCTCTTTATAGCTGCTTCTGAATACAGACAGCCTTAAACTATAGACATTGAGGATTCTTTTGCATTGTATTACTTGGTGATGTCAAGGTTTCCTGGCTGCTTGTTCCCTGAGTATTCCTTTGTTTACAGGTTTGAAATCCTTACTTCCTTGTAGCCTCCATCTTTCTTTGCAACTTCACTCATTTCACCCCCTCTATCCTGTGCTTCCTGCCTCTCTTACCCCAACCCCACATCCTGCAAACCCACTTTCAGACTCTCTCTCTGCCCCTCCACCCCACTTTCAGACTTTTTCTACCACTCAGCACCTCTTGTCCTATTTGCAGCCTCAGGAAACTGAACACCCAAAAGAAGTGTCACGTCCCCCAACACCCCCCACCCCACCCTCAACTCCAGACCTTTTAGGTCCTCTTGCTGCCTTACTCACTTGCCTGCCTGCCTTCCTCGCTCACCTTACCTCTCCACGCACAGGCTATGTCAGCATGAACCTATCAGCAGAAAACATGGAAGTGAATCAGCGAATGAATAGCTATAAGGGCAACTTTTCTCTGATTCGTCATCCCATGGGTATTTTGGGGGTTCAGGTCAAATTTTCTACATTCTTCCTTTTATTATAAGTTCTGAGCAAGGGGACACTTTCTCCAGTTTTACTGAAAAATATACTGACTCATAAGCTCAATTTAAGAACTAGATAAGCACAGCCTATATTGGTGGCAATATTCTCAATATAGTCTTCTGAGGACTGTATTGAAACTGAGAATTTTGATCCATGCTGAGGCCTTGAATGAACCATTAACCAATCAAAGGGCAAGCAAATAACTCCAAAAACTCATTGTATAGTTTTCATCATGTAATCATAAACTTGTAAACGTTTTTAAAATAAAGTTTAAAAATTATATTGGACCCAAACTCAAAATGGAATTTCTCAGCTGACATGACTACTCAAAGGACTGAGGCTACTTTTTGTTGAGAGATTGGCAGGATTTTTACTTAAATGAAATATGTTGTGAAATTTGAGATTGTACTTTAAAGTTAACAGTTTTTAAAACATCCTTAATGAAAATATTCCCAGAATGTTTTTTGTTCTATGGACGTTCCAGATGCATACAACCAAGAAACTTTTCATCTTACAGATTTTTAAAAATGGGCTATGACCTGCAGTTTTTGCCAACAAAAACTTCATATGTCAAAGCAAGAGGGTCAAACACAGTTTCTCCAAACAAGGGTGCAACTTGCTAATCCTACTTAATGGAATGCCTGTAGCCACTTTTAAATGTTTGATAGTGCAGCTGCTTAGGTAATCAGTGTACTTTTGTTCCATTATCCTATGCCAGTCTGATAAGAAACAAATAGATCTTGCTTTACTGCAATCACAGGATAAGCATGAAGTTATTTAGTGTTGAGAATTGAATGAACAGTACAGTATTTTTGAAGTGAACTCTCAGCTAAGCTGCACTCTTACATTGCAATCTTTGATTTGTTACATTTTGTATTTGCATGCTGGTTCATTACGTTAGTTTAAGTTGCGTTTGATCACTGTGGGCAGGGCTGTGTGCCCTGCTTTATTTACTTTTTATTCGGCTATCTGAATACTTATAGTTATTGGTTAATTGGCTGTCCTTTTCAAGATGGATGTAGAGACATAAGAGGAAACAAGGCTTTGTTTTATGCAGTACATGTATTCTTGTACCATA
This sequence comes from Chiloscyllium plagiosum, assembly GCF_037043375.1. NCBI lineage: Eukaryota > Metazoa > Chordata > Chondrichthyes > Orectolobiformes > Hemiscylliidae > Chiloscyllium > Chiloscyllium plagiosum. Next base: position 59,121,690 of record NW_028270143.1, read on the forward strand.
GGCAAATGTCTCAAAAGACTGATACTCTTAAAATGTATTTTGATTTCTTTGTGTTTAAGTTTACTATAGTATGTATACACATCATAGAGTCATAGAGATGTACATCACGGAAACAGACCCTTCGTCCAACTTGTCCATGCCGACCAGATATCCCAACACAATCTAGTCCCACCTGCCAGCACCCGGCCCATATCCCTCTGAACCCTTCCTATTCATATCCATCCAAATGCCTTTTAAATGTTGCAATTGTACCAGCCTCCACCACTTCCGCTGACAGCTCATTTCATACACGTACCACCCACTGCGTGAAAAAGTTGCCCCTTAGGCCTTTTTTAGATCTTTCACAACTCACCCTAAACCTATGCCCTCTAGTTCTGGACTCCCCGACCCCAGGGAAAAGACTTTGCCTATTTATCCTATCCATGCCCCTCATGATTTGATAAACCTCTCTAAGGTCACCCCTCAGCCTCCGACGCTCCAGGGAAAGCCTATTCAGCCTCTCCCTATAGCTCAAACCCTCCAACCCTGGCAACATCCTTGTAAATCTTTTCTGAACCCTTTCAAGTTTCACAACATCTTTCCGATAGGAAGGAGACCTGAATTGCATGCAGCATTCTAGTAGTGGCCTAACCAATGTCCTGTACAACCGCAACATGACTTACCAACTCCTGTACTCCATACTCTGAACAATAAAGGAAAGTCTTCTTCACTATCCTATCTACCTGTGACTCCACTTTCAAGAAGCTATGAACCTGCACTCCAAGGTCTCCTTGTTCAGCAACACTCCCTGGGACCTTACTATTAAGTGTATAAGTCCTGCTAAGATTTACTTTCCCAAAATGCAGCACCTCACATTTACCTAAATTAAACTCTATCTGCCACTTGCTCAAAGATTCAATCTTTTATGTGGTTTAATGTTAGTATGAAAGACTGTGGGTGTACATGCTTCAAAACATCCTTCTGCTTAACAACTGATGTTTAATATCATTACTTTTAAAACTCTATTGGGTATAACAGCAGTTCTCCAAAAACAAGCAAGTGCACTCATTTAATGTGTCTCAAAGAACAGCTCCACAAATCACCCTGATATTTTGCATTCAGCTAAACAAAGTTTCAGTAATGCCTGCCATTATACCTTTTATCCGTTTGGGCCACGTTGGTGATACCATACCATTTCTGTTGCAACAAGCATATTTCCCACACAAAAGCTAAAATCCCCAAAATTTGTACATTTATATTAGTTGAGGGTTTTGCTGTTGTTATTTTGTGATTCATTGTGTGGAAAGCCATGTTTTTAAATGTTTAAAAAAAGCGAATAAAGGAGTCAAGTGTGAATTTTATGCCTTCGATTTGAAAATGCAAGACAACAAAACTTGTTGAAGTAGACAGCTTTTTTTTGTGGAGGTACCATTTTATGGCTGGGTTGGTTGGTGTGCCTCGGTGCTATAAAATCTTGACAGCTATTACTGGGTGTTATTGATTGCTTTGACTATGACTTCAGACTGGGGATGAATACTTTGAACTCCATTGCAGGCATGCTCCCCATGGAGCTGCACTTCAGGGCCTGCCATTGCAGGTGGTATGATTGCCCAATTAGGGAGTGAAAGGACTTTTTAATCACACGATGAACGATGTCTTCATTCTCAGACCTCTTTTGTCTGCAGCTGATTCATTTAGTTCTTGATTTGCAGTCATTGTGGCTCATGGATCTGAAACTATACAGACTTCAAGATGCTTTATGACATTTATTTGATTACATGAAAAAATTGTCTCCATGTTTTTACAGCTCACAATTATCCAGCATCATTGCAGGTTTGGTCATTCTGCGTTTTGAGCAATGTATGATATACCATGCTAGCCTTGTCTGGAATTTTCCTAAAGAGCACCACAGTACTGAATTGACAAAAAACAGGAAGTTCCCATCCTTAATCTGATTTACATATAACTTATGAAAAACAATCCACTCATCAAACAAATTGCATTGTAATTTTGTTTTATTGCAGAGATTTCGCTCCAGCATGGGCAATGGTGAGAAATGTGGGCAAGTATAACCAGATGGGAAAGAAAACCACCTTCTTCATGTATTTTACTCATTCTTGGGATGTGGGTGTCACTGCCTAGGCCAGCATTTATTGCCCATCCCTGGTTGCCCAGCAGGTAGTTAGTCAACCACATTGCTGTGGGTCTGGAGTTAAATGTCAGTCAGACCAGGTAAGGATGGACATTAGTAATCAAATGGGTTTTTCCAAAAATTGACAATGGTTTTCATGGTCATCTTCAGGCTTTTAATTCCAGATATTGATTAAAATCTAATTCCAATATCTGCTGTGTTGGGATTTGAACCCGGGTCTCCAGACCATTACCTGGGTTTCTGGATTAACAGTCCTGCGGTAATACCACTACACCAGTGTCATGTAAAAAAAGTTCTCATTTTCTCCTTTAGGTTTTAACAATGCGTTCTGAATCTTACCAACAGGTGGGCAATGACCTTACTTTCATGCATTTGCATCTCATTATTTGTATTATTGTATGCAGCTGACAATCCTGTCCTCCTGTCCCAAGGAACTAAATAGCAACAATTGTCAAATTGAAAGTCTGAAGGTTTCTCTGGTGGCCGCAGGTTATTGCTTGCTTCTCCAAGCCTCCATTTTAAAATGCATTCACCAACATGTCCTTGACAGTGTGGTCCTCCATTCTTCACCCACTGAAGGCAGCATCATCAAACCATTAGCCTCACCATGTTATCATGATCCCGGCCAACTCCGTATCCATGTCAGCCCTTGAGGTCTTTCCTTAGGAGCTCAGGGACACCTTTTGACTTGCATACTCCTGCTAGGGAGCAGTATCCCTCTGCACAAAGCAGGCTCCTGTAGCTACAAAGATGCATCTGATGACTTTCATTTCTTGGTGCTCACTTATTTTGTGCTTGCTTGGAGGTAGCCAACATCCTCTAATTAGTATAAGCTTTTACACAGATGACAGGAAGCCTTAGTAATTGTGGAAGATGAGGTAGGTGAGAGCCATTAACTGGAGAGAGAGTATGCAGCAGAGAAGTTGGTAATCCATGGGCATTAGTGAAACTTTGTGCAGTGGCAGAGTTAGTGAGTGTGAGGTGGCAGAGAGAAGACGGTAGTAGTTACCACCACAGGCTTTTGTCCTATGCATTCCTTTGATCCTGGAGACCACACTGACTTTGGCTGCTTTCTGTGTCCTTGTCAGTTTTGTTTGGTGCACAGGATGGCAGTCCACCAGGGAGAAGATGGTTCTCCTCTTGACCAGCCTGTCCACCAGAACCTCCAAGTCCAGTGAGCAGCAGGCTACTAGTTTCCCTAAGATATTTCTGTTTTATAAGCGGATAGCATGTGAGGTAGTTCCTGGCCTGCAGCCAAGCTCATATGTAGCACCAGTGCTTGTACATTGGATGGTCCCAAGAAGAGCGGCAAAGAGTCAAGTTATCTAAGTATTGAGAAGTGGAGGATAGCGTGAGAAAAGATGCTGTGAGCCATGACTGGCCACCTGCCATTAAATTTTCTGAAAATAACTCTGTCTGAAAGTGGCAAAGTCCAGCCCAGTGCATCCAATGTCATAAGTCTACCAGAGTCAGAGCAGAGGTAACGAATAAATGTAAGAGTGCACTTTCTGAATATTATTCCTTTTTATATTTTTTAAAATTAAGTGAAACCGAATAATGTCCTTGACAAAGCAGCCTTTATTTTACTGAAACCAAGTATCAAATTGTGTGTCCATAATAAAGGTTAGTGAGCAATTTTATATCCCTATTCTATTGTTATATTGTTCTAATTGATTTTGGAATGATCAGTTCATATGTTTGTACTGTATCTAAAATTTCACATCGCTCACCACTGCACTAATGCCTGTATCAAAGCAACAATGTATCTATCTGTGGTTCATGGTGAAATCTGTGAATTACATTTGGTAAAAACACCAGCATTTTGTGTTAAAATCTTGTATGTATTTTGAACTTCTGGGAAGATCAACACAAGGTTTTTTTTTCATCCACAGTACTGACGTAACTGGGTCTGCCAGTCTATACAAATATTTTCTAATAACTTTTGTATATTCAAAATTGGAACTGTTTTCTTGTGCAGCATTTTTGGGCTTCTCTTGCTCTTTGTTTCTGGGGGCAGACAATTCAATCTTTGCAGTATGACATTACTAATGCAACATCAAAATTAACATACTATGAATACTGATAATATGAACAAAACATGGAAAGTTCTAGAAATACTTGGCAGGTCAGGCTGCCTTGATACCTACCTTTGTACATTGATTTGGCAGTTTATATATTTTTTAAGTTCAACATAGATTTTTCAATTCAACGTTGCAACTTCTGTTTTCTGATAAATGAAATTCAAGGAAATGTAATTTTACTTGTAACTTTTTTTTGAGCTTTGATATGCTCTATGCATACTACTTTGTATTTTCCTGTTGCTGTCTTTCAATATGCAGGCGGGCATGGATGTAAGTGTGCTTTCAGACTATCTAGCAATGTTAGGGTTTGAGTGCAAATTCAAAAATTGGACAGCAGGGATTTCATTTGATCAGGATAACAGTCACATTGCAATCTAGCCTGTTAGTCTTTGTGACAACCTCTGCAAATGACTGCTGCTGAAGTCTGCTAAAATACACTTTTGCCAATTCAAGTTCAATATAGGAACAATTTTTGTCCAGTATTTTTAGAAATTACACTACATTGAAGTCGTTTTGTGAATGGATGCAAGTTATTCAGGTCAAATGTCTATTGTTTTAAAATTGGTATATTGCTTTATATGGTTACAGAACAAAATGCTGCATAAACGTCTTCCTGTTTAGAATTAGTTTCCAGTGATTAGAGTCATAGAGATGTACAGCATGGAAACAAACCCTTTGGTCCAACCTGTTCATGCTGACCAGATATCCCAGCCCAATCTAGTCCCACCTATGCTCCAGGGTAAACAGCCCCAGCCTGTTCAGCCTCTCCCTGTAGATCAGATCCACCAGCCCTGGCAACATCCTTGTAAATCTTTTCTGAACCCTTTCAAGTTTCACAACATCTTTCCAATAGGAAGGAGACCAGAATTGCATGCAATATTCCAACAGTGGCCTAACCAATGTCCTACTCTAACAAAATATGTAACAGTTGATGAGGCTCACAAAACTGTAAATTAACATTAGTTTAAGTAGTTAAGATCTGCAGCTTTTTTAAAAAAAGGAAATGGTGAGTTTGTGTTCCTGGCAAGGTCAATATTTATTGTTAAATGCACTTGAGAAAGTGGTACATGAGCCACCTACATGAACTGATATTATCTCTTTGCTGCACACATATGCTCAAGACTGCGAGGGAGGGAGTCTCTGCATTGCAAATGAGTCCAGCATCAGAGAAGGAACATCAAGATAATTCCAGGCCAGGATAGTGTGTAGTGTGGAGGAAAGTTGCCAATGACAGTGTTCTCATGCACCTGCTGTTCTCAATTTTCTTTGTGGTGGAGGATCCAGTTTTCGAAGGTCCTGCTGAAGAAGGCTTGAAGATTTGCTGCAGTGTGTATGGGACACACTGCTGCCTTTGTACGTTGATGGTGGACAGTTGCCGATCAAAGTTTTGTTTTTGCCAATCTATTTAGTCCTAGATGGTGTGATGCTTTATGCAGCTTCTGCCTTGTGTTGGCTAATCAGCATTTTCTTATGAATGCTGTAAGAAGGCGGTGGACTTGGTTTCTCGTATACTTGTTATTCTTTCTTTGTTAGCACTTAAATTGAATTTTGAGTTCAAAAGAAAGGGGCTGTATGATTCTTAGTTCATATTAAGATCGCTTCCTGCCAGGCTCAGGTCTGTCTTTGTTTTCCCCATATTATAAATCTGACAATAGAAAGACAGACCCGTCGTTGAGGAGACTTTACATGGTTGTCTGTTACGCTGTATGTCAGTGCCCCAACCTCTTTACTCGAAAGAAAGACCAGACTGTTTTGTAATGAAATGAAAGTTATGCAAGGAGGAAATACTTGAGTGTGTTCTGGTCAATTCTTCCTTTTGCTTTCTCAGATGTCTCTTATTTGGCAGCAATTACTTGCCCACATTCAGCTTGATAAACATAAGCCTCACATCCTGTTCTGAAGGGACAATGCCCAAGCTGCAGTAATTAAATGGATGTGGGATTTATTGAGAAAGTCTTACTTTGTCTTAATTGCTTGTTGACCTCCTTTTTTTAAAAGGTTGTCTAAATTCTGCGGAATTTAAGAGCTTTATGTTAAGTAATTTCTTATTCGTTATTTGCTGCCGCAATCTTTGAATTTCCTGCAAGTTAGCCAGAGTCAATCACAAGAAAAATTTATTTTGTTAAAATATAAATGTTTCAATATTGATCAAGTGAAAGTGTTGGTTCTGGGTTACTTCAAAGTTAAATTTGGAAATTTATGCTACTTTTTAACAACAAATGCCTTCTTGATCCCAGCCTAAAAATGAGAATGCTATCTTATTTCAGGTTTCTTAAAATGATTTTAAAAAACATAATTTTTTTTGAAAATAATTATTTGATCCCAGTCAACCTGCACAGAGATGATGAATACTGGAACTATTTTTAAATGCCTGGTGGAGTGGGCAAACGGAAAAATCTGCAAAGAATGCATGAAGACTTGACCACAGCACACTGCCTCACACAACTTGAATTTAATTACTCAGCAGTTTGGTATTTCTTCAAAGTGAAGATTCTGGGGTCATGACATGCTGTGTGCCCCTTCCCATTAGTTTAAACCTTGGATCTTTTCAACATCTTAAGTGTAAGAACAACAACATTGGGGCAGAAACCAAGTGCTTTGCCAAAGAAAGTCTCACACTGTCTTAAATTGCTTGTCTGGCCTTGTATGTGTAAAATAACTCCATGAAACTACTTACCAGGAGATGCAAGTAGGAACAAAGAAGGAGCTGAGGAACTGAATAGGTATTTTGCATCACTCTTTACCATGGAAGACAAGTAGCATACCAAACTTTCAAGAGAGTTGCGGCAGAGGGGAGTTAAGTGGCCATAACTATAGAGAAGGTATGAGGGAATCTGAACAGTCTGAAGGTGGATAAATCACCCAGGTGACACCCCAGAGTTCTGAAAGAGATAGCTGAAGAGATTAGTGGTGATCTTTCAAGAATCATGAGCCAGGGAGCATCCTAATGGGTCCCTGGTCACTCTTTCTTCACTCCCATCACCCCACCACAGCCCCACGGTATCTTTCCCTGCAACTGCAGAAGGTGTAACACCTGTCATTTTTACGTCTTCCCTCTGTAGTATCCAAGTGTCCAAACATTACTTCCAGATGAAGCATGACTTTATACTTGCACTTCACACAATCTCGTCTACTGCATTTGCTGCTCACAATGTGGTCAACTCTACACTGGGGAAATGAAGCGTAGACTGGTTATCTGCTTTACAGAATGCCTACATTCTGTCTGTAAAAAGGTCGCTGAGCTTCCAAGTGCCTGCCACTTCAACACACCACTCTGCTCCCTGGCCAACATCTCTATCTCAGGCTTCTGCAGTGCTCCAGCAAAGCTCAGTGCAAGCTGGAAGAACAGCATCTCATTTTCCACTTGGGGTCCTTGCAGCCTTCTGGCTGCAATATCAGCAATTTTCTGGGCTTGAGCTTTCCCATGGCCTTACCCCAGCTCCCAAACTCCAGGCCTTGTTGTCATATATTTTGCCATTACACACAACCCATTGTCAGCTACTAGCAATCCTCATTAACAGCTGTTCACCCTCCAAGCCAGATTGTTATCCACTCATTTCTGTTCAGCTGTTCTTCTCTCTCCTTGGGCTCTATCTCCACCTATTGTTCACTCCTTAAACCCCTTCTCCCACCATATTTTCTGTATTTAAACTGACATTCTGAGGAAGGGTCACTCGACCCAAAGTGTTCAGTCTGATTTCTTCCAACAGATGCTGCCAGACTTGCTGAGATTTTCCAGCAATTTCTCTTTTTGTCTCAGAGAACTGGAAAATGGCTAATATAATAATACATCTGTTTAAGAAGGGAGGGATGCAGAAATGGGAAATATTAGCCCTGTTAGCTTAACCCTGGTTGTTGGAAAGGTCACTATTAAAAAGTCCATTCTTAATGACGCGATTGCAGCGTCACTGCATGATAAAACATGACTGAGTCCGCATGGCATTGTCAAGGGGAAGTCATGCCTGACAAATCTG